>NC_092427.1:17834082-18138182 GCF_036169615.1 Heliangelus exortis | reverse complement strand
CCATGCAAGCAGTTAGAGAAAGGTATTCCTTTTTGCTGTTAAAAGAGCAGAAAAAACCTAGTTTATTTCCTAGTTTATGTACAAGTTTATTTAGATATAGATGAGCTCTTTTCTGAAAGATCCATAAGGATAATTATTTCTCCTTAATCACTGAATCACAGAATTTTTAGGTTGGAAGAGACCTCAAAGATCATTGACTAACACCATAATCAACTACTAAACCATGTCCCTAAGGACCAGGTCCAATTGCCTTTTAAATGCCTCTAGGGATGGTGACTCCACCACTGCCCTGGGCCATCCCAATGCCTGACAACCCTCTCAGTGAAAAAATATTTCCTAACATCTTGCCTAAACCTCCCCTGGTGCAGCTTCCAGCCATTCCCTCTGGTCCTGTCACAGTCACTCAGGAGCAGAGGCTGTTCCCCTCCTCACTCCAACCTCCCTTGGGGCAGCTGAAGAGAGGGATGAGGTCTCCTCTCACCTCCTCCAGACCAAACACCCCCAGCTCCCTCAGCTGCTTCTCACAGGATTTGTGCTCCAGGCCCTTCATGACCTTTGTTGCCCTTTTCTGGAAAAACACACAGGATCCTGATGCTGAAGGATTTTAAAGATCCAGCCCTCATTGCCTTTTGAAAATAAAATTAAGCCCATAATATTAGCTGCACAAAGGATAGACATCCAAAAGGTGGCTCAGGGGATATAATCTCTTAGGTCAGTTCTGCAACTTTGCAGCCAATCTTCCAACTTCAGCCTATTGAAATGGGAAAATTTTGTCTGCCTCAGAGGTCTTGCAAGCTATGGCTTAGACTACAGAACCATCTAAGCCCAGGAACCTTCTTTGAACTGCTGCAGCCAGCTAGATAAGGAAGCACATGAGGACAGGCATTTGGCAACACTTCCCATTATTCTCTCAGGTTCTGGCAATACTGTTTCTGGAGCCAGAGTCCAAGTATTTAAGAAGGCTCCAAGGAGACCTAATAGTGACCTTCCTGTATCTGAAGGGGGCCTAAAAGAAGGCTGGAGAGGGACTGTTTGCAAGGGCCTTAGGGACAAGGGGCAAAGGTTTTAAATTAGAGAAGAGTAGATTTGTACTGGATGTTAAGTTCTTTACCATGAGGGTAGTGGAAAAATGGAACAGGTCGGCCAGGGAGATCTCATCCCTGGAGATATTCAAGATGAGGCTTGACAAGGCTCTGAGCAACCTGATCTAGTTGAAGATGTCCCTGCTTGCTGCAGGGGGATTGGGCTAGATGACCTTCAGGGGTCACTTCCAACCCAAATTATTCTATGATTCTATGATACTTAAAAAGACTCTGTATGTAAAAATCACAAAGAAATCTTATTTCTGGTAATTTCTCTAAAGCATTTTTTTAGATTTCAGTGATTGCTTGGACACTTTTGGCAAAGACTTTCAAACCTGATTCAGATGTTGCTTGACAAAGTACCTCTTTTCATTTGTTTTGAAAAATCTAGGTAATAATTTGATGCCTCTGATTTTTAAACCATGAGTGACTAAGCCTTCCCTACCAACTTTCACCCTGCAGGTCAAAGTTAGAGACAGTTTTCTTGTTCACGTCTTCCACTTTGAAACAAATAACACTTTCAGCCACCTCTCATAAAAAAGCCATTCCACACCCTTCATGAATTTTTCTATTTCAACTTCCCTGTATACTTTATTCTACCACATGCATTTCTTAAGGGAAGGATGTGCTAAGGATCTATTTGTTGCCACAAGTTTGGTTTATTCTGTTCTGTGTCCTGGTAGTTGTTAGAAGCATCTGATCTTTTCTTACCCCAGCTGAGTTACTATTTTCATTCAATCACCTGTTACATCTCTCACTGAAGAAGCTGAGTTTCAAAAGATTCCTGCTCACTTAGAGGTTAGATTTGCATATGCATGATGAAACAGCCACCCTGGGTACAGAGGGGATAGAGCTGTATTGACCAAGGCAAGATGGTTCTTTGACATGACACTCCCTCTTTGAGCTCAGGAACTAGAAGAGCCTCTCAGCACTGAGCTGAAAAAAGGAAAGCTTAACTTGTCACCTCAAGCCCTGGGTGTGAACACTGTCCATCAGCAAAGCACAAAGCAGGACTTCATCCTTTAAGCAGGCAATGGGCAAACATCATCCTGGCTATAAAGTGTATTTGTATGTGTATAAATATATGTTTATATAGGTATACATATAGACTAATTTTTCAATAAAGTTAGTTTGAACTGTATTTTTAGGCCAGCAGGAAGCCACAGATAAGGAAGCCTGCTCTTTGGCAGAGATCCAGATGTGAACATTTTCAACATCTGGAATGCTAATGAGTCTGGTTCTATTAAAATGAACCTCTTTTAACACTTTGCTCACATCAGCTCCCTGAAGTAGCAGCCAAAGAGCACTTAGCTTAACACTCTTCATACAAGATAAAAAAGATGAAGGGGCAGCTCTTGTTAAAGAAGGCCCTGTTAAGTTAAGCTCCTGTTCCTGACAGAACCTGTTAAAGCTTCTCTCCTGATGGCTTTTGGTGACCTGACATGCTTTCAGGATCACTTGGAGCCAGAGTATCCAAAACTGGCAGTAGGGAGTGACAAAAATTTCTAGCTAGTGAAGCAATCAGAACCAGAAATTTAATGAAGTCAGCTCATGCTGGGGCATGGCACACCACCATCTTTAGCACTCTGCTGGGTTTCTCACATAATGATGTCTCAGCCATCTTCTGACTAGACTTAAGTACAAACTACCTGGGGAAGAGCATGCAGTTAATTACTGGACTGAGATTCTTGTTTAGCTCAACTTTGCCATGGGCATCCATGCCCTTTTTCAGCATTGATCTCTGCAGGTATTTTGCACCCCTTGGTGTCTTCCAATTTCAGAGTTGGAAACTCTGCAGATCCAGATCTTAGATTTGCCTGGGGTTTCTCTTCTGCTAAAGAACCAAATTTATCCTGTTCACAACCCTACCTGCCTGAAGCAACAGCATCTGTATCATCAGTGCATTAGAATGCATCAAGAGAAGCACGGCCAGCAGATCAAGAGAGGTGATTCTGCCCCTTTACTCTGCACTTGTGAGACCTCACCTTGAGTACTGCATCCAGTTCTGGTGTCCCCACCATAGGATGGACACAGAACTGTTGGAATGAGTCCAGAGGAGGGCCACAAGGATGACCCAAGGGCTGAAGCACCTCTGCTATAAAGAGGCTGAAGGAGCTGAGATTGTTCAGCCTGGAGAAGACTCAGGGAGGACCTTACAGCTGCCTTCCAATACCTGCAGAAAGGCTGGAGAGAGACTTTTCATAGGAGTGGCCAGCAACAGGACAAGGGGAAATGGATTTAAATTGGGGGAGAATAGGTTTACTCTGGTTAGTAGGAAGAAGTTCTTTAGTACAAGGGTGGTGAGACTACGGAAGAGATTGCCCAGAGAAGTTGTGGATGCCCCTTCCCTGGAAGTGTTCGAGGCCAGGCTGGGTGAGGCTTGGAGCAAACTTGTCTAGAGGAGAGGAGTCCCTGCCTGTGGTGGGGAAGTTGGAGTAAATCATCTCTAAGGTCCCTTCCAATGAAAGCCATGCTATGATTCTATGATTTGAAGTGTGACTTCAAGTGTCCCTAACTCAGACTTCAATATTTTCCAAGTTGCAAAAGATAAAACACCCTGTCATGTGTTCAAAAGTTAATTAATAGCAATAGGTAGCATTAAGCACTAAATTAATACCATAATTTTTATTGATTAGCAGTGCTAATTTATGAGGAGCCACAACCATTCTCTTCATCTTTTTTTTTTTTTTTTTCAAGTGTTGAAGTTCACCCTGGTAAGTGCAATATTTGGAAATATGTTTCTAATTACCATATTTTTTCTAAAATATATTAATTTTGTAAATACCACCGTAATTCATCATTCTTCTTTAGTCACCTGTAAAGTCTGGGCATGAAGTTCGAGTATTTTCAGTCTGTTTGGATTCTTTACATTTTGTCCATAATTTAATAGACATAATAAGTTAAAAATGAGAACGAAAGCTGAATAGACAGTCAACAGTTTGACGTGTTCCAGAATATAAAATTTCAAGGCAAAATCCTTACCAGGTTGATCAGATAAATTCGAGGGCAAGGGAAAGGGAATATGATAATAATAATAATTAATAATAATAACAATAATAACAACAACAACAATAATAAAATTTTAAAATCAAGGTAAACACCCTATCACTCACCAATAAAAATTAAAGTTTTGACAGTGTCAAAACTACCTATTACTCATGTTATTTTCCCTTGAATCTGTTGGATCCAAACACACTGGACACAAATCAGGCTCTTCAGCTCTAGAGACTCATGCGTAAGTGGCCACTTTTAAAGCTAGCTCAGCACACACCAGCACTGGGGTTCCTCATCTCCCCATCAGTTAGAAATCACTTTGCAAACAGAGTAATAAATGGAAGGGGAAAAATAAACCCTTGGCCTTGTCTGGGCATGCACAGCTTCACCTTTGTCACGCAGTGCAAAGCCTGGGGCCCAGGTTACACAGCTCACCTTCTGCCTTTATTGATTTAAACAAGCCATGTTATCCCCAGGTGATAAAAGTCTTCCAGGTACAATGTAATGTTTATTCCTCTCCCGTACATTTGGGAGCCTTTGGCAGCCTTGCTTTTGCTCAGGTTTATGTCACAACCTCATATGATAAAATGTTTCTCATTTATAGACAAATTCAACAAGACTTTTCCAAATATGTCAGCCTAGAATATGCCAAGCACACTCACTGTTACTGAGCAGAAGGATGCTCTTTCTCTTTTACATCCCTGTGGACAAGAACATGTTTCTTCCACTAAGATACAGAAAAAGGGAAGGCCATTTTACTAATACTTTCCCAAACTCCCTTTCCAATCACTTTGACAGCAACTCATGAAACCTCGCCCCAGCACCAAGAGAGGCATCAAACATGCTTCTTCTTTAATGAAATCTAAAAGCTCGGTCTGTCTAGACAGGAAAGGATGAGTAATCAAGCTCTCCAATCAATCCAGCTGTACAGGTTTGTAAGGATATTTGTTTTAGCCAGCATTTCACTTCTTACTGGCACGTTCTACCACATGCTGATACTCCTATTATGCTTCAGCTTAATTTTCTAACCCCAGACTTATAAGGCCTCTAATGAGAGGGGTTTCTTTGCTTCCAACAGGCAATGCCTTCCAGCTTTGCACAGCTACTATTTCTCCTGGACTAGAGAACACAGAAAACTTTTTTTATTGATAGTTAAATTCTGGTTTGGTGAGCTTTCCATAAAATAAGCCTAACACACAAGTAATCTCAGTGAGGTCAGTACCATGCAAATACTTAAATGCTTTAGACTGCAAGTCTAAGATATTACTATGAAGGACACTTAAAAGAAACAGTGATCTTCAACTCTGATCTACAAATGAAAAGATCAGTGACAGGGTGCTGTGGTGGTGGGAGAAGTCACTAGTGAGTTCACAAGATTAGTGAACTGATGCCACTGGCCTCAAGTGGCGAATCCAGCTGTTTGAAATAAAGAGTGATCCCAGGTCCCAGCCTGCTGACTGAATGGCATCATGCTGCCAGCTAACACCAGCTCATGGGGAAGGTCTCCCCATTTAAGAAAGTTTGTTAACTTTTGTTGACCACCACTTAGTATCTTCACTATGTTATAACCTAAAAGCTGTACTCTAAATAGACAAGGCAAAAAAGTGACTTTTGTCAGAGGTAGTCACATTATTTCAGGACTGTGCAATAGAGCTGTGATGTTTCTTTCCCACAAGTACAAATTTTTTAGGGATTTCAGTGTGACTGCAGCAACCATTAAAATGTAACACACTGAGCAAATACAGGGAACCAACTGAATATAAAAGATGCAATGGCTCTTACTTGATAATGAAAATGAAACTTTTGGTTATTGAATGCCTTAAACTACATTTACTGATGGAGACAGATTTTTCCAGTGGGAATCCCATGGGAGCTGATCTGGCTCATAGGACTCCATATCTGAGATCAGTCAGTCAACCCAACATCATTAGCTACTCTTCCTTTTGGACATAAAGTGGTCTGATTTTTCAGAACTCGTAAAAAAAGTAATAATATTCTTTGCAGAAGAGGGGAAACTCAGCCTTCAAAACTAAGGATATTGTCAGTCATGAGACTGATTTTTTTTTTGCTTTCCAATGTAACAGGGCATCTGTCAAAGACCTTCAAAGACTCTTCAAACCCTTCCATAATTTGTAATTGATAGTTTCTTTCAGAATTTTAAGAGATCTTAGTCCGAAGTGCTGCTCTCAAGAGGTTTCAATCTGCTGGGCACTTTTTTATCTTCAGCTGCTTATGATTTAACCAGTCCCTACTATACCCATTCAGAAATCTGAATCTCAGAGGTGACCCCATTTATAGCCATCTTTGTTGGCTCCCTCCAGATACAGACAGAAAACACAGCTCTGAAAGAAGGTCATGTTTTCAGGACTGCTAAAAGAGCTCCCCAGATCAAAAAAGACCCAGCTTCCAAGAGCTTGGGTTCTCAGAAAGGAACTGACACAGAGTAGGTGGCCACTTGGTAGGACTTCTCAGAAAGTAACCCCATTGCAATTTTTTTCCCTATAAGTATGAATACACATGCATATTCTATATGAATCTATCTATTCTATATGTAGAGTACCTATATTACAGAGTTCCAGAATTTTTCTTGTATTAATTGTGGAACCAGAGTATTCAGTACCTTCAGACATAGGACAACAGCCCAGTTCCCCAAAGCTTCATTACAACAGATCCTTTGTCTGAGAATTCATTACAAATTTTATTATTAATGTGCTCAGTGCTCTTACTCAGAGGGTCAGTCATTCAGCTGAGGTGTAGCAACAATTCCCAGTGGCAGAGGTGACTAATTACACCCTCACCTCCAAACTGTCTGAAGTGAGGCAAGAACAACCCACAAGCAAATTCCTATTTGCCCACCTACCTGCCCAGTGGGTGGGCTTCAGCACATCACCTGATATTTTATTTGCCCCTGCCAATGGTCAAAACCTACATGTTTGTGCAGAAAGCAACCAGACAGTAGCCCATATTCTCTTTCTAGTTGCTCTGAGTTCAACCTGTTAGAAAAAGGCTTTTGGCTCTGATAAGCAAAGAAAATTTAAAAGCCCAGTTCTGCCTTTATCTGAGACACACCTGTCTCAATCTGTGGTAGGTTTGAAACCAGTGACTTGTTTTGGATAGCAAAGTTGTTGGTTTTTTCAGCTGTGTCAGGTTTAGACTCAACTTGAGTGGGATTCAGGATGAGAAGCTCAGAGAACTGAGTAGTCAGATAAAAAGCTCTCTGGAGAGCTTCCAATACTGCCACCTATACAAACTGAACTCTGGCACAAAATCTGGAAAAATAGTTGGCTTGGATTTGTCTTATGTTTCCCTAGTACGTGGGAAGCCTATAACTACAGCAAGTACTATTATCATCTCTACTTCAAACATAGCATCTCACACAGTTTAGTTTTGTCTACATTTATAAATGACAGCTCAAAAAAACCCATTCATACTCCAACTTTGTCAAGGACATCCTTGTGATGTGTAAAGGATCCTGTGTCTGCCATACACATGCTAAGGAACAATATTAGCACCAACACTCACCTGGTATCCCTGGCACATTAATTTATAGATCTTGCCACTTCTCATGCCTTCCCAGATCAATTAAGAAATTTTGCCCATTGAGCCTGATGCTTCAGAAACAGGTCTTAAGATAACAATTCCTTAAGAACTGTTGCTACATCAAATACTGTTTCTGCTCCTTTTCCCCCATATATATATATCCTCACACAGGCTCTTTTTAGGAAATCCTCTTGAAAAAATTATTGAGAACATGGGAAGCAGCTTATTCCTTCCCTAGTCAGAGGAGAGGGCTTGCTTGATACACTGTACAAACTACTCTCTGGTTTGATCTTTTTTGGCAGTTCCAGTGGTTTCTCACTGACATTTAGGTATGACTGATACCCAGATTACTATAAGGAACAGGTAGATGTTGTCCCTTTGCTGCTTTGAGCATCTTAGTCTCTTGCAACCACAAGCTTTGTTAATTTAAATAAGATCTATACTAACATAGGAATTTTCAAGATAACCTGAAAGAACTAAAAGGGCCCACATTGGGAATAGGACACATGGCTCTTCTCAGCTCTATTGAGCACATCAAGCTATTTTAAGTACAAGAAAATGCACACCTGCTTTTCCCATGGAAACAGCAACAGAACAGGTAGTAAGTAAATTAATAAGTAAATAAGTAAATTAATAAGTAAATAAGTAAATTAATAAGTAAATAAGTAAATTAATAAGTAAATAAGTAAACTAATAAGTAAACTAATAAGTGCTGTCTGAATGACAACATAGATTAACACAAAATAATTTTAAAGGGCACTGAAGTGTTCAAATGCAGTGTTAAAGAGCAATATTGCTGTGCCACCACCATGGCCTGAAGATGAGCTGAAGAGGAGAGAACACACAGGCACCCTCCCCTTAACACTCTGAAAACAAGTATAATCAATACTTAAGAGACTAGACTGGAAATGACAGACAATGAAAATACTTAGAAAAAATGCTTAGAACAGGCATAATTTCTTTGTCCCCTAAACTACATATTTCAAAATATGTGTTTAAAATAGGCAGTTTGTATCCATATAAACCTAACTCTAGAGTTAGAAGAATTTTGGAACACAGGAAAAATAGGAGTTGGGTTTTCAGCTCAGTCCCCTATAACTTGGGGTATGTATCTAAGTGGATTTTGAGGCTATTGAGAATGCAAGATACTATTTACCCAAGAGGTTTGGTTCAAACACTCCCTACCCAAGTTTAACTGTGAAGAACTGAATGAAATCTTAGACTAACAGCTCTTTTCATGGTGCTGGTAGCATAAAAGGGATCTGTTCAATAATCCTTCCTAAAATAATGCAGAAAAACTTTATATATAGCTTAATTAAGCCCCAAAAGTTTCCTGGTTTCAACATATGTATGATATTAATACATTGATAACTGAAGACTTTCAGCAAGTATTTTAATTTTCCCCCAAAATACACCATGAAAGTGAATGCAGATCAAACCAAATGTTCCCCTCATCTCTTCAATAGCAAAGTCCTTGCCTGCAGTTTTATCTGTGCAATATCTGAATACATAGAACAAGGCTTGTTAGTGGCTTCTGGTGACTTTGTGATAATCTGGCACTGCACAACTGCTAATAGCACTATTAGAGCACCTCTTCATTATGGAGAAAACAACCCAAAACCCATTAGTAAACTCCTTGCTAAGATTACATTAAAACCACCAAACCTTCCTGAATAATGAAACATTATTCCTGATTAATAGGAAAAACAACTGAAAATTAATAGATCAATGACACAACTGATCTGGTTGTAGATAAATGTATAATTATTTATCCACAATAGGAAAAACAGTAGAATGAATATCTGGAGTCTAGCAGTCGAGTAACTATTTCTGCTACAGCATCTGGATAAAGGGCTATGTTTCAGCAAGCACAGTTTGCTTTAGGACCCTAAGTCTCATTTTTCTGGACTGAATTAGGCACCTGAAGGCACAGGTGGACACTTAAACACCTAAAAGATTCTGGAGCACAGGACCGAGCTAAGATGTACTCTAGACACTTAAGGATGCAGGCTAACACTGATTTAAAAAGGCTTTTGTTTTTCTTTAAAGACCTTACTAAAAAGAGTACATGTAATTTTTAAAGGATCTCAGTGACTTGGAAAACTAAGTGATTCTTAGTACATCCAATGTTTAATTTATATATTACATACATAAAGAAAAAACCCACTTAGCTCATTCAGCTCATCAGCCTTGTGTGGTTTTCTGCTAAAGAACATGATTAGTTTTGAATTGCCCATCCAATCTAGTTTAAACTTCAGGAAATGTTAGGTGTAAATGCAGCTAAAAGCATTCTATATGCAGTGTGCAGCTTGTAAAATTTAAGAGCTCCACTTAAAAATACCTCATTTCCTACCAGAATCTAGCCTACCAATACCTCAAAAAAAAAAAAAACAAGACAGGAGAAAGAACAAGCCCTACACACACCACAGTGGCTACACACATAGACAGGGCACAAAGCTACAGAGATGGGAGCTGGGGAGCCTGCAGCCTATCTTCTTTCCCACCAACAATCCAGCTAGACCTGCAGCCCTCCACACACCCATCTGCATCCTTTCATAAGGACAAGATAACAAAAACTGATCAACTTCTTGCTAACAAGACCCTGCAGCACTCCCACGTACGTGACACCGGAGGCAGAGCACGAGTGGAAGCAATGCCTGTAACATTCCCAGCCAAAGCAGCCAAGGCTGTTCCCATGTGCTGGCTCCTGCTTCACTCCCCACTATGAGCTGGCTCTTCATCTCACATGTTGCTGGTCATCAGGATTCACAGGTATTTTACAGCTCCCTGGTTTGCAAGGAACTCAGCAAAATGCGAAATGGGTCAAGGATTTACCATCTGCTTCACAGGTATTTTTATATAAATGCACATATATTTGGCTTACAGCCAGAGAGGTCACATTCAGTAAAAAACACATTCTGAAATAGTTTTTTGCCATCTCAGCTATTACATTAGATTTCCAGACAAGAAATAGTTCCCATATCACTGTTTACACTGAACAGGATATCTCAACGAGGAGACAATCCTATTGGTTATAGATGGTGACTTTATGCTTCACTGCCTGAGGCTTTCAGGAGTGCTCAGCTAGACGGGGGAGAGGAGCACCACCACACACCACCCATCTCTGGGAAGACACCAGGGGATCCAGAGACCACACAGAATTTCTTAAACTTCATTCAAGTTACTGTCTGACCAAAAGACCGGCCTCACCACTGATGGGTGAGACCAACTCCAGCACTAGGCACTGCCAGAGGGACAAGGCTATGAAGTCTCCCAGTTCACCTTGACCTCTTCTGCAGATTTCACACTGTACTTCTCTTTCCCAGTTCCCCATCAGAGCTCAGCCAGGTGCAGGGTGTAGAGAAAAGGGCAAAGCCCTATAACAGCTGTGTCCTGTGCCAGCCAGTCAGACAGGGAGTGGTGGCAGAGGCTGTCTCCTTGGGCATCCATGCAGACACAGCCAGAGTACAGTCTGGAACACAGGGAGGAAATGACCTGGGGCCTCCAAACCGAGACATGGGGCATTTCTGAGCAGTCTACAGTGGCAGCTCTTTCACAGGACTCAGCTATTCAATGTGTATTTAAAGACTCCGTAAATAACTACTCAGGGGATAGTTTTTTTCAAACATACTCACAATATTTCATCAAAAGATCTTATTTACAGAAATAGAAGAAGGAGAAAAAATATTTACTTGGAGTGTGTTTACTTGGAGCCATGGAAGCTCCATTGGCTGGTGTTCTATGGTAAATGATTATGGTCTTTTGGGGACAAATAGACCGGGTGGGCCAGACTTGTTCCTCTTCTTGAACTAGCACAGGTGCAAGAGAAATACCTTGTACCTTGTCTACTCAGACTTTGCTGAAGGAATAGTCCTCTAGAACAGTCTGCTTTAGAATAGACCTTTAGAATAGTGCACAGAGCCTGGAGCCACAGGAACACTCTCCCAATCACCATGCTGCTTCCTTTCTAGTCTCTTACTGAAGCTTGCCAAAGAGACAGATTGGGAAGCAGTGGATTCACCCACATTCCCTCCAGGCTTTCTGGGCTGCTCAAGCACACAAGTATCCAGCCCACTCCCTCCCCCCCACCCCCCCCCCAATAAGAATAATTTGCAGAAGACTCTTCAGAACTTCTGCCTCCAGTGTTTTGGTTACCCAGACTAGTCCCCAACACAAATACCTCTTGCCAATATGCCCAAGAAAAAAGTTTCCAAAAAAAGAAGGTTGTTCTAAGCAGTAGGAGTCCATAATCTTGTTTCTCATCTACAGAAGGGTTCATCCCTAATTACTGTTCCTATTTTTGGGCAGGAAATTTGGGTGGTCTCTCTCTCAGGAACACTTGAGAAATTTTCCTTTAGCTCTGAAGTCAACTGTTCTTAAGTCTGTCTGCAACAGCAGACAATGGGGAAACAGCATGAAAGGACATATCAAATCAGGCTGGTGCTCAGAATATTATTCATACCAGGATCTTTCTCACAGTTGTTCAGACAGCCTGGAATATTATTATTCTTCAGTGACTCATATGATGGAAAATTGGTAAGGCCTTTTATACAGAGCCACAAGTCCATGTTGTGCCTCTCAACAGCAGGGACAGATGCCACAAATGTTGTGCATCTAATAAACAAGCAGAGACTCACTGCCAGCTGTGCAAAAAGGACATTTGAACAGGCCAGCAACTCAGTCTGATCTCAGGAGGATATGCACTCAAAAAGCTTGATATTTGCAACGAGGTCTGAAAGCTACAGGAATAGGCCCTCCCCAGCTCTGATGCACTGTATTTTGTGGATCCAAACACCTGAATTTTGAGCTACACTTCAGGATTGGAGATAAGACCCCTGCATTGTAACTGCCTGTTACCTAAAGAAGTTTGTATGCATTGGAGTTCACATGCTGCTTCTGACTCACTCATTTTGGAGTGTGGATGCACATTTAACCTCCTGCAATTCCCTTTGTTACTCCAAAGACAGAAGTCGTCTCCTCCACTGTGACTTAGTTCAAGTGGGTCACATTATTCAGTGACAAGCACCTTGTCCTGTAAAAAGCCACTGAAGTCAGGAATACCCGTGGTATTGGAAAAAGTTGGTTTATGTACACAAAAGCTGCTGGGGGAGAAGACACATTCAGGTGATAAAGAAATTACTACAGATCCTTAGAACTAGATGAAGATGGAAGAGTTACTATTGACTGTTTCACACATAAAACCTGTTGAAGGAATTGAACACCAAGGAGTCTTCAGTCCCACACAGACACTTTGCTGCATGGTTCTTGAATTTACAGACTTGTGTGGATTAATGCACTGAATTGGCCTTCCCCTAGGAAACAAAGCAAAGGGTTCAGAACAGCATTTCTGGGAAATAAAAACAAACAGTGGGTCAAAGTCTCTGCTGGCCCAATTCCACTGAAGTAAGAGCAGCAGCCATCTTTCCCAGAGGGAAACAAAAACCAGCATTCTCATTAACAAGAAATTAGAGAAAATTAGAGAAAATTTTTCAGAGACAGAAACATTCAACTCCTACCTCTCTACAAAATGCCTCTGAACTTCAGAGAAACTAGGAAAGAGAAACAAACAGAAATGGAAGGGAGGTGCTGTTATGGGGAAAGTAATTTTTTTGTTTCCTCAGTGATGATGTTTCTCTTTAGGAGTGATCATTGCCTCATTCAATTTAAGCAAACAAAGCACCAGATCTAAACAAAGGATTTTTTAACACTAAGTAAAGTTCCAATAAGGACTTGCTTAACACATTCAAATTGGCATGACTAGGTAATTGCCAGAAACAAAATGCTCTAAAATTAGTGCTGCCAATTAGGACACAACACCCTCTTAGTTAAAGTACAACAAATTACCATGTCAGTCCCATTAGTCTCTTTTGATACAAATCAAACAGAGGGGCATGAATTCATCTGCCCTGCTCCAGCAGAGAAGTAGTGTCATTCCCAGACAGGGAAGCAGGACATTGTCACCCATTTGAGGTCTGAGCCAACCATTGGCAATGCTCGTGGTAATGCTGGCAACACAATATTGCAGATTATCTCCTCTTCTGTAATAATGTCGTGCTATATATGCATAAAATTCAAGCAGGCAAAATTCCTCCTAGACCTGTAAACTCATGTCCCTTCCAAGCCAACTGTAGTTAACTTTCACAGTGTCTAGTAGAAGCCATCCTGACATTTCCCTAATGAAAAAGGGACTGAAAGAAATAGGAAATATTCCAGCACCATACCCTTCCTACGTCCACAGGGCTTGTCTACTCCTGACCCAGTATGTGCAAATCATCCAGTACCTTCTGAAAATATTCTTTAACGTAAAGAAGGTTAATAGGCTACCATTAAGCACACTGCTAAGAATAGTAGCAATGAGAAGAACAAGGGTGTGTTAGTATGTCTAAGGTGCTCAAAGTGATATTGAAGTTTGGTTAATTCTTACGTTTGATGTTTCATCAGTACCCAGAATATTCTCTTCCCTTGGTGGAATCCACCAGATGTGCTCACCCTGTGTATTGCTCTCACTGAAACCACATCACACCTGCATTTTGCAAGATACTGAATGCAGCAGAGAAGGTATCCAAGGCTTTTGGAAGGCTGATATACCTCAGTTTCCAAGTTGCAGAATAGCTCCTGCTGTAGCCATCTGCAATGCTGTAGCATTGCTGGAAGACCCGTGGATGATGACACCCCATTCATCAGATCTGTCATGTCTTTCAAAGAGGGCGCCAGGCACAGATGCAACTGGAAATAGAATGTTGTCACAGGGAAGGAATGCACACTGCAAATATCCAAGCCAAAAGATTTGAGATAATTTCAATCTAAATTGAAATCTTTTGGTGTCTTTCAAAGCTTTTCAGCGCTGACCTAGGTTTCTTGGTACTGGTGGGTTTTGTGGGTTTTTTTTTTTTAATACCAGTATCTTCAGTGCCCAAATTCAGTCCCAGTCAGGATATTACACCTCTTCAAATTCCCCTTCCTTCAAGATGCAGCAAATTAGTTACTCCAACAAAATGTAGACATCTCAAAAGTCTCATCAGCTTAAGTGGTGGCTCAGCACTGGAAGAGAGAGTGGAACTTGCACCTGACACACACACACACACACCATGAAGTAACTTCTTTTGCTTACCCCCTCTGTATTTCATGGGAAAGATTTCCCTTTCTTCTTCTTCTTTTTTTTTTTTTTAAATTAATTCCTGCCATAGAAAATAATTAGAACACTCTCACAGTGCTTATTGTTTATATATAGAGAGAGATGATGGAATTCAAACAGTTCCCAACACCTACAACTCATACCTTATTCCATCTTCTGATTTAAGGAAGATTTTAAAGAACTCAACCACCTTGTACTGATATACATGCACCATTTATCACCTTATTTACCTTTATCTCAAACAAGGTAAGAAAAGTTTGACATTGGAAAATACCCACTCATCAGTCCTTGTGTTTATCAAGTGTTATGTGAGGTTTCCTGATAGACCTTGGAGGTAATTAGCACTAGAGATTTGATTAATTCACCAAACATGATCTTCATAAGCAGTTCATTCACTTTCATTTGAAAACTGTTTCTAAGCTTGTGTTTTTCCATCAAGAGACAGTTGTGAAGGGCAAGTAGGGCAAGCCATTCTGTTGGGATTATGAAGCAAAAATAGTCTTATTTATACCCAAGATGAGGGAGAGAAGAGGTAGTAAAATAAACCAAATGTTCTTATGGGTTAAGATTTTTACTGGTAAGTATGTTTGGGAAGCAACAATTTGCCTCTTTTAGTAAGCAATGAATTTCCAGCTATATAAGCCCAAAAAAGAAAAAAAAAAATAGGCAGATGAACTCAGCTAAGCCATCAGTCCCCAAAGCCATTTCTGCTCCCCATCTGTCCAGATTCCTTGAGGAAGTCTCTCACCACACAGTGACCATCTCTGCAATGTATCCAATATAATCCTTTTCTCTGTTTCAAAATTGGACACACATACTTGGACAGAGGCGAAGCAGAATGAGATTAATTCCTGGATTCAGAGTTAAGCTCTTCTGATGAAACTACCATGTATTTGTTCAGATTCAAAATATTCCCTATATCCTCTACCAGATGGGCAAACCATTTTCATCTGTTACAGCATCTTTACTCCTCAGGAACAACCTTCAGTATAAAATAAAGACAAAACTGAGCACTAAAATGCATACACTCAGTGTTCTTCTGACCAGATGAGATTTATTAAGTTTTTGTCTGTTTATTTGTTTTGGTGTTTTGTTTTGTTTTTACACAAGGTAAAGCTTCCCTGGAGAGGTTTTTCACTAAATGTCACCCTGCCAAAGCCTTCTGTTCCAGCATGAGCTGAAGACACCAAAATCTCCAAAACAACATTTTTGTCTGAGCCCATCCTATTTAGCAGTGCAACTTTTCAGGTTTTAGTTGTTCTTCTGCTTTCTCAAGAGAAGTGGAGTTTGTCTCAAAAACTGAGAAATAAGGGAAGCTGAAATCCCAAACTTTATCTTTAAACTGATACTGCAGTCAGTGGGTACAAGATTTGACATTATTAAGAACTGTCAAGCTAAATCCTGACCTCTTTACCACATCTTACCACAGCTGAAAGAAAAGCTGCTGAGAGCTGATGCCAGTCTGAAAACTTATGCAAATGAAGTTGATATGATTGATGTGCTTTAGTACTGATTTCTCAAATTATTTTATTATTTTCTACTTATTGCTTTTTCACCTGTAGGGCCAAATCATACATCAGGATATCAAGTGGTTTTGTATTTTTTTAATAATTCTTACCCAAGGTTTTTGCAAGCAGATGGGTTTTACAGAGAACCAGGTTCCTGACAGCCAGATGAAATCATCCTATATCATATGTGAGCTCCCCCCCTCCCAGACCCAAACCCATGAGAAGGCAGCTGCTTCTATAATATCCTATAGAATTTGAATATCTCTGTCCTATCACAAGAGTTCTCAGCAACATGGCAATCTGGATCATTTACATACATTCCCTGCAGACTGTTGAGATCTTATTGGAAAAGGACATGGTGAGGAGAAGCTGTAACAGCTGAATGGCATCACTACAAATCCCAGCATTTAGAAACATCTTAATCCAAAACTAGAAAAAAAAAAAAAGGGCCATGATTGCCACTGTATTTAGAAATCCCCAAGGCAGAACTGTCAGGATGATGCAGAAATCTGTCATTCTCATCCCTGTTTCATCAGGATGCAGCTTGATTTGATATGTTAAGCTGCCTGTGCCATGATAGAGTAGAAAACCACCCTGGAGGGTTACTGCTTCTTTTCAGTGTCTCAGTCAGCTGAGCAACTTGAAGGCTAGAAGAGCAAAACAGCTCTTTAGCCCACCCACCCACTCAGTGTCAAAGCTGTCTTTCCATGAAGTGTAGCTAGGCAGTCATTCTGACAGCATTTACTGAAAAAGAATTCTATTTTGCTACTTAATTAAGAGTTAAGCATCAGCCAGGGATTTAGTGGTACAGAGCTGCTGTAAATAAAGACTGCAAGGTTCTAATATGGCAAGAGAGCACAATTTGTCTACAGCGAGTGCTAAAAAAACTAAGTAGGTCTGCCTGTAACTTAGTGGTTAAATACAACACAAATAGTAGTGGAAATACAACACCAGTAGTAATAGGGGAGTGCAGAAGAGGTGGTGGAGTTCACTGGAGCTCAGCTCCCAGCAGCAGTGACAGTGCAGATGTATGGAGTTCAGCACAGGGGAACTACCCACTAAATGCCCCATGGTTTTGCACCATTCTTGATGTTTGATCTCTAGAGTCCTTCCTTGGTTACTTTTATGGTTTGGACATGCCCAAACTAGGGAGCACAGCAGAGAATTGGCTTGCTTAATATTTAGAAGAGCAAATCAAGTGTTCCTAAGAGCATTCAAAATATAGTGAATCCAGGTGGGCTCAGGAGCAATCTCACACCTGATTAGCTTTGAAATCTAAAAAAAAATAAATAATCAAAGTACAAGTTTCAGCTTCAATTACAGGTTTTCCTCAGCTTGAACCATTTACAAGAAGCTGTTGCTGGAGGGGACTCCCAAATATCCCAAGTATGAGGTTACAGTTCATAGCTCAATTGCTCCACATACATTGAGTAATATGTAAAACTTTAAAGTTAGAACAATCAGTATCAGAGATGTGTAATAATTGCATAGGGTTTTGGAACTGAGGTTTCTTTAATGATTTAAGTACCAAACTAAGAAAAAAACATAGAGATCATGGAAGAAAAACAAGAAGCTCATAAATAAGACAAGCAGGGCTTTTGACAGAAAATGAAAGTGTTCAAGAGAAAAAGTGGCTGGCAGAAGCAAGGAAAAGTGCCTGGAAGAGATGAAACCACATACGGATTTACCACAGCCTCCCAAGATCATCCCTACTGGAAATTCTCTGCTCATCTGCAAGAGCAAGAGATTATTTGACCATAGATGAATAGAAATCAAAATCCTAAAGAACATATTCTAAAGAGCAAGGCAACTTAGTTCTTGACATTTTCCTATTTTACTCCTCACATAGTGATAAAATTAAAAATCTGGACCCACTGTGCCTCTGGACTACTTACTGAAAGCAAACTAACTTGAAGAATCCTATCAATACCATTCAGCATACAGGCTCTCTGTCTCCCAGGGGTGCTTCCCTCTTCCTCCTGGGGACACCTGTACATCTCACAGCTTGGTGCTCAGAACTTTGCTTCCAAAATTTACCAGATCAAACGTGGATGCAGAAATGCAGCAGCACATTCACCCCCTTTGTAGCACACCCCATGCTTGCATGCCCACACCTGGACATGCACACGTGCATGCAGCACATACCTCTACGTTATTGAAACTAAATTAACATTTTTCCTCTTTATCTTCAGTTTTTGCATTGTTTTCATGAGAGCTCCTCTTCCAGTGCCCAAGTTTTCATGGGTTTAATGCTTTTATTTAAAAAAAAGCATAGGAATATCAAAGCACTAAATATCTCCACATGAAAAGCCCTCACTGTTGATTATCAAGATCTAGCACTGAGGCACACAAAGCCCAGATAAAAGCCAGGTTACAGATAACACAACATTCCCTCCCCCCAAGCCCTCAGACTGTTGTAACTTGGAAAACTACAGCCTGCAACTAAAGAAACTGAAGGCATTGGGTGGGTGACCTGTTATTGTGCTCTTCAGACTTAAAATAACCTTTGCTTATGTTTATTTATAATGACATTCATAAGAACAGCACCGGGGATGTGTATAAATACACCTTCACAGCTGAAATAGTATTCACAATCAAATAATAAAACCTAGGATATGGGTTGGAATGAACAGAGGTGATTTAAAGCTGCACAGCTCTGCAGTCACACTATTTTCTGAGACATGTATTAAGTGTGCACATCTACAAACCAAATTTATCATTGCTTTAAAGTGCAGTCTTAATTATGCTCCTGTCCAAAAAAATCTTACTATTTCTCTGAAAAATATGTGTACTGCAAATGAAAAAAGAATGGCTTTTATTTTTACATTTAATGTAGCTTTCTTGTGAACAGTTACAGAGACTGAATTTAGTTTGCTGTTTGTATTTCTCTTAGCAACAAGGAGAAAAACCTTAACTGTAAGAAATCATAATTGTAAGATCATAAAAACTGGCATAGAAAATAGGATATTTGAAACTACCTATAACAAATAATTTACACTATTTAAGGTGAAAATGTTAGGTAATCCTTTAAATTTGAATGAATGTAGTTTTATTAAAAATACAAACAAACATTTAGAATTGTATTTTATACAGAAGCTTCCTTCCTGAAAAACTTGACACATGAAACTGATTCAAATTCTGGGAAACATCTGAGGACTTTTGTTCATAGGAATATTCCCAACTCAATGAGATTATTCATTTATTTAAAATTAGTCACCAGTTTGTGTATTGGCAGAAGTGAGCCTGCATGAAAGATTTCTTATATACCATTGAAATACAAACATCTAAGGCAAGATAAAATTGTCCAGCATCTCTATACCTCAGAAGACACAAAGGAATAAAGCCATCACATTTAAATATGTGTTAAGAGAAGAGACAGAAAGGCAGAATGTAACCAACTTCAGTTAAAACTTGACCAGGAGTGGACTTTACATCATTTCTCTACACAAAAACATACCATGGGGTATTAGGCAATATGTTCACAAGTCAAAACTTTGACTCTTCATCTCATGAAAATGCTAGTCCCTGCCAGGGATGGTTTATCCTGATTTAGCAAACCCCAGAGGAGTGTGCCACTGGCTTGAGCACCACTGGTATCACCTGCAAGAGAGAAGATACTGCACAGGGTAACTCAGAGAGATGGAGGGGAACATACTCCAAAATTTCACAGCCTGGAGGTAGAAGAATTTCTATTGAGTACCTGGAGGGGATAAATTTGACTAATTAGCATACAGCTGACAATAAAACCTCCTCAGAATCTTTTATCCTGTAAATCTTAGGCAGAGAATGATTGCCATGGCCTGTTAGGCATGTCCTACATAGCCTGAAGGTCTTCCAAGTACCTCACTGCAGATGGGTGTGATGAGCAGCTCTGCTCTCTGCTTCTCAGAAAAATATTCCAAACATAAATATTTGTTGTCAGGGGAAAAAAACCCACAAACAACAACAACAACAAAAAAAACCACAAAGGAAAACAAAAAAGGAAAACATGCTCAACTTAGCACCTTTCAGTGTGGTTTGTAAAGAAATGACCCATGAGTTGGCAGCACACCTTTTCCTTCCTTGGGCTTGGAAAAACTCAGGTAAACTGTGATAGTGAAGTACAAAACAGATTTTGAGCAAGCATTCCCAGAGATGAGGTCTTCAGCAAATTCCTTTTTCTTAATCTCCAATTACTGTATAACCAGCTGCTGTTTGAGTTTGCTGTGAGAGGAGGAAGCTGGCTCTTATCAGCTGGGGGAAATCAAGGGTCAGAACAAGAGCTGGACACTGCTTAAGCCTCCCTTCAGGTTTTCTTTCCTCCATCATCATGCTAATCACAGCCTGAATACTGCCCATAGGTAAAAGCCAAGCATCCCTGCAGGGAGGAGAACAAAAAGGCAAAAGAGATCATGATCTTCAAACAAGATGGGAGAAGCAGGGGTTATTTGCCTTAAGCCTTTGAGGCCAGCACGACTCAAGCATATGCTGGGATAGCTTAGTCATATGCTAAGTGATTTAGCTGACAGCATGGATGGTGCCAGACCTCCCCCTTTTTTGTGTAGAACACCAGGTACAGCAGGCAGTGTCAAACTTCAGCAGGCTCTTGGAACATGGAACAGCATCAGGGCTTGAGTACCTACACTGATCAAGACCCAACTGCAAGCTGGTTCTGTGTACTTAGTATCAAGCTGCACAAGACAAGTGCTCCAGCACCTAAAAAAATCCACCTGCAATAGCTGTTTGTAGAGCCAGGAGGGCTGAGACAAACAAACAGAGGCACCTCTGCTGTCCCAGGCTCTGCTGTCAGATGTGCTTAACTACTTGTGTGCCATGTGGCATCCTGGCTGTGTCCAGCAAGTATTATTCACGCTGACAAATGCTTGCTCTGGGAGCTGAGTGCCAAGCTCAAGCCAATCACATTGCAGTGTTTGATCCACTCAGAAAGCTAAAACTTTGTCTGAAACACTGTAGATTTTCTCTAGGACTGCCTGGAAGCCCACAGCACACCCTCCAAAGGGCCTTGCATGTCCACCAGAGCTGACACAGAAATGATGTGATGCTACACAAAGATGCAAACACTGCTCCTGAGTAGAGTCTTATCAAAAAGGTACCTTTTTGGTAGGAACTTTTGAGCAATAACTTCCTCACACAGCACATGTCAGCTTTATGCAAGCAATTCAGCAGACTGATCTATACCAACAGTCCTGGTTGAAAGACATTACTGTACAAATATGTTTTCTTTTAGCAAGCTTGTTCAATTGTTCAATTTCAAAGTGGATTACTGCTTTCATTCTGGATTTTCATTTTAACTCAGGCCTGCAATTAAACTGTATGGAGATTTGAGCTGTACAGGCTTATTGGAAGTGACAAGCTCTGAATGACTGGCATGCCTCCAAGCTTATGAAATAATTACATTCACTGTGGCTGTGCCACTTCCAGGGGAGCCTGAAACCAAGTCTCCACAGTCCCTGTGACCTAAATATGCTCAAGCCCCAAACCAGTCAATGGCACCTGTGAAGACCGAGGGGACATCAGTAGGTGGGATCAGCTGATCCAGAAGGATGGAGTTTACAACATTTAACTGAGGGGTTTTGAACAACAACCTAACTGCAACTTTTTTTACTACAGTATAAAGACTTGATCCTTGTTAATCCCAATAATACAATGCTGCCCATGGTATACTCCTACAGAGCAGCTGGGTACATACAGTGCCTTTGGAAACAACACCTTCCTCATCCCCTATAACACATCCTGGAAATGAAAAGGAGGAATTCAGTGAGGCAAAGAGGTGGCTGCACAAGAATAGAGACTGTAGGCTTCAGCCACCATCTCCTTAGGGTCAGATTTGTGACCTACAGAATAGAGAGAATGTGCTGGAAATCCTGAATGCCCTATGAAACCATCATCTCTTGGTATAATGGTAAGTGGTATGACAGCCTCATGGGTGCTGACACTCCTACCACTCCAGGCTTCCCTGGCAATATGTACAGTGTAGCTTCACCTGGACTGTATGTACACAGCTTTGTCAACAGGAATATAGCTAATTTAGTCCTTAAATTAGTTAAATAGTCTGAGGCTCTCACACAGTAAAGCCAAAAGCAGTTTAGGGAAAAGTTCTGAGCAGAAAAGTCTCTGGACACACTGTCAGAACACCAATAGAGCTATACTGCTGTCAATTAAAACTTCATTACAAAAATATAAGCTGTCAGTACACGAAGGAGCACCCTTTTTAGCACGAAACATAAGACTTTAAAAATAAACTGTTTATGCATACAAGATATCTGAAAGAAAACTGGCAGGATGAGTCAGAGAGGTGGTTTGAAAAATGTTTCCTGGACTTGCTTTTAATAAGACTGACAGCAATTTAGTTTCTTAAATGATTACAGAGAGCTCAGAAGATATAAAGAACGCTATAAAAACACTTCACAGAGCAAAGTCAACACTCCACCCTCATAGAAAGTCTCTCCAAGCTTTCCCCTCCTTTCTCCCCCTCCCCCCTCTTCAGATCAGACATTTTATGTTTTCAGACCTGAATTTCAGATTCAGTCTCAGAAGTCCCAGTCTGATGGCTATTGGACAAAACCACAGTCCCATGCAGTGAGGCACCTTATTCCAGGAAGCATCCTCCCCAAAAATAATAAAATCAGCACTCAGAGTTTATATTGGATTTCCTGTGCAATGTAACTTTGTGTAAGGTACACAGGAAAATTTGGACTCTTAAGCTTCTTATAAACAGCAACTTTAAAAAACAAAAACCCCCAAATATTAGGAACTCCAAGCTGAAAACAAAGCTTCGAAAGTCAGCATCAGGCTTCAACAGATTTTGATCCTTTGGGTTTTGTGACAAATGAGACATCCCATACATGATCAGCTGCTTTTAGTGTCTGATGGAAAACACATCACTTCTAATAGAGAAATTCCCATCAATATATTTCAGCTCCTTTAGATCACTTTTTATTTTGTATTAAAAGAAATCTGTGCTTGACTCGATGCTTGATATGAGCTCCTACTGAAATGCCACTGAGGCTTTTTTTATTCTATTCCATTCCATTCATTTCATACTATTGAACATTTCCAGTGCTGTTTAACCCCTTTTGCATATTTCTGCCTAACATTGTACCTGTCATTTACATGAACTGTCAGGCTTGCACCAGCTCTCTTGGCTCACTGAATGTTCAAATCTAAAATTTACTGCACTGAAAGGAGAGATGAGGACCTATTCACAAGTACAATGGCAATAGATTTTTTTCTTCTGGAAGTGATGAAGAGAAATTACTTTAGGATGAATACTGCAATGGCAAAGAACAATATACACTTGTAATCAGTGTAAAAGTCATCAGATACCTTCCTCACCTCAAATATTGGCCATCTCTAGTGCAGAACACTAACCATTTGGAGGTTTGTGTTTGAACGTTTCTTCCCATGGGCCCATTTGAAATATGGGAGATTACTTTTTGCTTGTAGAGTGCAATAAAAATCCTTCTTAAAGCTTTTCCAAAAAAGAATAGGGACCAAAAAAGCCAACTTTCGCTTTGAAAATAACTGTTTCCAGAAAGTTACAACAATGTTTTGAGGAGGCTGTGAAATACAGCATGAGCATCAGCCCTCCCACAAGCAGTATAAAACTTTGGGTTTTCCAAAATGGGACAAACCTCAATCATTAGCACAGTTGGTTTTTGCCCAGTGAGTTACTTTACATCTACAGTAACCAGCTCCATACATGCTTGAAAAGACAAACCTGAAATTTTCAGAAACTTAAAAGCAAGTAAGAAAAAGTTTCCACTATTTTAGTTAGTATAGGAGTAGGAGTTGCCTGAATGTTAGGATAGCAAACGACCACTACATGATTTAGAAATAATACTTATCCACCGAAGTTGTGTCTGCTGGGAAAAAAAATCAATTTTGAGCAGTATAAAAAAGGCACTAAATTATAGAGGGGAAGTACTCAAGCACACAGTTTATCTGCAAGGAATTTGCATAACAGCTTTGCTTTTATCAAGAGCTGGCATTGTTTTATGATCCTGGCATAGAGTGGATTGTGGCTGATGTGACCATTTAAGGCCTGATCCAAACATTTACTAACTTTTGCCATTTACTGATTCCATTCAGTTTAGTCAGACATTCACAGTTAGTCTTGCAAGAGTGACCAGCCCTGGTCCCACTAGGACTGATTTGTTTTGGTGACCTCAGCTCTACCCAGAGTTAGCCAAGACCCAAAACTTTGGATGTGGGAAACATTTTACTGCAGGACTGGCATGGGTGCCTATTCCACCCTCTTCACAGTGTTCAGACTACAGGTCATAGTCAGGGCAAAATGAGGTAGAAAATGCTTGCTTCTAGGCAAGTATCACTAGGGGTGCTGGATAGAGCTCAGATATAAATTTGTCAGTCCAAAAGCAATGCAAATCTCTATGGCAAATAGAGAGGATGCTGACTTGGTAAAGCAAGATTCAAGGTTTGCTCCTGGTCTGTCACCTGCCTTGTGATCTAGGACATGTCTTCTCTCTTTCTGCCTATGAAAGATTCTTATCTATTTCAAGCTCCTTTGGAGAAGACAAGGGCAGGAAAGGGAGGATACAGCTCATGGTTTATTCATATGACCCAGAAGTGTAAGATTCCTCTCACATAGTGACTGACAAAACATCAGTAAGATCTATTAGTGTTGCTTTCCAGTTCTGTCTGAAAGGCCTGACATTAACAAGAAAGCACCACTCATCTCTTGCTTTAGGTGATAAACTTCCCAGGTAACAAATACTCCTCCCAGCATGGGCCATTCCCTGTGCATCATTCCTGTTGCCTTTCTGAGGATGACAATGAAGAGCAAGAACAGACCCAGCACTCCTATAATTTGTGCTAGGAACCAAACTGCCTTATCTACTACTGCCTCTTTGGTGATAAGTCTGATATAAGGACATCATAACCCAGAGGGCAGGGATGCTTTTATTCAACAAACAGAAAACATCTTCTGCCTTTACTTTTTCAATCTGTTCACATTTTTCTGTCACCACTATTAAGCAATTATTTCTTGTCTGGGTGTAGTTGAAAGATCCAGTCTGCTGCAAAAGCATCCTGCCCAAATAACCTTTATTCCCTCCAAGCAAATAGTCATTATTTGGGAACCAGCAAGTCCTTTGGCTCCCCTAACTACCAAACCCTGCAGCTGACCCCTTGAAGAAAGCTGTCCGAAGGGGAAAAATTTTCCAATTGAGAGAGAGACCAGGGCAGATAGTTAGGAAAAAAAATTATACGACAGGATATTCTAAGTGGGCTGCATCAAAAGCAGCATGGTCAGCAGGTCAATTTTACAGCCACTTAATTCTCCATTGCAGTCTGGAAATGTAACCTGAAGACAGCTAAATAAGTTAGAATAAGATTTAAAGATTGAAATCAATATGACACTTTATCAGGTATGGACCTGAGGATCACTAAACAGAGCAGATTAAAGTTTGTCTTTCATCACCAGCTTCTAATGAGGTTCTGTGAATTACTCCCAGCATCACGACATGTTGTCATTGCTTACACAGGAATTCATTCCTGGAGGTATACATTTAAAACTTGCTTTGCCATTTCCCCTACTCTGTCATTCAAAGTTTCCTTCCAAATGCTGGACATACTCAGGACTCCCAGTTAGAGACCTAGAAACTGACATTTCAATTTTACTGAAAACCTCCAAAGTCAGTTTTCAGACCAAAAGAGAGAAATTTAAAATTTCAACAATTAATTTAGTCTTGGAAATATGTCTGTTGGAGTAAAAAAATCATTCTATTTCAATAAAATTGAAAAAACTTGTTCAAACAAGGTTGTTTTGAAGTTTAATAATGTTATAACTCAACATGTTTTCAGTTTAAGCATTATACTGAAAGGAAAACCTTCATCATCATTTGCTTATATGACAGAACTACAGCAATGCCAGCCCTTTTACCATAAAAGTTTTGAATTTCTTGAAACAAATTTTATTTGTGTGGAAACTTTCTGTCAGAAGGCTTCCTACAACATCTGCTCTCAAGACCCTGCCTGCCCCTCTTGCTGTCATCACAAGGCTCTGTTGAGCAATTCACCCTGTGAAGAGGAATCAGGAGTTTGCAGATATGATCAGCACCCCCAGTCTGCCAGGAGAGTATTGTTCACATGTCAACAAGTGTTCAGCAATACATGCTTTATATTCCCCAAAACTGACCCCAAATTCTCTTCCTTGCCTGTTGCTTCATCCTCCTTTCTGTGTGGTTTTCCCATCTCTTAATGAGTTTAGGTCAACAAATGAAAGAAAAATACTTAAGACTATAAATACATCATTTAAAAAGCTTCCAATCTCATTTTCTACTAGCCATACTAGTAATAATTAGGGTGATAATTATCTTGGCAACACCTTCACTGAAGCCACAGATTTGCTGCCCTGGGGGCTTCAGCCAGGTGCAGAGTACTCTATGTATCCATGAATCAATCATATTTCCACCAGCTTTTTTGAGAGAGATTCTTAACCTTTAGTAAATGGTTTCTTTTTTGTAACTTAGGGCTAGACCAAGCAGCAGGTTCACTCCTATAAGCTGCTCCTGCTTAGCAAACCATTGGCACTATGCCCATGAATAACAACAGCTCCTGGAACCAGGGAATCACTAGTGAAATGTATTTGCATGAGGGCAGGCACAAACCCTACACCCTGGGACAAGTCCTTAAAATAACTGTTCAAATAAGTTATGGCAGATACTGCTATTCTACTCTCTGTATTTATAGGAAATTAAATGCTTTCAAGAGGTAGCTTTCAGACACATGTCCTAAAGAAATTAATTGCACTGGTAACTTCCAGTGAGTGGAATTTGTTACATTTGTTCAAAAGTAGCAATCCAGTGCTCATCCAGTTGTCTTGATATTTTACTTGCATAATCAGCCAATGTGCCAGAAAGAACAAAGCAAAACAAAAACAAAAAAAAAAAAAAAAACACCAACAAAAAGCCCCACAAAAAACCACAATCAAAAAAGCCAGGTGAAAAGAACTACTCAGATTTAGTGAAAGTAACATTAAAATTGGGCTAAGACAAAAAGCAGAAAGGGAACAAGGAATAGCAGGTCACAGTCTATAGTTTCTTGTGCTTGTGCTGTTGATGTGGTTCAAGGAAGATGGGTTTCAGCCACTTTATGGATGTAAATCCAGAGGAAACAATAGGTAGGGTGGATCACAATAGCCCCATCTCCCAGTTACCTACTGGCAGGAAGATTTTGCAGTTTGCCATCACTGCAGAAGCAGTGCAAGCTTTAATTCAGTGTCTGCACTATAGCTATTGAGTCAGTTGACTTTCAGCAGAGTGACCTCCCAGATAGTTAGAGGTAGTATTTAGTAATATCAAGCTTCTAATCTCCCCAGGCTGTGAGCTGAATGCTGCATAAATCTGGTAACCCACCTCCCCCACCACAGCAGCAGGCCAAAGGATTCATTTTACCACAGGAGAGAACCCCAGGGTGAAGCCTGAAGGCTTATTGTTAAAGTTGACTAAAATGCAAGAATCTGGATTTGCATGTGCTGCAATAAACACACCAGTTTCATATTTCTGTTTAAGTAGATGAAACCCAAACATGACAATGGTTCACACTTCACTGCCTGAGCCATTAATAGCCATCCTCCCCAGAGTTGTAGAAACCAGGATCAAGGCAGGGTGATGCCAGAAGTCTCCAGGGGGATCCTACACCTATGGCAGCCAGGAGGTATCAGAGTTTGTGTTTCAGGTTGGATGATAGCAGTTCCTTGAAATCTTGTTAATTCTGGGGTAAACTTCCCATCATCTCCTCCGGACCCAGTGTTGGGCAAATACAGAATTGGAAAACAGACGTGAACTTGAAGACTTTGCACCACAGCTCCTTGTCCACAGATACTGCAGATGGAGCTTGGCCAGCCCATACCACAGATGCCTTGTAGGCTGACAGAGGAGCCACACTGTTCTTTCACTAGGATGGGGAACAGACAAGGAACAGGAGTACCAGATGTGAAGGAAAAGGACACATTGCTTTTACAGGCTTAAAAAAAGAAAGGCTATTTCTGACAATTGGCCAACCATCCTTTGTTTCAAAGGCATCAGCAAAAGGCCAAGGAAAAGGCTTGCCTCAAAGAAACATCTGTTTCTAACAAAAGCTGAAAGAAGTCAGCTAACAGACATCCAAGAGCCCTCAAGACCAAAGTAGTACTTGGATTTTAGAAACCAGTAAGCACAAGTAAATATATTTTGTGAGGAATGCTGAGAGCAATAGAAAACCTTCCTACTTTCCTTGGTTTTAAAACTATCCAAACAAGGAGAGGAACTTTTAAGGGCTTTTGGAGAATTAGCAGTACCAGCAGAATCCACATTTTTAGGAGAGTTCACACGTATTTCCTCCCCAGACCATTATCTTTTTAACATATACAGTTCCCCAAACAAATTGTTAACAACAGGACTTTTACATTAATACCTTACTCTGCCTGTTCCCCAGGGACTAGGAATTTAAGAAATGGGTGGGCCTGTGTGGGGAAGACAGCAGCTATGAAAGGATTCCTCTAACCCTTAACTGCTTGCAGCTGCTATCTGTGCCATACTCCATAAACAAGCCAGGCTTTGTCTCAGGCTGGGTTTCTGTGCATTGCTCAAAGAGGGAAATATCTCTCTGTCTAGACCTCATTAGCAAAGCACTTTCAGTGTTTTCTGCAGAAACAGTCACTCTCCCCCAAACAAGAATATAAGACTTCCACCCTTTTCATATGAGATAGAATTGGTTTTAAATGAAATAACAAACCAACAAACAAAGCAACACCAGAATTGGGATAACTGACAAAATAAACTCCGATTTACAACCTAGACATTTTCTTCTTAAAAGAACTTCCTTATCATAAAGGCCATAAAGCTGAAGCAAATTTTATTTCTAGAACAAAAAAAATTATTTTCCTTCTGTCTGCTAATAGAAAGTTTTCAAACACTGTCTGAACTAAAAAAAAATACGCCATTAGCCTGGCCAGAGAAAAAGCAAGAAAAACCCCAAAATGCTATTTCTCAAGAATATCATGGGCAATGTCTCAGGTGAATCTCTTCATCATGGTCAGTCATTCACTGTCCTTTTGCTCATTCCGAACACACATGAAGAAGTGTTGTCTTTAAACTTCTGTACTATGAATGGCCTTGATTTCCTCCACATGACAACATGGAGAGCTATTTACTTGCATTTCTATTGCTGCATCTTTTTAACACCTTTGCACATCAAAACCAAGGACAGTTGTCTTACCTGTAAAACTGGCTGTGAGCTCAGATGGAAAAAAAACCCCACAAATACCCACAACCTGGTAGAAGGCATTACCTTGAGGCTGTTATATCCACTCAGTCACACAGCTGCAGCAGACAACTTGCTCACTCTATTAGAGGTAAATTCCTCTGCAGGAAAGCACAATGCTGAAAGAGAGCACACAAAAAAAAACAACCCTCAGAAAACCAAAACAAAACCCCCAAACATTTTAAGTCATCTTCATGCTTGATCTTTCATGGGGTCTCACACTTTAGAGCTACTCAAAGCACACACAAGCAAAAAGAACATAAGGGTTTATTTTAGTCACCATTGTAAATAATAGTAGAAAGCACAAGCAGCATTGAAAGCAGGAAGACCCTAACTATTCCTTATTTTAAACAATTTCCTGTGCAACACAAATATTGCAGATAGCTCAACCATCCATAAGCCTTTTTGACTTTTAAAACGAGTATTAGAGTGGAACAAACCTGTCAGCATCTAGGAACATCCCCTTCCCACCTTAACACAGCACCCATCTAGCAGAAAACTTCTTCTTCAGAAAAACAGCCCAATAAAACAAATTTTCACCCTTTTAAGCTTGGCAGTAGCTTCCCAGAAAGGTGGGTCAAGCAATAGAAAACCAAGTAGAAAGGACAACAGAGCATATAACCTGGGAATACCTCTTCCAAGCAGCAGGAAGCCCACACCCACCATTAGTTAATGCACCTTCACAGCTGTCTCCTAGAGACTCTCCCTTTTAAAGTACCACCTAAAAAGCTTCTGCTCCAGCTGAAGGGGTTCAAGCATCAATCACTTGATTGATTGAGGTCCTCCCTACCCTCCAGCTGCTATCCCAGTAATTTCTGCACATGAGCATCAGCTTTCTGTTGCAGGTGGTGAAAAATGCTGGGCTCTGGGCTGATGGGGTGGTTCTGAGGTTACTATGGTTTTTCCTCTTCCTTCTCAAACAGCTAAAAGGATCCTGTAAATTCAAAGCCTCGTTTGGTTCAAATTTTGCTCAGTCCATGCTAAAATGATGTATTCCAGAGGAGTCAGTACCTCTTGCACTGCCTGCACTGTGGCCCTACTCCCTTAGCCCCTTGCATTTTCCTGTTGAAACTCTGCTTTGACCTGAAATTTCCAGCCACTTTTCCTTTACCCTGAATATATTAGAGGTAAATAATCATAACAGGAGGGGGGTTTCAATTTCAAATCACACTCCTCATCCAATTCAACAATTATATTTACCAAACCATTCTATTTATTTTTAATCCTATTTTATTTCTTTCTAACCTAACCCTTTAGAAACATCAGTGTTTCTCTTATTTCTATTAAACCCATTTTTAATGTGACTTTAATTATTATTCAGCTATAGGAAGGATGTGGCCAAATTAAATTGTAATTTATGAACTGACAGCCTTCATTTATGAAACAAAACAGCTGTACATCCAGCTTTTTCATTATCCTGCCACTAAGAAAAGCTTAGGCTTACTAAGCCACTAAGTACTTAGTGCATACTTCTAACCATCACCTTACAGCAGCATCTCCTGCTTCCAGGGAGGTGAATGGCAGAACTTGCTCTGGTTCAGTGGAACAGAGAGTGATTACACAGCTGGAAGGGAACTGCAGACAACATTTCCAGGTGACTGCTCCAGGAGCATCCCACATCATCTGCTACACAGATGTATCCAGGTATGGCAGTGGCAGCCTCCTCTGAGAGGGTAGTCACAGCTTATACAAAGACAGCTCTTAGGCAGGGCAGGGTATGGCAGCAGACTCTGGTGCCTGAGGTTGGGAACACCAAGCAAGGGCTGCTCTCTCCTCCCTCAGCAGCTACATCATGATCTTTTTTTTTTGCACAGCCTCAGAGGAAAAAACATTCATCTTTTCCATGAAAGTAGCACCTAGCTTTGAAGAGCAGCAGGTTAGGAGAACTCACACTATGGATGACTGTGGCCTTGGTGGTAGCAGGGATATTGGTAGCCTCACCTTGCTCATGTATCCCATTGTCATAAGGAAAGGGCCAAACGGTGGGGCAGAGAGGAGGTAAAGCCTAAGTGTCTGCAGATTTGCCTGGGTTGCTGGATCATGGAAGATACAGAGGAGTTTTTTTTCTTGCTTTTCATCTAGAGACAAAAATAATGCTCTACCAGAATGTGCTGTAAGAATGGCCAAACAAAGGTTGCATAGAGCACTCATCCCATGCTGCACCCCTAGAACGACTTTGAAAGAAAAACATATCCACAGGCCTGCAGTAGTCACTGTTTCCATAAGAACATTGGAAATCCTCAGCAGAGGGAGGACTGAGGCCAGTGACTCACTTGGTATAAGGCAAAATGTCTACTTCAGCATCAATGCAGATTTACAGATGCTGATGCTTTATGTCTAAAATGAAATTGCATAGACAAATTTTCTCCATCAGCATTTTTTCCTCACAGTTACCAAGAGCTTGCATCTGTCCTCTCCACCCTGTCCTCCCTCGTTTGGGTTTCAGGGTATATTATTTTAGCAACACCCACCACCACCCCATGGAAGAGAGCTGAAGTTTATCTTGGAAATAGGCATCTACTCTCAGTTATAATTAAAACATAAGAGGCAGTGGTCAGACAAAGAGACACTCTGGAGCCCAATTTGTCACATTTCTCAGAGGCAGTCCTCACCAGCAAAACAGAATCAAATGGCTACAAAAAATACACAGAACCATTTCTTGCCATTTTTAATGGGTCTTTCAACATTTAGATATTTTTCTTAATTCTCCAGCTTCTGCATAGTACTTCACAATACTTTGGAAGTTCCTGTGCCTGTTGCTAAATTTCTGTTCTTGATGTTGAGATACACAATACAACTTGGGTCCAATGTAACATCTTTAAAGATATCACCTAAAAATACTGGGCAGGAGAGAATAACAGGAATTATTGCATTCAAAAATCTCATGATAGCCACACCACCTTCATGATTTGAGAGAGCCTGTTGTGTGACTCAATTGGATGAAAGGCACAACTCTTAGAACTCTTAGACTCTTTCTAGGACTTATTTCATTTCTGATTTTCTCTTTATGTGCCTTGTTTGAATTTTCAGAATTTTTTTCCAGAAAGAGGGATTTTTGTAGGAAATATTTGTGGAAAGCTTTCATGTCTCTTTTTTCACTCTGAAATATGGAAAGTTTTGGTTCATATCCTTGCAGAATAAGGGAATAAAACATGGTCAGACAAGAAATGTCCCACTGTTACCACATACCCTCGCTTCCTGCAAAAGCCAAGCCCTACATATCCCCATCTCCTCTTCAGCAGAAATAACAAACTCAGCTCTTCACTTTTCAGGACACTGGCACAAGAAGTGAGTAGCAGGACCATGATAGTTTTTTTGGCACCTACAGCTGCCTTATGCCCTCACAACTTTACCTGCAACCAAATCTAGATCTGGAGAACCTCACTGGCCTCAGTTTCCCTCAAGCTGTCCATGTAGCAAGACAAACCTCTTCTATGGGTGCGGCGCTCCAAGGTCCAACCAGGTGTCCCAGTAGAGTCTCACGAATGGTGCTCTGACCAGCCTGGATCAGCGCTACTGCTCCGAAGGTGGCTAAACCAGCCCCCTGGCTTCCCCAGGTGTGAGCTTTTTATTGGCCCCCTAATCCTGCTCATGCTCAGTAGGGGCCTGCCCTAATTAGGCACAGGTGGGCTTCACACGAGGTCAAGCCCACTACCTGGCAATTAGTGGCACCTGGTTGCCTCATGTCACTACATGTCCAAGTCTTCTAGTTGCAGGGAATCAGATGTCTGTAAGTCAGATTGCATGCCAGTAAGTTTTCACTTACAGTGAAAAAAAAAGAGTATCCCAAAACTGGACTTCTTTGCCAGTAGTATTTGGCTTTCCCTTTGATGACTGTCCAGCTTGCAAGCATCTTCAAAGGGTGTTCCACAATGAGCCAGCAATGTCACAAGTTGTAGCATCAGTCTCACAGGCTGATACAGGTCAGAAAGGACTTCTAGAGTTCATCTGGTGCAACTTACCCCTTTTTTAAGAGGGGGGACAGTTTAGATCAGGCTGTCCAAGGCCTCGTCTGGGCAGATTTTAATAACTCTAAAGCCACTTGAGCTATTTCAGGAAGCACAAAGGGACCTCAGACTTAGTCCAGGGAGGCAGCCACAGAAGCCATTTGATGGCAAGGAATAGGGAAATGGAGTGAAGTGTATATATGGAAGCATTTTTTTTTCTTATCAATCCTACTGGGCATAATGGCTGTGAAGTTGTTCTGAGAGTTCAAAGATTCATGGATCTCCTGGCACATCACCTCTGGGCCTCCACATCATTATAACCTATGGTTCTCCAAAGAGCTCTGCTGAGCAGTCAATATATTTAATATTACTATTAATCTCAATTTACTTGCCATTTTTCTTAACAGCTCAGCTTCTTAAGACATAGAGCTGTAGAACAATGATGACTTTCATGGTAAAGAAAACCCTGCTAGATTGCAGAGGAAAGCAGAACAGAGAACCTTACAAATTCAAAGGCCACAAATCAAAAGCACCCCCAATTAATTTTATTAGTTCAACACACAGTGAAAGCTGGTTTGTTACTGAGCCACATTGGATGTGTGTATTCTCAATCATTTCCCCATTAGTGGAGCTTTCATCACATCTCTCTTGGGCACATTCAGACCTACTCACTCCTGAACTCACACTTCAATCTTTCCTTTCAGTCACAAGATCTCTCTCTCTCTTTCTCTCTCCTACTCAACAATTTATTGCTGACACTTACAGAAACAAAATTATCTTTGACATATCTGCCCTTTTGGTGAAGTTGGTTGATGTTAGTCAGTGGGTTCAGAAGTTGAGGGGAGAGGAATATTGTCATGGCAGGAAACAGTGTAGGCAACAGAGCTAAAATGATTTCACAGTTTGGAAACCAACCTGGTCTCTCTCAGGGATATGACTTTTAAGTGCCTGTCCTTGCAAGGTAGAAAGACTTGAGAAAGACCTGAAGCAAGACCAAATCTGAGAGCAGAATTTATCACAAGGAGGCTGAAATGGGAAATGTGTTATTTTTTATTATTATGATGGTGATACAGGCAGAGAGTATCAGGGTTTATCCTAGGAAGTGGGAGGCATGGAAAACAGCTGCTGAGAGCATGACCACTTATTTAAGACATTAAGAAAAGACATACTATAAAAGTAGATCACCCCATGTAATACTGAATTAAAAAAAAAAAAATGCAGTGATTTACATATTGGTTTTCTGTTGCTGAAGAAACAGTTGTGACTAGCTTCCCAAGGAAGCAGCTTTTCACAAGCAGCTATCTAATGCTAGCTGGTGTATCATGTTTTAAAACAACATTTATTTCAGAATACTGGTCTCACCATTCGTCTCCATAAAATTCTCTACAAATCTCTCCCCACTTTTTTCTCTGCCAGCATTACTGCCCTTTGTGTCTGAATGATGCTTTTCTGCAAAGAATGATAACCCCAGTCTTTTCTGGGGAGTCTTTTCACCTTACACTTTTTCTAATAAAACTCTGCTTGCTTCTATTGATCACCAGTTACCTAATTAAGCACTCTGTTTAATGCCCTGCAGTTGGAAATCAAGATATTATTGTCCAGGTTTTTTTTTCCCTTCCAGCAATTTTACCCATCTTCTCCTATGGAAAGTGTTTAGTATTTGTCCTTATCTTGACCCTGCCTTTTGATATTATTTCTGCTCTTTAAGAGACAAATCCCCACATCCTTATTCTCAGAAACTTGTCAGGATGCAAAATCCATGAACAGAACATTCTTTTGCTGCAAGAAATGGGAGTAAATCTCCCCTGTTTGCAGATACAGTGGCTGTTTTAATACTTCTAAATGTTCATCAGAATTTATCCAATTGAGAGTCACTCCCTGGACTTCAAGGATCTCCACCATACTCATCTCATCCTACTGCTCTGATGTCATCTTAACTTGGTGTCCCAGAGAGTCATCTAATTACTTGCATTTGTCCTTCTTCTCTGCCTAATTCACCCCAGTGGAGGATTGTTATTTCATTTATGTGGGTCCATCTCAGCTCATCTCATCAGGATTCTTTCCCCAGCTATTGAATCACTTCCTTTACAACTAACACTTGTTTAAAACTTAAAACTCTTATGAGAGAACTGTTGGTAGAACATTTTACAACATGCTTTTAAGAAGATCCATGGAAGAAAAAACTGTTGTGTGACAGTATTTCTAAATGTGGGTTGCTTGTGAGCTATTCAGCAAGGGCTCAATTTAGAAATCCTGGTAACGAAACCACCCAACTTCATAAAGCTGTTTTTTAAGGAATTAAGTAGACCTTTGGTGGTCAAGACTAGCTGAATGGATTCCAGCCTTAGAATAGTGAGTGGGCTGTGTTAATGGCCTCTGAACTGCTAAATTACATGGCATTGTTTTTACTGAATGATTAAAACACTCCAACACCCACAAAGAACTTCCAAAACAGCTGAGCAAATGCTTTCAGAGGGTGTCACACTTTTTCCTTTCCATATTTGAGACACACTCTTTTCCATGAATATGCTGTTGTGAATAAAAATGGATGGACAGATGTTAGCAGAAAAAAAAGTAAAGGGGTCACAAAATGTGTCAAAGCAAAACCAGCCCTGTTTTGAGCTGGAGAAATGGCTCACAGTTTCTCTTAATAAATAAACACATATTCATCCATCTTTATCAGTAAGTCACAGCCCATGTTCATTGTGCATGGTCTTTGAAGCAGAGTGAAGACCAATGAAATAACTGTGCAGCACTGTGCCATAACCCAGAGAAGGAAGAGGACAGAGAAAAGAACAACACTGGAATAGAAAGGCCAGATATCCTTCTAAAAACAAAGCACATCATTAGAGAAAAAAAAGTTCCATTAGACTTACATTCTCTAATATCTGAGACAGCAATGTTCTCTTTTATCTTATCGTTATGCTTATGCTTGCACCATGAGGCTTAAAATGATGATCAAGAACTCTAACACATGATATTTTGTAAAATAAACTGAGAGTTCTTGTCCTGAAGTGTTTACTGCTTTAGCATGGAAAGAAAGGAGAAAACAAAATCAAGGCACCAAAGATTTGTAGCAGAGGGAATGGATTATTCCCCTGACACCAGCTGAATGTTCAACAACTCCTGTGTCTATTATATTCCTGGGGGAAGAATAAATCTCCATCATTTAAGAACTTCTCATACCTTAAAACTGTTTTAAATACGAAATCTGAAGTGCTATTTTGTAAACCTATCAGCCCAGTGATGTCTTTGTATCAATAAAGACATTAAGAAGAGTAGAAAGAGGGAGGTAAGGAGATGCTATCCCAGTGCACAGGAGTACCCTGATAAAGCTGCATTCCTGTGCTCACAGGGACTAAGGTCTTCCAAAATTATCAGATCCATGGATCAGGACAAGTTTTCCAGTTGAGCTATCCTTGGATTCAGCACAATGATGAAATCACCTTCGTGATGCCACAACACAGTTGCAATTCTCAGCTTACTTTCATCCCCGTTTACAACCTGACATCAGCCTTCCATACCTACAAGTTACTGGAAACACTTTGCATTTGTGCAGTACTCAAAAAAGGGCTGCGGAGGAGAGTGAGGACATCCCAGAAAAAAAGAAATCAGGTTTCAAGTCACTCCAGGACATGATATATGCCTCAAGATAGGATACAGAAAATGTCCTCTTCCATATCCCAGTCAGAGGATATAAATACACAGCTGTCACAGCACTGCATCAGGTTGTTGTGATATGTGTTGGGCAGTAAGACACTCATGTAAAAGGGCCCTTTCAGAGTTCTGATGCCAGTTTGCAGTGTGGTCAGCCTAGAGGTGAACAGAGATCACTTCAGGGAAGTCAGGTCCTGGCTAGAAATATAAAAAAAATAATTCAGACTGTGTCAGTAGTATCAGCTCCAAATTGTGCCCACCGGAATAGGTCTGTGAAAGCCAGCTCACACCAGCTGAGTATCTTGATACTAAATACCTGACTTCAAAGAAAAAGCAGTGAAGGAAATTTGGTATTCACATGCCAAACATGAAAATAACCCCTCTTTGTACCTATACACAGCAACAATGCCTCACTCTAACAACCAGGCCAACACTGAGTTGTGTCAACATATGACTAAGAAGAGGAGGAGGAGGTGGAAAAACAGGCCAAAGAAAGGCAAGACTGATGGAAGAAAAGCAAACAAAAAACAGCAGTCAAAGCAGCTGTGTTCTGGGGGGAGAGTGCCCGACTCAGAAATACGGTAAATCAATGGGAAATTTCACCTTTCATACTTCCTAATACTTGTAACAAGCCTGTCTCACATTCTCAGAGAGGGCAGGGGAATGAAAGACATACTTTGGGATAATTAAGCAAACATGGGATGATTAAGGAGGTAAAGCTGTTGTCCCTTCTATCCAAACCACCATTACCACCACCCCACCTCAGAGCACATTCCATCCTTATTTTTCAAACCAGCCCACTCCTGAACTGCCAGCTGCTTCCCTGAGTGGGGAATATAGGATTTTTTGCAAGCAAGAGGGGCAGAAGTCCAGCCAGGCACAAATACATCAGAAGCTGATAAACCCCATACAAGGAAGTCTCCAGGAAAGCAGTCCTGCCTTACATGTTGCAATTCCTGCTTAGCAGAGCAGGGCATGAAAGCCCAGAGGACTTCATTTTTGTGCCCCTCTGAAAATCATGAAGATCTGAAGATTTTTTTGCCCCTGCAAAAACAGAGGGAAGAGGTGGTTGCTTCAATCCAGTGTTCTCCCCAAGACTTAACACAGAAGCAGAATTTAGCAGAAATGGAAGCATACCTGTGCAGAAAGGCAAAATGAGCCCCAACTCATGGGAATTTCTTGCATATCAGTGAGGTTTAGTACAAAGTTCTGTTTGAGCAGTCTGACTTTCCAATCAGAGAAGACTGGCATCCATGGCCCTTCAGAAGTCCTGCAATTTCAGCATTTATTTTCATTCTGAATTAAGCAGGAATATTACTTTTCAAGATTGTGAGCAAAGCAGAAATCATCTGACCCATGTCTCACTCTTATAGTGGGTTTTAAAATACAATTTTCTTCAAAATTCTGAAATCCATATAAATCTTTAAAAATAAATTTTTCTGCAATTTTGGAGTAACTTGATATTATCATTAGTGCTGGATCTGATTGCTCATCAGTTTTGTGGACATTTTGTTTACATTTCTGACATTTTAGCTGTAAGGATACAGTATCTTCCATGAGAAAAAGGGTTCCATCAGGGCACCTGAATCCCAGTCTCTCAGGAGTGCATTCAACACCCATGAGTACTTGGATCAGGAGAGAATTAAAAGTAATCATGGAATCACAGAATAATATGAATTGGAAGGGACCTCTAGATATCACCTACTCCAATTCTGCCACTACTAGCTATTCTGCTAAAGAAAACCAAAGATACTGATTCTTAAGAGACATGCAAGACATTGTACAGCAGTTCTGATGACTGTCACCTAATGACAAGGACATGGGATGAAGTCGACTGAGGAGGTAAAAGATGTCAGTCAATGGGGATCCTCCTGCTTCTTGCTTCACTCTACCTCACTGACTATATCTCATAATTCAAAACACCATTGCACTTGCCACAAGAGTAGGAGTGATAGCCCACAGCCCTGGCTCAGTTTCAAATGGGGTTTTCCCTGCTGACAATTTTGCTTGCGGTTTCAACCAGGAAAGTTGCTGTTTGCTTCTTGGTCTCATAAACGCTGTTGTGCACAGATGGGGCAGGGATAAGATGCTTCCTCTCACCTGATGATCATTTCCCTTGAATACGTATTGCCACTGAACTATTATTCTAGTGAATAATCAAAAGCACTTCAGGACCTTATAGGATGAAGCTGTCTCTGATCAAAAGACCCCGTGAAGCACAGTTCCCAACACAACTGTGGGACAGCTGTGATAGCTGTACCCTCAGCCTCTCTCCTGAGCCCTTCAATTTGAGCCTGCATCAAGATTGCCAGTGATGAAAATAAAGCTCAGTGCCAGACAGCTTATGAATACCAAGGTCCTCAGCACAAGCCTGAGGATTTCCAGCCACATTGTGTCAGGGTAAGTGGCTCCTCTGGAATCTATTAAAGTACACCCAACTGCACAAGCTGAAGATCTACTCAGTTTATTCTTTTGTCCTCAGCTCTGCAGCAAGAGGAATTCATGCCCTCTGTCACAATCTCTGCAAAGTACCTGTCTCTGACAGTTTTGCCCTGCTTTGCCTACACGACATGCTGGCTGTTGTAATATTGGGGTATTTGTATTACCAGGACAAGTCTTGGGTGTAAAAGGAAATTTTAATTTCCTCTTTAGCTGAGCACTTTACAATATGTGTTTTAATAAAGCAGAGAGAGTCAAATTATTTGCCTGTAAATGCCAATGCACAAGAGAATTAATTAGGGCAGCAGCAGCCTGGCTGCAGAGCCTCTCTTGAGGGTTTTCACATTCTCAGGACAGCCAGAGCCTGGATTCCTGAATCAATGTCTTCTAAAATTGCAAGCTTATGCATTTAATCTCTGTGCTAAAATTGCTCCTTTTGAAATCGGACTCATGATACACTGAGGAGCAAGTTTATCTCTGTTCCTATAATCTCATCCATCAGCCCTGAGGTCATTGAGGATCCTGATATCAGGGAGGTATGACTGCCAATGTGTTTAATGTACTGTGTGACTTGGAGGAGATTACACAATATGCTTTTATAGCTCCCAGAGGGAAGAAATCTTGAGGGGTATTAGGCAAAATGGCATAACAGTCCTGCTAATCTGCTCCTCCAGAGCAGAGACTGGGTATAGGCCAGTGAGTCATGGTTTAAAAAAAAAAATATAATAAAAATGTAGAAGAAAATCAGCTGCTATAAGCTTAGACCAAATAAATACCCCGGGTGTTTAATTGTGCATCATTTTACATGCTGTGATTCCTCCACTGACACCTCTGTGCATCTCAAGATGCTGGTAGTATCCTCAAGATTTCACAAATGTTTCAAATGGCTCTAAGAGCAAGACACACTTTCTTTGTCTCTCAGAGCTGAGTATAACCTCTGACATATTATCCAAAACAGAAAGTCAGGACAGAGGATGTATCCCCAGAGGCAGCTGGGATGCATGAGAAGAACCTGTAGTGTTCCTAGAGGGCCAGCATGCTCAATCAGAAAAAATACCTCCACAAGACCTGTGATTTCCATTGCGTGAGGGATGTACAAAACTCAGCAAATGAGGCAGTCTCTCACCTCGTGCCAACCCCCTCAGAGTCAGCAGGTCTCAATGTTTCTCTCCCAGCAATCTCCTGCCCAGCGAGTGTCACAGTCACAGCAACATCTTGATTTTTCCCAACATTAATTCCCTGCAAAGTAATCAGAAGAAATCACATGCTCAGTGTTCTAGGTGGCTGTGGGTACTGGGACAGTCAAACATCTATAACAGAGAAGACTGGTGCAGATTCTTGCAGGTAAATGTAGTTACTCCAGAGAACACCAACCAATTAATCCCTCGTTTTTCATGGGCTGCAATACAGTGTGGTTAAGCCTGCAGCATGGCTGGATCTGGGTTTTAAAGCCTGTCAGTGAACCAACATCAGTCCTCAACATACCGATGGGAATGCAGAAACAGACAAAACTGGGTAAGATTATAAAGGAAAAGGGGGATAAAAGACCTTTTTCTGATTCATGCAAGCGAGAAAACAATTGCCATCCCTACCTGCCCACCAGCCATGGATTTTTCTGCAGTGCTGCTATTCTAGGCTCTGTCAGCAACAGGAGTCTCTGAAGCTCTTCCAGTATGATTCATCCCAATTTGTTTTTAAAAGTCACATATAGACAAACACGTGTGCATGAGGCACAGAAACTGCACTTGGTGTCAGGAGCAGAACTGCTGTCTTTGTACAGCACAGCCAGAAATAAAGGCATTTTTATTTAAAGTTCTGTTTGTTAACCTCTGTGTAAACTTTATGTGTTTATTTGGATGCTACATCTACAGCAAGGAATAGGAATGCATGGAAAGAAAAGACATTTGCCACATAATCCAGTTTCCATTTCTCTTTTGCTGTCACACGTTATTAGCACGTTGAATATAACTGCTAGCGCTCACTTATAAAGACTATGAATAAATCACTCCTTTGATCTCTTCCAAAAATCAAAAGAAAGAAGAGATAAAAGTAAGATAAGCATTGCATGAAATATGATTGTTTAGTCTTTCTGCAGTTCTGAAGACTTTTTTCAGGGAGTGACTTGAAGCTAAAAATTCATATTATTCCAATTAAAACATGCTCTGCTAATACAGCTGTCAAGAATAAATGGAATGTAACTGGAATATTCATGTGTGGCCAAAAGTCACAAAAACTTTTGAGAGTTTCAAGGAAATTGTCAGAATGTGAAGTGACCTTGGCATCACCTCTGAAATCAACAGGGAAGGGAAGGGAAGGGAAGGGAAGGGAAGGGAAGGGAAGGGAAGGGAAGGGAAGGGAAGGGAAGGGAAGGGAAGGGAAGGGAAGGGAAGGGAAGGGAAGGGAAGGGAAGGGAAGGGAAGGGAAGGGAAGGGAAGGGAAGGGAAGGGAAGGGAAGGGAAGGGAAGGGAGGAAATATCCTCAAGCCAGTGCCCTAAACTGAAGCATGAACAGAGACGTGTTTAAGAATAGACTGAAAGGCTGTTGAGGAACATCAACAAGGAGAAGCAGTGATTTAAGAAAAAAATTCCTGAACTCAAAGGGTGCAGCTCTGTGCAGGGTTACTGAAGCAATCTCCTTCACATGGGAGGCCAGAGTCACAGTCAAGCCAGCATCTGCAATAGTCTGCAATTCTGGCATATCCAAACCCAGGATTGGAGTATGCAAACTTTTGACTGCTGTAACCCTTCTTTCCAACATTTACAAGTGTCCACAGTAAACAAGTCTACATCCTATCCCTCTCTGCAGTCTAAATGATTAATAGCTGAAGTATTGAACTTCTTAGAAATTATGGAGTTGAAAGTGGTCCAGATCTCAAAATTTGAGCAGTAACATCTTCAGTGTGACACTGAAGAACAATAACCAATGCAGTTCAGGGGCTTAATGCTGTATGAAATGCTTAGGTCCATTACACTGCAGGGCAGTTGTACCTCAGGTGTTGTTCACCCATACACATGGCTGGTATGAAATACAATCTGTGACTCTTATACACCTATACACACCTGTGTTTCACCAGTGAAGCCCAGCACATAACTGGAGACAGAAATGACAGTTCTTTAAATATAAGGTTTGTTTGTTTTGTTGTGTTTTGGTTTTAACAGTACTATTTGAAGACTTCTGCTCTTGCTGTCAGAGTAAGTTTTTGTAAATCTAAATGCAATGGAGATGCTGAATGTTCTTTATCTCCTGTACAGTAATACCTTCAAAAAGAAGGAGAGTTCATTTTCATTTGACCCATTATCAGTGTCAGTGGGATCTGCATTAGGATCTGCAGAGCAGAGATCCCCATCTTTTCTTTTGTTTATTGTATCATTATTGTCATTTCCACTTATGATATAAAACTAGACAGCTGGTTTTATCACTCTTTAATATCCTTTGCAGGAAACAATCCTTGAACTAACATTTTTCCTTCCTGAATTCCTTCAGTATAGTTTTTCAAGTCAGTATCAAGACAACTAGAAACTTTGATAAACCTCAAACTGGCTTATTTTTAATTTATTCTTAGAATTGGCTGTGGCATTTGAGGTAAAACTTTTCTCTGACTCTTTTCTTTACATAAACAAATGCAGGTTTTTGTTCAAAATAAATGTTTGGATTTTTTTACAGAACTACACTAGAAAACTGATTTTCTCCCCATAAACTTCCAGTTATTTGAAGTGAAGGGCTCCCAGAGTTTTCTGACATGAAAAGAACATGAGAATAACAAAAGAGCAGATGTAATTCCATGTAGCACGTGACCTGAGGAAACTCTAGGGAAAAGCGATCAGTGATTATTTGAGATACATTTGTTTCAGAAAGGGAAAGAGGCTTTCAGAAGCATCTGGCCATCTGCAAATTCCTTTTGAACACAGGGGGACCAATTCTTGCAATTCAGAATATTTCAGGTTTTTGTTTTGTTTTGTTTTAAAAAGAAACATATTTCTTAGTATTGCCATTCACCTGGAGACAATCTACACCTACCAGAGATGTGGTTACTGGAGGATTCCTGGGAAGAGGTACTTGTGCACAGGGATGACTGACAATATAAAATACACAAGGAGTCAAGGGTATTTTACCATAATGGTAGTGGAAATGATTTAAGACAGATATGTGCAAGCCAAGGTCTGCACATAAAGGCCTTTGGTCCTTTAAACAAAATGAAAATAGGCTATGATCACAGCAGAAAAAATGATTGTGACTGTAGTCATAATAAACTCCCTATAAATTCACTTTTTGCCTAGCTTGGTCCTCTGTCATAACATGTTGCAAACCATCAGAGCAGTGCCTCACAGTCTTACTTGACACAGCCTTCTAAAATACATTTCTTTGGACATATGCCTCCAAATTTCCATGAGAATTCTGATATTTTCATTCCTCATGTCATCTTCACACCCTAAAGCAATTTTCAGATATGATGTGGATGCAAATAGGTAAGTATATACTATGTTAGGAGAAATCAGGCTTGTTGTCTGGAAGTAGTTTTTCCAAGATCTAGCTGTCTACAAATAGTAGATACAAGCCATGTTAGAAACCATTCACCAGAGTACCACAGAGCAATAATACCACTGTTAGCAGATAATAATAAACATTTTCTGTCTGTGGTTCTCTGTAATAAAAACAACTGCTTCCTGCTCTGAGTCCACTGCAGTGAAAGGAGCATTTGCTAAAAATGTCACAGCCTAAATTTTAAAAGAAGTTTTGCAATCCAATATAACAGCAATTTTATTTCAAGAAGCATCTGGATTTTATTAGATGCAAACACAGTTGGTAGAAGTCTGTAAGTGGAGAGAAGTTTAAAGAAGTGTTCTCTCTGGAATATTTTAAACCAGAAGCATTCATCATGCTCAGTGTACCCTTAAAACATAACATGGGGGTTTAGGGTGACTATGCAGTTCCCTACAAAGCTATTGCTACTGCAGTGAGTTATTGTATTTATACTTTCTTTGCCTCTGGCAACTGGGAAATGGTGACAGGTGAAAATTTTCCTTTCTTCTTTGCAGGATTCAGCAGTTGCTTGCAGTTTCCCTTCAATTCCCTCACAGCAAGAAGGACTGAAGACTAATTTCTAGTAATTTGCAGGCAGTTATAGGCTTTTGATGAGCCTTTTCCTTACAGAAAAAAGCCTTTACTTTTGGGAAGCCATCACCTGCATGTGATGCTTGAGATTTTATCCCTGTTGTGGGGTCTTCCAGCACCAATCTGTCAAGGTCTTACCTTCTAGCTCCCACCCAATGAACATTATATAATTTGTTAATTTATACAGAATGTTTAAAACAATAGCTAGTAAACATAGGAATGTAAATTTCAGTATGAATCTAGTTTTAAAAGACACAGATCAAAACACCCTGAAGCCATGCTTGAATTTAAAATGAACATGTAGACTTCAGCTTTATAAATGAAGTTTCTTCTTTCAGTGACTGGTAACTAGTGTGGTATCCAAACATCAGAAGGGGTTACCTGCTCTGGAGATGAACCTCCTCTTTAAAAATATAACTCACTTGAATTATATGTACAAACAAGAACATGTTTGTCTAGTAGTCACCAACACCATGACATAACCTGCACTACCATGACATCAGCAGCATAGAAGGGGAGTTAGATGGTGATCAGTGGCTACAGCTGGCTCTGCCCACATGCAGGTGCTGAAAAAGCTCTGCAGAGACCTAGTGGATGATTTTTCTGAGGCAGGGGCTGCACAAGGCCACTTTCTTAACCCTATTCTGCGTGTGGTCACTAGTTTGGGCAGCATGTTAGATCAAAAGGTCAAGAAAGCAACCTGGGGAAAGTCACATTCATTACAGCAGCCTACAGCAAATCTTAATCTTTCCTAACTTGGAAACTTCTCCCATCAGAGAGGTGTGTGGATTGACAGCTTACAAGCTCCTCCTTGCTGTAAACCCCATCATAGAAGAAAAGCTCAAAAGCCATTGATCTATTACGAGCACCATGGCAGCAAGCTTGTTTGAGATGCACCAATCCCTTTTCCATTTTCTTAACCCATCATGACAAGAGATGCAAACTGCAGTAACATCTACTACAGCACCCACAAGGAAAACCCTGAACACCCCACCCAGGCCCAATTCTGCCAGCCAGGTTTCTGCCCTGGGGTTCCATTCACCTAACACACTCCTACCACTTCCAAGTGTGAAGTCAGCATTCTGACTCTATCCTGTCACTAGTGTGGATAATTTATCTAGGGAAGAAGGTGAGCATAGGTCATTTTTTCATTTGTGTTCTGCCTATCATTTAGGAGGGAATTTGACCTAACAGGACTTCAATGTGCAAGCTTTCACCCTTATATAAGGGGTGTTTGCAGTGTTCCCTTGCATTCATAAGAAGAAATGGTGCACATAGCACTGGGCACACTCCTGGGCATGTTTTTTGTGATTAATTTTATCTGTATATTTCTGACTTGAAGTGCTGCGATTTGGGAACCTTTTCAGAACTGTTTTTCAGAACAGTTCAGATTTGGGAACAGTTCAGCTTCAGGAACTCACACAGTGGAGTGTCCCCTGAATGCATTGGAATATTCTTCCATCCCTAGAAAAATGCAGTAATACATGTAGCAGTAGTGAAGAAGCAGGATACTGGAAAAACTCAGTTGCACTGAAACTTGCTGTGTGGCACCAGAGGACAACCACAAATTAATAATTTTAAGATTGTTTTGAGGATGGATTAAACTCAGGCCACTTCCTAGTCCCTCCAGCAGCTTGGATATAAGCAGCATCATTGGAAGGCACACTTTGAATATCTGAGGACTGGACATAAAAGCCATTTAGTACCACTCATAAAAGCCAGCTAAGAGCATAAGCACACAAATATTAACATGAGGTCTCACTGATTCATGGTATAAGCCTACGCAGACAACAGCAGCTCCCCAGGGAGAGGACTTTAGCCAACATGCTTAAATCATGGGAGTGATTTTTACAGATGCCAACAGGATTAGGAAGCTCAATTTTCGTTATTAATCAGGCATCATTCAAAGACCCACAATATCTTTGAAAACTGCTTTCCATGTGTTCATTTCAGTATGAAATAATCCCATGGGCTGCATCCTCCAGTGGGTTAATCTGTTTCTTCCTTTCAAAAAAAACTTCACTGCTTCCAGGAATCAACTCTTACTAATGGGTTAGGAAGGACTTAATCAGTATATTCGGGTCATAACCAATACAGCATTATGGTTTTTTACTTCCTGTTTTGTGTTGATTTTTAATTAGCGTTGACATTTATATATAAAATAGTTGGTTTTCAAAAGGCCAACTGAAAACCCTCTTGTGGATTACCTCATCTAAATGCAGAATTTTTTTTGTGTGCATATTTGTAATTGTTTGAAGTTTTTCCAAACATTTCTTAAAGTCACACTACAGTTTTCAGACACATTTATATGAATGTTATAAGGTTAAGAAACTTTGAAGAAAAAGGAAGGAATTTACACAGTAATGGTGTTTAGACTTTTTGATAAACATGAGACTTGGAAAGAATATTTAGGCCTATATTCCATGAAGGCTGACACACAAATTTGGCTCAGCCTATGGATTTAGAGGTAGGCATGCACAGTATATAGGTTTTCGTGGGATTGCTGCGGCCTGCTCAAAGATCTGCTGCACTTTATGGTTTTGATTTTGGCTTTTCTATAAAGAAGGCAGAATTTCTAATGGTCCTGAAGCATCCATCCTTCCCTGAGATATTAGACAAAAAGAAGAACATTAAACAGAAATCAGGAGACCAAAGCTGCTCCCAAGGAAACCAAGGTCAGAACTAGTCTCATTTCAATAGAGCAGAGTCTACCAGTGAAATTTCAGCCTTCCTCTGAAATATTATTCTTCCTTTACTTCTCTGCTCATGTGTCTGCCATAGCTCTCATCTCTCCAGCAGCTGTGATCTGCTGCCAAGATTTGTTCTACTCTCCATATAATTTATGACCCTGTCATGCAGCTTATTCATACACACTTTCCCAGTGGTGATGCTGAGGATACTGATGTATTTCAATGCTGCTCATAGGCATCCAGTGAGAGGGCTGCAGAGACACAAAGCACATGCCTAACTCCATTCAGGTGACAGGCAAGGTTAATCAAATTGTGGAAGTACTGCAACAATACAACAGGTAAAGCTGGATGCTTTAATTAATCTTTGCAGGATCTGAGCCTTTCAGCTACAAAAAGTCCTTCCCACATCTCTAAGCTACGTGCCAAAAACAGCAATGAATTCTCAGCACTGGGCTGCCTCTAGTCTGAAGCTGCTTTTACCAGATACTGTGTTCCTGCAGGAGCCTCGGGCCTAAATGTCATTTCTATAGACTCTGGTGCTAAGAAAATTAAATTGTACTGTCTTTCAATGAGACTTAGGCTCTTGGGCCTGTTAATCTTGGGTCTCAAACATGTGGGAGATAGATGTCTGCATGTCAGCCTGAGTCTCAGGTATTTTGGAGGTGTTTAAATACCAGTGCTTCAGAGTCTGAAGCTCAATTATGGAGTCATCTTACAACACTGGTAAAATACTACTGATTTTCCTATGATTCTTAGACTTTTGTTGTCTTAAATATTGCTTTCCCATGCACGGATTCTCCACCTTCTATAAAAAAATCCTGTTAAAGGTATGTTTCTCTCTACCTCTTTTTATCTCCCTCAAGATATAACATATAAGAAACGTTCTTGGCTGTTTTATTTGCCAGAGGAAAAAAGAGCACATTAGAAGGCACATTCCAGAAGAGATTCCACAAAATATTCTCTAAAGACAGGAGACTTACACAGGCCCTTTACAGCCTCCTGTTTCCACGCCCCTGCACACCTCTGAAGGAGAACATAAAACAGTAAGAAGGACATGTTAGTCAGGAAATAAATGCCATGTGAAGCAAGTATTTTCAACATCTCACATGACATTTCTGATCATAAATCGAAGAGACACACCGTCAAAAACATTCCCTTCATTTATCATGCAGGTATTCTGCATATTAAACTAATACCCTCCACCAAAAATTTGAATGCTGTTCCTGGAAAGTAAGCTGGGACCTCTTTCTACATTGTGTATAAATCTGTAGAGAATAACCAAGTGCAGAAGCAATGTAGAGCTCCAGACTCCGAAGCTTCTACCTGCCCATATAAATCTTTCAGCCATGGAATGGACAGCCAGTGGTTTATACTAATCTAGGCAGATTAATACCTCAGTTTGATGACACGTATTTAGGTAATGTTTATTTTAAGTTATGCATGACCCTGCTAAACAAAAATGTGCCCCAAATAAGCATGGCTGGCTTGGGACATACTCAATGAGTACAAACACCAGGTGCATCATCAAGAGCTTTGGGATATTTGTTTTTAGCATATGACCACAAGATTTGATGCATCTTTGTTCTAGGGAAACCCCCTTGCTCTGAGCAAAGTGACATTTTCATTTGTGACACCTCAGCAGAAAGCCTCTCACAGAGTACCCAGCTAAGCCAGTTGTACACACATTGATATCTAAATACCACCAGTGATAAAGCTTCCATTTGGACACAGGAACTCCTTTGGTATTATTTTATCAATATAGATGGCAGAAAGAATTATGTAAAAGAGCCCATGAAAACCATGTATATTTATTATCCGTGCAATAATTTGCCATCTTAATAATGAGGAACGTTTCAAACTCCACAAACACTGTGAAAAAGGTAAAGGAAGCAACTGATGACTGTCAGAAGTATCAGTTCCAAAGCTGTGTGATTTCATAGATAGGTAGTTCAGTACAGACTGAAAATACCAATTCCAAACCAATCCAAGCTGCAAAGAAACCTGCCAACCAGGAAAAGGGCTATAGTCAAAAAACATATGCAGACTACTATCAGGTTTGAGTTGCATTAAAAAAAAAAACCACAAAAAACCAAAAAAACCAGCAAAGCAACAAAAACAAAGTCTAGTCCAGTATAATCAATATTTGAAGGTTAGAAATTAGTTTAAAAGATTAATGACTGAGCAGAATTTTTTGATTTAATATAGATGTCCTTTGCCCTGAGGTCCTCCTTTCAACCAAGAATTTATCAAAGCACAGCTAGATTTTAACATGAAGACACACCAGAGATGGTTAAGAGGTGATATCTAGTACTAACGTAGCTCAATTTTTCAGCCTTACTCTCCAGTTAGAGGTTTCCAACAGAAGTGACTTGGAAGCAAAAATATCTTATCCATACCTATGCTTGTGCAGTACCAAACCTTCCCACTTGCAAAGATCCCAACACAAGAATCTTACATATAAGAGTCCTCAACTTCAGTTTAATTACTCATTGACTGATAGACACAGAATAAAACTCTATCCCATTTTACTAAAATTTCTTGCTAGAAGTTCATCTTCTACAAAGGGTTTGAATAAGTCAGGAACAGCTCTTATGCCTTGCTCTGGGCCTCTATCTGGGCTGGATTCCCACCCACAGAAAAGTAATAGTTGGGAAAGTACCACAGGGGAAGTGACACTGTTGTTGGGCTACAGAAACAACCAAGTTAAAATAAATACATCAGAAACCAAGCAACATCTTTCTGGCCAGAAGACCTGGACTACCAGTAGGCAGAAAATGGAAGAGTAAGGAAAAGAAAGTGAGAAAGCAGGGAGAAGTTCTTCCCCAGAAGCTGGAAAGTATAAAAGGCAGCCAACAAGAACTTCTGGGCAGGGCTGAACAAGTGAGAGTGAGAGCTTCTCTCACTTCTGAGAGTGCAGCCAAAAAATCAGCTTACTGACAGTAAAAGAGAGGAAAATAAAAACCCCAAACCCTTCAAAATTAGCAGGAAAAGGACTACCCACACTCCTTGGCTCCATGTAAGGCTGGCTGAAAGGGATAAGAAGGCTTAGAGACAAAATATTTTCCTTCTGTATGCTCCTGGCTCAGTTCAGCTCTTTGTGACTCCATTTCAACCCATTCCACAGTCTCCCATAATCATCATAATAAACAGCTATTTGCTTGTTCAGTGTATTCAGCTTTCTTGCAGCAAGCCAAGCTCAACCCAACACTAGCATTTATTTCTGCATTTTGATCAGACCTGCCTAAAACTAAACCAGATTCAGTGTAATTTGCCATATTCACTGAGATAGGATAAAAGCAATTTCACCCCCACACCAAGGGTTGTGGTCAAGTTCACCTCATGCTGCAGGTGGTGATGTCACCATTATTTAACTTTCTTCAGTATTTTTAAGGTTGCTGTGTTCAAATTCTGTTTCTGGGCTTTGAGGGAGACCCAAGTTATGCTGACAACATGGGCATAACTAACCCTTTTCCTCCCATTGAAAGAAAAGCCCTCTATTTCTCCAAAGTCAAATCATTGTTAGAAATTCATGATGACTAAATAAAAAGTCACTGGAATTAGGTGCCTCGTCCTATCACCACAACTGAAAATAACACCAAGAAAACAACATTCATGAGTAACTGCACATTTACAGCCATCCTAATTTTTTTCCAAACCTGTGTTCCCAGCTGAGTCCCACAACTTTGTTCAATGGTGCTCATGACACATCCTGAGCAGTCAATTCAAACATCCAAAGTTACCCTGACAAGCTCCCAGAAGTGCTGCAGAACTTCCCCAGCAGAGGTTCAGGCTGGGATTTCCGAAGGATTTCAGGCAAAATGAAAAGGATTTGGTGTGGAAATCTCCACCAAGCATGTCAAAAAGTGACAAAGGACATATTTCCAGCTCTTTCAAACTGGTATTGCCCTTCCAAAAACTCCTCCTGTGAACAAGGGTCTGTCACATGCTACTTTCCAGACATTCTGGTTGTGGTCTCATGAGAGTTCTCAATTTTTTTGTAACCTGGTATCAGAATCTCAGTTTCCATTCTTAAGCCACTTAGTATGTGGTGTAAACACTTCTTTGAAGAACCAGGAAAACAACAAACAAACCTTAAGCAGCCAAAAGAATTTGTCTACTCCAAAAAGAATGAAAATCTCTGCCTGAACATGTGGCACAGACACTACTGCAGACCCAACTGCAGAACAAGAACTGTGCTATGAACTCCTCGTCACAGGCAAACTACAACACTTCGGGTAGACCAAATTAAATATCATAATCCCCAGGCAGCTAGAGAAAAGGAATGCATTTTTCTGCATTGATGACACTGAACATTTCATTAGGAAAGCCTGGTGAGAGAGAAGGGGATTTCCATTGAGTGTGCCAAAGATCTAATTAATGCCTTGTTATAGACAATTTATACATGATGAAATTAATGCCTAAATAAGAGCTGTCATAAAGTTACATACTGCTGAAGTTGCAGTTAGCCAGCAGAAGGAATGAATGCCATTTAAAGACCGATATCCCAGGTTCCTTGGTGAGATACTCACAAGTGAATGAAGCACTGTGTAGTAGAGCCTCTGCAGCTTTGAAATTAATTTTGCTGATGCCTAACAAAAACCACAGACTTGAAGTTGTGATGATTCAGAAATCTTCATCTCTCACAACAGGAGTTCTTGCAAAATACTTGAGAACTGCAGAAAGCATTTAATGGTCTCCCCATGTCAAGGAGAGGAACCCTGACATCTTGTCTTTATGGTTCTTGTTCCTGTGAGTGATACTTCTAGGAGATGATTAAACTCATGTGGCCTTTCTTCTACGGTGGATAAAAGAATGAAAAGTAACCTGGCTTGGTCCTTTTGGTGCTGATTCATCTTCCCTCTTTGCAACTGGAACTGGCAGAAGAATGGTTACAGGGACAGCCTGTGCTTCCAGCCCTGTGTGTGGCCCCCTGTGAGTGTGTGCAGTAAAAGAAATCAAGTCAACCCAGTGAAGGGGTTTATCTGCAAAGCAATACAACAGAGCAACAAAAGTCAGCAGAACCATATAAGGGTATGTGTCTTCTATAATCAAGAGTTGAAAAGTTAGGATTTCAGAAGGGAAAAAAAGAAAAAAAAGAAAAACAAACAAAAAAAACAGCTTGAAAAGACCAAGAGCATGAATACTCACAACTAAAGCAGACATTTATAACAGTATTAATCCTCATTCAGATGCAGAAAACATGGAAGGATGACTATAAATTCAAACTGATCTCTTCCTGTGAAATAGTTCAGGTGAATCTTCCTTTCATTTTCTGTTAGCTTGAGGAACGGACTAAAGAGCAGGACATAAAAAGGAGTTGCATCTATTTCCCAAATTAAGAGACATCTCAGAAAGCCTAAGAGCAAGCAATATAATAATTACTACATATTTGTGTCATAATTAATGGTCAGAGAATCATTTAGAAGTGAAACCAGACTGTTCCAGTTGTGTTGAAATACAACTCTTAAGATTATTTCTGGCTGCTAATAATTGATGGCCATGCAAGAAACTCATCTGAGCATAGTTGAAAATTACAATTTTGTTTTGTGTGCTTCCAGTAATGTTTTCTTAAACAAGGATTGTACATACGTCCCTGAATTTCTGTAACTGTAGAAAGCATTAGGCATAGTCACACACTTGATAACTGTGTGTTCAATTCGATTTTCAGACTGAAATAAAATTCTGATTTTGTTTAAATACTCATACTATCCTTGAAGACCCAAGTGCAATACAAAATTGAACTGGATGTAAAGCAGACATAAATAGGTCAATGTCAATCATTTAATCTTCATTTTAAAACATTCACAGGAGCTGTTCACACACTCATGGCCAGGTATGAAGAAGCAAGCACTGTGCAGAAGCTCTGCACACTGCACAAAAGAAGTTGAAAATTTGACCAAGATCTATACATAGTAACTGGAAAAAATGACCTGCGATTGCCTCCTCACGGCACGTATGTGTTTCCTAGAGGAAAACTCTTCTTTTTGGCTGATTTCCACTCAGTAATGCTTCCTGCAGAGCAGGCTAGGTAAAGTAGATCTATAAATGGTCATACAGCATCAGGGTTCTGACTATGTGCATTTTACCTGGCTTTTATCACAGAATTCCAGATATGTTGCAAGCTGGAATTTGAGGATGACACTTCATAGCTTAGGTCTCAGAAAAGTGAGAACACTTTCTGAAACCAGGTTCTCATTTAAGAAACCCAATATTTGCTAGTTTGTGATGATGTGTCCTCCTTCAAAAGCCAATGCTCTCCCTTGCTATGGCCACTTTAGCTCTGTGATCATTTTGAGGGGTAATGTATGCCTGGTAACTCAGATGGAAAAATCACAACACAGTAGATCTAAAAATAAAGATTAGGAAAGATAGGAATTAGCTCAGATCAGGTTTCAATTTCCAGTAAGTTTTCAGCAGGGAAGCTTGTGTTAATGTGTCAGTGGGCATTCCTCAAACAGAGGAATAGAAATTTCTTGGAAAACAGATACCTGACGTGACAGCTATGTGATTTCCTGGAAAAAGCATGTGCTGGATCTGTACACTGACTATGAAGGAGCCTTCATCCCAAGTGAGGCATTACCGCTTGCATTTCCATAAAGATAATACAAATGTTTTGCAGTAAGTGGAACTAGACCTTGGTGCTCAGCTTGCTGGATAACTCCAATGGAGATGTTCAGCTTAAGATGTCTGGAAACACTTGAGACTACTTCACACTCACATTTGCCTGAAGAATTGCTTTAATGGAACCACAGCAGACTTATAGGTTAATAACCCTTCTGCCAAGGTAGAGTATGCTTGAGAGGCACAAAAATGGTTAGCAGCACAACTTTCCTGTATGATCTGAACTTGAGTGCTGGTATAGGCACTGCACCAGAATGGGGCACACTGTACTTTCCTCACTAGCAGCTTCCTGCTGGAGAGCCACAATTACAGTGCATGCTCTCTGCTTTGCAGTATTCCTTCAAACCAAGGAAAAGAGACAAACATCCCCTGCCCCCAAAGCAGCAGAGATGGCCATGGGAAGAAGACAGGGGAAAGACAATGACTAAATCTGTATCCAGCCTTTATCTGGGTCATTAGACCAACAGGCTAAAGTTCTCATATACTTAAAGTGATTCAAAACCTAGCATTTTTGTTTTATTTCATTTTATTTTCACTTTTCTTTCGCTCTCAGAATTGATTTTGGACAGCAAGAAATAAAATTAGAGAAAGAAGCTATTAAATTCATTTTGAACAGAATGTAACCACACCGTTTGCTACAAGTGTGGTATGAAAGATTTTAACTTTGAGTCACCAGCAGTAGGTAAAACATCACTTAGGGTTTCTTCTTTCCAACCTCTACACCTATGTTACGCCTCAGCTTCTCTACCGTGCAGAACATTATTTCCCTTGAACGGAGAGATGGTGTCAGCTTACAGACAGCATTCCTCAAAGAAGGAAGAAAAGTTTCTCTCAGCCCTCCAAAAAGCCATTTTGTTAAGCCACGTGTTTCCCAAAATGGCACGATCGCCTCCCAGCCCGCTGCCTTGCAGGGTCGGGAGGCTGCAGGCTCCCTTCGCTGCCCACCTCTGCCCTCCCACCCCCGAGCCCGGCTCGACGCTTTGTGGCTGACGGGCCGGGACGCCTGAGCTCGGCGGGGCTGTGGCAGTCCCCGCCCGGCCCCCGGCGGCTCTGAGACCAATGGGCTCCGGGGCGGAGGCGGCCGTCCCCTCCCCGCACCGCCCGCCCTATATAGCGCCCGGGTGGTGCCGCTGCCCCGTCCGTCGGGCTGCCTGCGAGCGGTACCGCTGTCGCTGCCCTGCTGTTCCGTGTCAGGATGCCGGGCCGCACCGTGTGGCGGCTGGGGCTGCTCGCCCTCTGCCTGGGGGCTGCAGCGGCGGGGGGTGGTGGCGGCGGCGGCGGGCAGCGCCGCGGAGGCGGTGGAAAGAGCCGTCGGCAGGCGCAGACCACCTCGATACCTCAGGGCACCCCCGCGCAGAGCAAGCGTGAGTACCGCGGCGGGAGGGGCTCCCGCGGGCAGGGCAGGGCAGGACCGGATGGGGGGGCTCTGCCCGGCACCTCCGCAGAGCGGACGGGACCCGAGCCCCCGGAGCGCGAAGGGAACCAGAGCCCAGGCCCCGTTGGATGAATCCCGGGTGTTTTGTGTTTTTTTTTTTTTTTTCTCTGGGGCTCGGCAGCTCGGCCCTTCGCTGCCCCCCCGGGCTTGGCGGGACACACACATGGCCGGTCGGCCGGTGCCCGCTGCAGGCGGGGTCTACCCGTGCCGTGCCTCTGCCCCTCGTAACGCCAAACTTTCTTTCTCTCCCCCTCTCCGTCTCTGCCTCTCCCCCCAGAGACCTGTTTCGACAATGGAAGATACTATCAGATAAACCAGCAGTGGGAGCGCATTTACCTGGGGAACACGCTGGTCTGTACCTGCTACGGTGGAAGCAGAGGCTTTAACTGTGAAAGCAAGCCCGAGCGTAAGTTGGTGGTCTTTTTTTTTTTTTGGCTGCATCAAGACCACAGAATGGCTTTAGATGCCGAGTAGCTAAGCCTTGTATCGAGACCCAACTGGCAGAGTGGGCTTTCAGCCGGAGTTTGGTGCTTAGGGTCGGTAGTGGACTTACATTCAATTACACTGAAGATCTGGCTTGGGATTTTAAGGAATGCTTTTCATTAGCAATGGGCCTGCCACCAGAACCCTGAGCCAAACATCACTCATCTCTCTGGAGGATTGGATCTAAACATTAATTTTGGAGCCAACCTCTTCTTTATAATGAACTGAACTGACTCCTGGACTCACACGGGGAAGTTCAAATCTGGAGTCACTTTGCAGCTCTGGCTCTGTGCTGTTTGATTGCTTCACCCCAACTTTTCATAGCTGTGCAGTGTCGTCAGCTTATTTAAAAATATTTCAACTTACAACTTTCCACAGTTCCCCAGCCGTGCTGTGAGCTTTCCATAATTGAGTGTAAAATGACACTGTTTAGTCTTCTGCAAAGGAAAGTTTAGGTAACAGAAAGAACTTCGAATGCAATCTCTGCTGCAAGATGCATCTCTCAGGGATACAATGTAGTTCAGATAATCAGATGCGATCTATTTATTGGTCTGAAGCCACTGGTTTGCTTTAACTCCTTTATGTTGCTCTGGAGATCTAAGGGGGAAAAACTGTTTCCTGGCTGTTAGTGTTCATGTGAGACAGATGGGAGCGTCTCAGCAATCTGTTTTGCAAGGCTTGTCTGCTGCCTGCCTCATGGCTGGAGTATTTTAAGGACTACTCAGACCCTTTAGTCCTCCATAAAAGGGGGTTTGTTCTAGCTTTTCTTCCCCTGCAGGGGTTCCCAAGTTTTACAGTTTCTGAGTGCAATAGCAAGTTTCCCTTATAGGACAGTTAACTTTATCTGTCCAGTAGTGAAGTGAGGAAAGTTGTGCTGTTGCAGATCCCAAACCTTGTGGCAGCACTGATGTAACCATTCTCTAGCCACTTACTCATGTGCAAGTGTGAGCAGTCCACAAGCAGTGCTGTTGATTTTGGTGGAACTGCAGTAGAATCTGGGATTAATATACAGAATTTTTTTGCCAGGTCAGAACGAGGAGAATTAGCATTGCAAAGCACACAGCTTCTAGGGGATGTTTGCTCCTTCCTGTCTTCTGTACTTCAAACAGCTGGGATTGATCTTCTCTGGGGCATGTCTGTCCATGCACCATGCTCAACTTCTGGCTCTCTGGGGGAGGCAGTGTGAGGTTATTAGCATCGTGGGGACTTTGAGGGGGTGAATTTCATCCAACTTTCTCTCTGCTGTTCCATCTGAGGAAGAAAGAAGAGACTATGCATTTTTCCCTGGAAAAAAAAAGAGAGCATCTGTGTGAGGAGACAAGGGATGTGTGTTTCTGTTGGCATGTTACTGGCATAGTTACACAAAATTGACTTTTCTCCCCTCATAGCTGAAGAGACTTGCTTTGACAAATACACTGGATCCACTTACCGTGTCGGGGAGACTTATGAGCGCCCCAAGGACTCCATGATCTGGGACTGTACTTGCATTGGAGCTGGACGTGGGAGAATCAGCTGCACCATTGCCAGTATGTAACTAAGAGCTTATTACTAGAGCTATTGTTCCTTAGCATCATATTTTCCAGAGCAATTTACACCATGTTCCCATTAGCTAGGGTTGGAGGGGGGAGTTCAATCCAAAGCCCATTAACATATTAGAATTGGAAGTCCATGCCCCATGTACACACAACCACACAACAAATTCCTCTTTTATTTAAGAGGTAAAATGCTATGTGTAAATATATAGGCCAAAAATTACTGATGATGTCCAGCCATACAGACTTGTATGCTTGCTAATGTGTGTTACACCTTCACAGGCACATTTATGCAAGCTTTTTGACTGTAAAAAAGGAGTGAGGGTCTGTTCTGCAACTGGTGAGAATTATACCGTCAACATTAGTTGGGCTGCTCTGAGCAAATAATAATAAATGGCACCTGAGAGCCAGCATGACAAATGTCATGCCAGCACTTCCCTGAGGGAGCTGGGATTTGATATCCTGACACCAGCTCAATGTGTTTCTGCAACTCCACCAGTTCACCAGCCTGTCCCATACTTCCCTCTTGTTCCTCCCTCTGTTTCCTTGGTCCTTTCTCTGCAGCTCTCCCTTTCGTGTCTTCTGCCTGGAAATCCTTTCCTTATTGAGTCACTGAATTGTTCAAAATTTCCCTTCAGTTCATAATTAGAGTTTCTGTGAGCACAGAAAGTCATGATCGCTGTGTCAGGACTTTTAGAGTGAGATTTCAATGTCCCTGAGGCACTATTTGAGAAAAATCTTGTTCTTAAAAGTATCCAGTTTCTTGTTTAATACACACATGCTGATCCTAGCAGCATTGCCCCAAAGGAATCAGAAGCCAGCCATCATTATAGCATGGAAAAATAATGCATTGTATCTAACAAGTAGAGCTGAAGCCCTTCTGAATTTAATGGCATTTTGTTGAGCAGAGATAGATGTTGTACAAAAAGAAAGAGTAAAGAAATTAGAGACATAAGAACAGTCTCATCTCTTCATCAGCAGCCTGGTTTAGATCTCACTGGAGTGTCTCGTTGACTGCAACTGGCTTTGAATCAATCTTTATAGCTCTTAGATTTCCTGCTTTCATAAATGAGCCAATGAAACATTTTAGTGTCTCATAATAAATGACCAGATACATGTTTCTCCTCTTGGAAAAAGACCCTGTGTTTGCAAACTGCCTTTCAGCATGTTTCCCTCCCTCTTTGAGCCTGAGCCAGGTGGCAAGCTGGGACTGCCTCAGGGCTGTGGAGCACTGGTGCGTTGGGAACCTGCCTTTCCAGGCCAGCATTTCCAAACCTGAGAGGATCTATATCCTACCAGATGTCACAGCAAGCACTTCCTTACTCTCCACATGCTGCCATGGCCACTGTGTATCTCGTGCTACATAGGGATGGTCACAAAGAGGCCCAAGCAGTGTCGCCTCAGAACAAGATGGAGCCAAACCCTCCCTCACCAGCCCTTGAGGGCCTGAGGGGAAGCAGCCCCTCCTCAAGCCCTGACATTCTCTTTTAGCCACCAAAGTCTCAGGTGTGGTTTGAAACCTGAAGAGGGTTAGGTGCAGAGAAAAGGAGAGGGCCTGGGAAGCTCAGAACATGGCAGGTGCCAGTGGAAGATGGTGAGCACCATTTTGCAGGCAGGAGGAGTAGAATGCTGTGGCCCCGCTCCACCTCATTCACCCCTGGCCGGCTGGCCCACCCTTACCTTGTGCCCGCCATGCTGTCCCTCACCTCAGCTCCCCTCTCTCCTGCTGCAGATCGCTGCCATGAGGGTGGCCAGTCCTACAAGATCGGCGATACCTGGCGCCGGCCCCACGAGACAGGCGGCTACATGCTGGAGTGTGTTTGCCTGGGCAACGGGAAGGGCGAGTGGACCTGCAAGCCTGTGGGTAGGTGGCAGCTCCCTTCTTCCCTCAGCTTGATCAGGGTGTATGTATGGCATCTTCCTCCTTCTCATCATATCCCATGGGATTGATAGCACTGGGTGGACTCTTTATCTCCTTCCTTCTCACAGCTGAACGATGCTACGACAACACAGCTGGGACTTCCTATGTGGTTGGTGAGACCTGGGAGAAGCCCTACCAGGGCTGGATGATGGTGGACTGTACCTGCCTTGGGGAGGGCAGTGGCCGCATCACCTGCACCTCCAGAAGTAAGTTGGCCCCTTAGATTCTTTGTGTTATTGAGCTGAATTTATCTTTCACATCTTGTTATATGTCAAAAAGAGAAGGTGTTCCTTTTCCTACCCTGTCGCAAGTGACAGTAGTTTTGGAGGGATGGCAGTCACCTGAGAAAGGGCGGGAAATGAACTTCCTGAGGTGAGAAGTGAGGGAGAAATGGTGTGTCCTGGTTGCAATTTTTGATCTGGGGACATGCTAGAGAGCTGGAGATCTGTGCTGGTGACAGAGTGGCTGGATTATTTGGAGTTTTTCTACCTTATGCCTTTGTAATGCAAGGTTTGAAAAAACACTTCTGTGGCCTTTAAATTGCTTCCTATTAGCACGTCTCTGGGCACACAGAGCAGGCCTGTGAAGAACTTAAGCATTTAGGGAGCTGGGATTAAAACTGAAGATCTGGAAAGACTTGGTCAAGAAATAAGCTATAAAAATCAAACAAGCCTTGACAATATTGAGTATGTTTAAAACACATGGAGAAAAATCATTAACTGTCAAATAAGAATGAATAAAGCAGAATGTGTTGTTTGTGAATTTTGGAGGAGTTACTAATAAAAAATGATTTGGCAGTATCTTTCTTCCCACAACTGAGGTTACTGCATTGTTGTAAACCTAGGGGAAATTGCAGTAAAATTACCTGCTCATTTTTCATTTTGTTTTTCAAATGTGATCAGAGATATTAAAATTTATAGATGTAAAATGGTAGCTGTAGCCCACAAAGTGGCACTAGGCTTCAGTATGTATCTTTTATGGCCAGCATTTTCCAGAATTGCAGCAATTTCTTGGGGGACACTTCAGCTTTCCATTCTCTAGCTGGAGAATCTGAGCATCCATAAGACAGGTTTTTTCACGTGTGCCAAATTACATGATGAATACTTAACCAATTTACCACTCTTCTGGCAAATACTCAGTTTTTGGTCATTTTAACTGCTGCAAATTAACAATATGTTTTCCACACTCATATTCTGTCTGTATGTTCTTTCAGTGGCAACCTGGCATGATGCATATATCCTTCCACAGTCTTTCATAAATCCATGTTCGTCAACCCATCATTATATTTGAGCCACTGTATCAAGTTGCTCTTGAATGACACAGTAAAATGTTGTAATGGAAGAAGAACTAGTTAATCCATGTGGATCTGGCATTCAGACAAAAGTAGTTTGTTATGCTGTTCTTTGAACCCATTTACTCAATTCATCAGGGGCTGTGGGTGATTAAAGACAACAGGGAGATTTAGAAAGTCTAATATTCCTGGTATGACATGAGCAGCTTATATTAACTTTACTGGAGCTTCAATGCACACTTCTTTTGGAAGAAATGGAATTTAACATACTACCCTCAAACAAGTTTGTTTCTCCCAGGTTAAGTAGAGCCCTAAACTCTGCTCTGTGTAGAGTGTGGAATTACCCAGCTATGAAGTCTTCTGCTGTAAGAAAATAAGAAAAAAGAATGTTAGAACAAGTTTAAGCTTTAAAGATGTATGCTTGCCAGAATGGGCTTGAAGTAGCTTTAAAAGTAACTGACAGGAATTTTTCCATTCAAAATATGCTTTTTCACATGGATTTTGAACATAGCTTACCATGTTCACACTGGGAATGTTATGATGCTATTATTGACAATGGCTACAAAGTGAAATAGCAGTTGTGGAAATAAATGCAAGTTTTCCTTTATACCAAAGAATCAGAATTTGCAGATTTTCTCAGCTGACACAGTTTAATGCAGGTTTTTGTTCATATGGGATGGGTAATGGGAACCCATTGAGGTGGGTTCTCAATGAAGGCCTTGAACTAGCAGATTGTTTGATAACATTGGTGGTTTGGTACTAAAAATTGCATGCTGAAGCCATTGAATGCAGAAACAGCTAACAATCATGTTCCTTATACAGATAGGTGCAATGACCATGACACCAAGACTTCCTACAGAATTGGAGACACCTGGAGCAAGAAGGACAACCGTGGAAACTTGCTTCAGTGTGTCTGTACTGGTAATGGCAGAGGTGAATGGAAATGTGAAAGACACACCTCCCTGCACACAACCAGCACTGGTAAGTGGGGCATCACATCTTGTCAGGTAGGGGAAGAGCAAGAATTGGCACATTTTGAAAAGCTGAAACTTGCCACTGAAACTAGAACTGTGCTATTCCAGTTTAGGTATTTAAGAGTCTTGTCAGGGAAGGATCAGCAACAGAGGTTGAGAGTTCAGGAGGTGCTCCTTGTTTGTGTATGCGTAGATAAGATTAATTTATACTTTGTTTCAGTGCACAAATGGGGCTTGCTTATACTGATGTGTTTGCCTGAACAGTTACAGTGTTGTAAATCACATCAAGGGCATTCATAGGAATTTTCTACCAGCTTTGTCTTTGAAGAATGGTGCTTCAAATTCAAATATTGAACTTTACGTATTTGCCTCAGGGTAACTTTCTAGAAATGTCCTTAATTTAAGCTCTGCAGAGACCATCTGGTTTCTTTGACAAGATAAATACACCTACTAATAGCTGAGCTTTGAAAACCATATATATCAAGGAATGTATACAGTGATATTTAGTACATGTTCTTTAGTTCGTAATTTTGATTTGAAATATTACCTAGTCTAGTTGTATTTTTTGCCAAAGTTTTATTAAAACCTTCATCTGCTAAATTTTTTTTTGTCATTTTAAGGATGTAGGTGGCTGCAACGTGAAACTTATCTGGTTTTCTGCAGTACATACACTGAATTTCTCTTTGTAAATGACCTTTTATTGCTCAGTACCAGGAGATTAACATCTAATGCTCAGGAGCTCTTAAACTTCAAACTGCACAAAGCATCAAGGATGCCAATTTTTTTTTTTCCCATTATTATTTCCCCTATTTCAGTAGAATTTGTGAAGATTCCTGTGGGAATCATCAGCAAAAATTTCCATAATGTAGCCAGCAAGCCTCTTTTTCTCTTAGTATTACTCCAATCATAATGGGCCAAAAAAATCAGACTCAAAGTGTAAATATTCCAGGGTAAATAAAGAACTACATTTGAGGATTATTTTTCTTTTTCAACAAAATATTAAAAATTAATCTTTTTTGCCTTATTTCCCTCCTTTGTAATTTTTTTTATTGTCTTTTCACTGGTCTTAATTTTTCTATTTTAAATTTCCTTCAACTAAGTGGCTTGGTTTGGTTTGGTTTGGTTTGGTTTGGTTTGGTTTGGTTTGGTTTGGTTTGGTTTGGTTTGGTTTGGTTTTCCCCCAGAATTGTTTCTAAAACTACTGCTATGAAAATATTTTCTTTTTCTTTTAATCCTTTCTAAAGCCACTCTACAGTGGTGGAAACCAGAGGAAATCATTAGTAGAAGTGGAAGTTGGTCTTTTAATTTTGAATTTTGCTAAGTGGAAAATGTGCCTAGAAGCTAAGAGAGCTGTACCTTTGACCTGATGGAGTGCCTGAGGTTTCATTATCTCTTTATCTCTTTATATAACATTGAAGCATTCTGTTCTTCAGCTTTGCATGTAACATCTCTCTCCTCTCCCACGTTCTTCTTGCAGGATCTGGCTCCCCCAGCTTTACAAACGTGCAGACTGCATTGTACCAGCCCCAACCTCAGCAGCCCCAACCTCAGCCTTATGGCCAGTGCATCACTGATAATGGAGTGGTGTACTCTGTGGGGATGCAGTGGCTCAAGACACAGGGCAGTCAACAGATGCTCTGTACCTGCCTGGGCAATGGAGTCAGCTGCCAAGAAATAGGTATGAGTTTGTGTTTAGTGCTTGCCCAGTCCAGTAAGATCTTTGGGACTGCTTTGTGGTTTTGTTTCTAATCCTTTTGTGTGCATGTATCAGGAATGTCTTCTGAAGAAGACACACTGGAGAAAGATGCAAGGGGTGAAGAAATAGTTGTTTTGGTTATTTGAAGTCTGGTTCTGTAGGGCAGAAACATTTCCCAGTGAGTTATATATAACTTGCTGAGGGAAAACACAGCCCTTGGGGAGCAGCATTAATAACTTCATTCAAATCGAGCTGCAATAATATATGTTTGGAAAAGAATGTAGAAGAATGACACAGCTGTGGAGCTAAGTCATCTGTTGGTGTATATTGGCCCAGGTCCATGGCAGTCAGCATGGGTTTGCAGCAGACAGTGGCTTAGCCCAGAGGGGCTATTGCTGATTTAGTGTCTCCCTAAGGTTGGGAGACTGGTTTAAGATGGAGTCTAATGTTGTGATTTGCTTGTTTTAAAGCTGTGACCCAAACATATGGTGGAAATTCTGATGGAGAACCCTGTGTCCTGCCTTTCACCTATGATGGAAGGACTTTCTATTCCTGCACCACTGAAGGTCGCACAGATGGGCACCTCTGGTGCAGCACCACTTCCAACTTTGAGCAGGACAGGAGATACTCCTTCTGTACTGAGCAGAATGGTAAGTTCTCAGAGGATCTTCACGTGCATGTGACCCTCAGGCACAGATGGAGGAAGGACCAGAGAACACAGGGAACATCTTCCTGAGCAACTCCGTCAGTCTGGGGGGACTCTGGGCACACCTCAGCAGCAGGGCAGTCCTGCGAATGGAGGACTCTCTGGTGTCAGGGCACTTTTGTTCCCCTGGCATCTTTGGAGGGTGCTCGGGATGGCACATTTGTAGCATTTGGGTCCTGTTCTCTCTGGTTTGAGCTGATCTTAGAATGGGAATACCTTGTCAGGTCAAAGCTTTAGCCCAGAGGACAGGATTACAGAATCATACAACTGGTTTGGTTGGAAGACTTTGCCTTTGCTTAGCTGACTTGCTAGAGCAATGCCCATATTAGGCTGTGAAAAAGGGGATATCCATGGAATACAGTCTGTGCAGTCCTCTGCCACTTCCTCCCTCCCTCCTATCTAGCCAGGTTGCCATATATAGCAGTAATTTTAATGTGATTTGTGATCACTGATCAAGAGCTGGTGTATGACTAATGCAGTAGCATTCCATCTTGCTTATGGATGGTCAGTGTTCCCTTCCCAGCACAGCTCTACCTATGTGGTTGCACTTCCTGGAAAGCCCATCAGACATCCATGGAACAGTATCCAGGCAGCTTCTCTGGGATCTTGACCTTGGAGACAGGCTTTCACATTCTCACATGAAAATACTGTTTCTTATTCTGCACAGATTTTTTCCCTCTGTTCTACTTCAGTTGTTTTTTCTGATAAAAGTCAAGCTTTTCTCTGCAGTGTATAAAACATTCTTTCTTTAAAAAACAACCCAACAAAAAACCCTATGCTTTAGCGAGGTTTTGTGTAATATACACTGTGGAGAATGAGACATACCAATATAGAAAAACTTAAGCAGATGCCTCCTTGTTCTCCATTATTTGTAAAGCAGAGTTGCTCAAGAGGTGAGTAGTTCATGTAGATTACATCCCTTTTTCCACAGCTGCTTGCAAAACATGAAGCTTCCACCTGCAGAGGTTTTGACTAGTTCTGTTGGATGTAGCTAATTGTAACCCTCTCCTGAGGGCTAAAGATTTACTTTAAGGCAAAGGGCACAATTGGGTAATAGCCAGTGAGATAGTACAGGTTTGTTTAGAAATCTGAGCGTATTTGATTCCCTAGGCCTTGGCACAAAGGGTCTGCAAATCTATTTCCTAAACACAGGAAGCCTTGGTTTTCCCTATTCTGCAAGAATTCCCATGTCTGGCTCTGCAGCTCTTCCAAAGCAATGAACTGAACTGAGCTTGTGGAAGGCTTATGTTTCCAGATCTGAATTAATTAAAGCCAAGGAAAAGAGGTCCATGGATAATATACAGGATACATGTGACAAGAAGTACTGCTAGTGGTTTGTTTCCCAGGTTCATCCATGCACGCCGAGAGAGTGTGGGCTTCATTTGCATCTGTTTTTTTTTTCACTTTTGTACAGTTTTGGTCCAGACACGTGGTGGCAATTCCAATGGTGCTTTATGCCACTTTCCCTTCCTGTACAACAACCGCAACTACACTGACTGTACTTCTGAGGGACGGAGAGACAACATGAAGTGGTGTGGGACCACTGAGAACTATGATGCTGACCAGAAATTTGGTTTCTGCCCTATGGCTGGTAAGGCTGAGAACCATAAAGGGATCATGGAATAACTGTAAGTGCTGCTTTGAGCGGGAAAGAACTGTCTGTTGTAGGTCAGTTATTAATGACTTCCAGTGAGCTGCATCCCAACCCCAAGCCCTTTGAGGCTTTTTGAAGTTTTGTTTTGTCTTTTTTCCCTTACTAATTACCTCTAGTTCTTCTTACTTCATTTGCTACAAGCTAGTGGTAGGCAGACTTCTCATGTGATGCAAATGGGTGTTAGTCCATTAGAGGGCATTGGACTGTAGTGCTTTGTAGCAAGTGAGTTTTTTATCTTGAATCTACCAAAGCTTCTTCCTTGTCACTTACCACCTCCTCTTGCCTGATCTGTGGCTAGGAATAAATCTGTCCTTTTAAGTTCAGTGTGTTACCCCGAAAATGGCAATAATGTCAAAATCAATATTGTGGTCCATTCCTGCAACCCATGCTCATCTTCATGATGTCAGGAAGGTACATGTGGGAGAGAGTGTGACTACAGTTCTGAAATGAAAGGCCTTTGGGAACTCCTGACAGTGCAGCATCTGAGTCCTTAAGCAGCTTTATGGAATACATGGTGGGTCTTCAAATGGCTGTGTTTGCATAAAGACTTGCATGTAGCAAGGACTGATTCTTTCACTTGAACATTGCACAGAAGCTACTTCTAGTAGCTTTCCAAGAAAAATGAAAAGAATGAACCCCTGCAAGGGATCTGCACTTTGAGAGTGTCATCACCCAGCAAAAATGCTGTTTGCAATGGAGTGGGTTCCTAAAGCTGCCTTGTTAAGATGCAGAAGCCACTACACAGTGTTAAGATGCAGAAGCCATTACACAGCATTGGAAATGCTCTTAGCCCTCAAGATCATGTTAATTCTAGCCACATCAATTGTCCTTTTGCTTTCTTCTCTTTCAGCCCATGAAGAAATCTGCACAACCAATGATGGTGTCATGTATCGTGTTGGGGATCAGTGGGATAAGCAGCATGACATGGGACATATGATGAGATGTACTTGTGTAGGAAATGGCCGTGGAGAATGGACTTGCATTGCTTATTCCCAGCTCAGAGGTGCGGATTTTCATGTTGATATCACTGCTTTAGTCTTATGTGTTTGTCAGGGTGGGAGAAATTTTGTTTGCTTTTCCATAACAGTGAGTTTGAGCTCAGACTTGAATATTATCCAGCTTTTCTTTGGAGTAGAAAGGGAATCAGAGGGACTACATCAAATTATTGTCTTGTCTACATGCTGGAAAAGTACTATTTCAGCCTATGCAGGCTGACAAGCAGGGGCAAAATTTGATGAGTTTGAGTATCAGATGATATCCCTACATCCTTTTGTCTGCATTTAGGATCAGCATTACCATGACTTTACAGAGAGCTCAGCAGAGGCACCTCCCCTCTCAAGAAAAGACAAGACTCCAGACTAGTCTGAAGTTTGAACACAGAGCTATCCTGTTTTATTGTTCTGCAGTAAAATTTTCAATTCCTCTGTACTGGATCAGTCCTTTGCTGGATAACCTATATGAAAAGTTGGCAGGACAGCACAGAGATTACTGTTATTTATTTACTTATTTATATGAGTGGTCCAAGTGTAGAAGTGCTTAAGCAATACCAAAAAAAGACTTAAAAGCACAGACATTCTATCATCCTACAGCTAGCTCACAGCATTGGCTCCATGTCTGGAAAAGGCAGGGGGGTTACTGTCAAGCAGCCAAGAAAGGGCTCTTAACACCACTGCTGAAATGGGATATAATTTATAGGGAAAGGCTCACTCGAGGGCTTTGGGAAGGTGGCTTTTTTTAATGCATTTACTTCAGAACAGTGAAAAATGCACTGCTAAAAGTTCTGGTCTGTAAAACTTCTTTTTCCACATACACAGCAGTCTCATTTGGGAGTGAGAGTGGTCTTTCTCCATGAGATGGGCTTAGAGATACTTTACTTTTTCCAAAGGGAGAGGTTGTCTAAGTAGAGCTTAGCTGTCACAGCAGCCAGGGAAGGTCCTTAGTGCCCATAAGGAGGATCTGAGCACTGCTGGGTTTATCTGGATGCTGTACTCATGGTGTGGGAAAGTATGATGGGGATTGAAGGCCTGGGATTAACTGAGTCACTTCCCCAAGGACAGATGGTCTGTGATTGTCTCTGGAACTGAACTTGGGTCTCTTGGGTCCCAGTTAACAAAACATCATGCTTCTGGGGTGGTTTTGGTGTTTGTTTTGACTTCCTGGTTCTTCCTGGGATTTGGCTGGTGTTAGGATTTCTGGGCCAGATCAGACTGACATGTCACCATTGAACTTCATAGACTGATCCCATTGTACTTAAGCATGGGGTCTGGTTACCATGTTTTGAGGCAAGAAGAGGTTAGTAGACACCAGCAGCAATCTTGGATGTGTGACAGATCTGCTTCTCTCTTCAGAGTACTACAAAATGTAGCAGAGAGACCTAGCAGAATAACATCATGAAGATGTTTGTACCACTTTGTGGTATCTTTTTGGATTTTGTGTAATCTGTTTCTCTTTGTGTAGTTCTAATAATTTCAGGCAGTACTCACTGAGGTATTTCAGTCTAGACTTTCCTCAGAGGAGCCAGAGAGAGTTAGTGTGCTGTTTCAGATTTTCTTTCACACACAGAATCTGTCAAAAGGAGAAACCAGGCAGTTCTATAGTTTGAGTTACATCTAGTGCTTTCTTTCTGGAAGAGGTGCTTATTTGCACAGGGCTGAGCAGTGGTGTGAATGCAGCATTAATCTGTGATGATCACAGATACCAAGAGGCTCCCTTTTCCATGAATGGAGCTTGTCAGAGAAGTTCATCAAGAGAAGGCAGCAGTGTATGTACCAAGCAGAAGGATTTTCTTGTCTTAACACTTTGAGCCCTTGCTGATGATTTGCCTCTGCTCTTTCTCAAACAGACCAGTGCATTGTGGATGGTATCACCTATGATGTGAACCAGACCTTCCACAAGCGTCACGATGAGGGGCACATGCTGAACTGCACATGCTTTGGCCAGGGTCGGGGGAGATGGAAATGTGATCCTGTTGGTAAGTCACCAGCTGTTCCTGCTTGCTGGATACAAACTGTGGCTGTGTAGGAACTGGTTATGATATGGCAAAACTGGTGTGTGGAATTTAGACACAGCTTTGCCCACCCTCTGCCCTGAGTTGAACAACTGCAAAAGTAGAAGTAATACTGGATTTGCTGAAGGGTAAGAGAAAGGGGATTCCTAGTTTTAAGGAGACCAACTTGGGTTATAAGACATGTCACAAAAGCAGTTAACGATGACGCAGTAATTACAGATTGTGGCAACATCTCTTAAAATGTAGCAGGTTGTGGTAACAGAGCATATTAGCACCAGACTGGGCTGATTTGGGTGAATTCTGGTACCTGAGTGGCCAGCCTAGCAGGCAGGGCTCCCTGACTGAACACTGGCAATGTGCAGCTGAGTACTGGTGGCAATATCAGTTTTCTTTCTCTGTCCTAAAATCTTCTGGTCTCCTCATTGAACTGCAAAAAGGAGCACTAGTGTATATTAACTTACTTTGAACTAAATTGATTTTTTTGGCTGCACTTTGTTCTGGCAAAGAGGAAAAACTCAGGATAGGAACGTGTTAATAGCACTCTGGAGGTTAGCTAAAATCATCATGGTTCTCTGCAGGAATGAGGAGATTTCATCTCTTCTGCCTCCCCCCACCCCCCTTTCCCTAGTGAACCTTGATTAGAAGATAAGACCTGGCTGTTTGGTTTGCAGTTACTAAATCCAAGAGAACTTCAAACTATTGCCATGAAAAACTATTATAAAGTAGTAGTGTTTAAGTTCTGCTTAATTTTTCAGGTTTTTTCAGTTCAGTTTAATTTTGTTGGCTCTCTCTAAACAAGGGTCCTGCTTATCCAAGCAAGCATAATGCTAGTTCTCAGTGAAAATTTCAGTTGAGCCAGAAAAACAGGCATAGGTCAGATGAGAAAGTGTACTGAAGCACTGGTGCTGTACTGTATTTACACTAGCTAAGCTGATTTCAGGATTTGATTTGTCCTCCTTTGGTTTATACAACAATAAATCTGGAAAGGCTCTGCTGAAAATTATTGGGTCACTTTAGACTTATAAAGCAAAACTGGATTCTGCTGAAGCCAGTAGGAATTTTGCCATCGATTTCCTTGAGAAGAGCATGGTTTAGCTTTGGGTGAATTTAGTTGACTGAGGCAGAATTGGTCTCCACAATGGATAGCTCTAAATAAATCCTTTCTTGAAGGAACATCCCATTGACTTCACTGGGAAACTTGCCAGGTGGACAGCCTTTACTTAGCAGTATCTCAAGAAATGCATCAGAGCTGCATTAGTCCCCTGATATCTAACTGGATGCATGCAATGATACAGCAAGAACCTTTCATTTGAGATTCAATTTCTGTTGCCACTTTTATGTAACTGTTTTTGCAAGTAAACTTTAGCGTTACTGTTTTGTGTGTAAAAGTCTCTTGTGACTTACTCTGTGTTTGTAATGGCTTTTTTCACTGTAGTTTCAGGAACATGAAGCAGTTAACTGTCTCTCTTGTGCCTGTAGATCAGTGCCAGGACTCAGAAACCCGTACCTTTTACCAGATTGGAGATTCATGGGAGAAGTATGTCCATGGGGTCAGATACCAGTGCTATTGCTATGGCCGTGGTATTGGAGAATGGCATTGCCAGCCTCTGCAGACCTATCCTGGTAAGAAGCCAAATAAATAACTAAATCTTCTGCTCAGTAAGACATGAGGAAAACTATCTCACCACTTCTTACCTGGTCAGGTTTCTGTGCATTATTCCTTTTGGTTTCCTTTTTAAACAGAACCATATCCCCCTCTCTCTTGGCAGACACAAACAGGGGTTATGATTATAAAGAGGGGGATGGCTGTTAACAGCTATTCCTGAGACCAGGGTTAGTTTAGAGAATGACTATCAGTTCTCACAACAACTCGGGTTTACATTGAATCTTGGTTATTTAGTGATAACACACCTGCAGCCTTCAGTTTCTATTGCTTAAAACACTTACATCTGTAGTCTCTCCTTTTCCACTCACTGCAGAAGCAAAATCCACCATGGACTGAGGCATGTGTCCTGAAGAAATTAAATATTTAACTTTTCATTTGCTCAGTCAGTTCCAGGAAATCTTTATAGGTCCAGGCAATGTCTTTTTCATTCAACAAACAAATGTTGGTTTGTTCTGTCTCAGTTCCCTGGACAGAACACGATAAGGGGAACTACTCTGCTTTCCTGTTTAAGGTTGCAACTACCACTGTCTTAGTCTGAATAAGGTGAAATATTAAGGCTGTCTTATGGCTTCCCTGTTGGGAGAAGACTATTTCCAAGTCAATGGTTGCCCAACCTATCTCTGAACATACACGTGGAGGAACTGCATAAAGATTGGATGTAGCAACTTCGATGCCGAGTTAATTCTCTGCTTTTGTATCAAGATAGGTTAAGAAGTATCTGTACACCTAGTAGTGTATTTATGCCCTAAGTGCCCTGCAAGGTAAGAAGGTGAATGTGAGGCTCATTTTTTTTGAAAGGGTTTTTTTGAATACAAGTTCCCTTGCCGTGGATGGGGACGAGCCCCTTTGAAATCCATTGCAGCTAAATGCTTCACATAAATAAGGAGAGGTGAGTGCCTTTTCTCTGTGACGTGCTTCATGCACATTGGATAGAAGATCTTTCACAAGGTTCCCTGTTGAACCTGACCTATATCCAGTATTGTCAATAAACTGACTGTGTTTCTATCCATGGCCAAACAGCTTATGAGCCAGAGAAGGCTGCCTGGCAGACAGAACTAGGGAATACCTTCATTTGAGGCAGCAAACTAAATAGGGCAAGAATAGGAAGCAGGCTTTGGACTTTTCCCTCCCCAAGTTTCTTACTGGGGCTTGTTGGGCTTCACTGACTCCTGTCAGACTGCTTAAACAAAGATCTCCCTGAGCTATGTGAAATATGCACACCTCCACCTACCAAGGCTTTGGACTACTTTAGACACGAGACTGACTGAAAATATGTAAATAAACCAAATCTGATATTTCTGAACGTAAATCTGGGGTTAGGTGAGCTTTGAAATGTTCTGCCTGTGGGCACAGGTTTGTTTGCCTGGAAGTCCTGTTAAATATGGAGCAGATATATATATGCTACACAGTTGTCCAAATAAATTATAATTAGAAATACTGGGATTGGAGGGAAGGTGAAGGTATTTAATGGCTAAAACAAAACCACTTTTTCATGCAGAGTCCAGGCTGCTTTTTTCTGGGCTTTCTAACAGGAGGACAGTGATGCTGAGCCTTCAGTGAAACCTCCGCAGCAAGACTGGGAGGGACTGAAAGGAGAATCATGGGGTCATAAAACCTTTCCTTTTTAAGAAATTTAGTGAACTCGTAAAAGACTAGTGGCACTTTGTAGTTCAGTGTCAGATCAATAATTTGCCCTCATCATGCTGCAAGATTAGACCTGTATTTGGTAGATATTTCTCATCTTTTTCACTGTTTTCATTGCAGAAGATGGCTGTTAGTTGCTGAGAGGTCCCTCTTGGAACTATGTAGCTTTGCAGACTTTCTGTACTAGCCTGTTCTGCTTTTCTATTTCATTATTAACTCACAAGGAATTAACCCAAACAGCACATGCTAACTCCTCTACAGAATATATTTGAATTCACCAGTTTTCTAAGTAGTGATGAAGAAGGATATAATAGCAATATAACTGATTCCCCATATATAGATACAGTATGTGAATCACGCAACCTTCTTGCTTTTTGATGACTTCACAATGAAGGCAGAAGAAAAGCATCTCCACTATGTTACAAATGGCAACTCTTACTTTTCAGGGTCAGCTGGGCCTGTTCAAGTGATCATCACAGAGAGTACAAATCAGCCAAACTCACACCCCATCCAGTGGAATGCTCCTGAACGATCTCACATCACCAAGTACATCTTGCGCTGGAGACCAGTGAGTACCACATTTGTCACCATCCATTCATCAAAAATACTTAATTTGGCCTTTTCTCACATCTGAAAGAAGTGGCTGACACAATTTCAGCAAACTTTAGTTGTTAATTCAGTGTCCTTGTCCCGTCAAGGTCAACAGTTACTTTCAGGATCAAATAGAACTAGTGCTGTATAAACACTTGATGTTTTCCTGCCCAAACTTTACTGGTCACTGAGTTAATGAAGTATTTTATTAAAGAAAGTGCTAGCACAGTTTATATTCTTTTTATCCTCACCTCAATGTAATGTAAATCCTTGTGGAAGCTGTTTCACTGTGAGAAAGATTGTTTCATCATGTGCACATCCAGAGAAAACCAGAATAGCTTTTATCATATTAGTGAGGAGGTAAAAATGAGTTGGATATGAAGATATAAACAGCTAGCCTAGGACTAAATAAACTGTTGTCTCCCATCTTCTGTACAGTCTAAAGCAAAGCTGGTTAACCACTGCTTGTTCACTCCTTCATATTTGAGGCCTCATTTGTTTTAACCAATGTAGATGAATTGTGTTACAGTTCCCCTGAGCACAGCTTCACCAAAGACCACTTGGTGATTAAGAACATTAGTACCTCCATGCTGCCTATTGTTAAGAGAACAATAAAGGCCCTTAACCAAAGCCACTAAAGGCACTCAGGTCTTTTTACTTACCTCAGTGTATCTTGGATCAAGGCCTGAATGAAACTGACTTTAAAGTACTTTCGGTACAAACTTCAGAGGATGGAGCATGATTTTGGAGCTTCCCATAGAGTTCAAACACAGAGTAGAAGGGAAAAGTTTTTGTGTATTGTTTTCAGATGATGGCTTGCCTTCAAATATGAATTTTCCAGCCATTCCTTTATGACTTGATCCACTTTTGGTAAAGAATCGTGTTTAGTGTATATATTTCAAATAATGCTTCATTTAAAGGAAAAAGTTCAAAAGCTAGATTGTTTTTTCTATTTATCACAGTAAATTTATCACCAAAAATGTCATTAGCCCTGCTTCCTGGCATAATTTTCCCATCTCCTTGAACTTGACTCTTGTTTGAGCATTAGTCATTTGAATCACTTCAGTGCCTGAACACCTCAGTGCTTAGTAGGTCATGCATTGGGTCACTGGGTACCTCTGCTTGCAGGCGAGGGAGTCTCTCACTATTTGGGTGTCCTTGTTTTGCAGAAAAACTCTGGAAGGCAGTGGAAGGAAGCCACTGTCCCTGGCTACCAGAACTCCTACACCATCTCAGGCCTGAAGCCTGGTGTGATCTATGAAGGGCAGCTCATCAGTGTCCAGCGGTATGGTCACAAAGAAGTCACCCGATTTGATTTTACCACAACCAGCACCACAGCAGTGACAAGTGAGTTGAACAGTGAGGCATCCAGAAAGACTTTGTTTCTTTCACCTAAGTCTGTTTTGTGTATCCCAGTTAACACAAAAAGAGTGCTGGTTAACTAAGCCTCTCTTTCTCCTCTCTTGTAGGCAACACTGTTTCAGGAGAGACAACTCTTCTTCCTCCCATGGTTGCTACTTCAGAATCAGTCACTGAAATAACATCCAACAGCTTTGTTGTCTCCTGGGTTTCTGCTTCTGACACAGTTTCTGGATTCCGTGTTGAGTATGAGCTCAGTGAGGAGGGTGATGAGCCACAGTATCTTGGTGAGACAATCTTCAAATCTACTAGACCAACCACTGCTTTTCTGTTTTCTGTGGCAATCACTGTAGCTAGGGAGAACAGTGAGGATCTTGCTATCTTTCAGTATGATTCAATTGAGATATCAGAGTGGCAGGACTAGCTCAGATTAAAAGCTCACTTACTTCATTGTCCTTTCTCCATCCATGGCCATAAGTTTATGTCCAAGGCAGAGTATGAGAACAAGGTAAGTATATAGTAATACTCCCTCAGAATACTGTTCTAGGATCCTGCAGATGAAAGCTCCCTGAACTAGGTATGGTGGTAGATACATATGTTCTTTTCAGCTCTGTGAATCTGTCCAGTCATATTTCCCTTTTGAAATCATGTAAATTTACTTAGCTTCCACAGCATCTTCAAGTGAGCAACAATGCAGATGAGAACCAAACCTATTTTTTTAACTTTCTTCCTGTCTGATTTATTCTGTTACACCCTTGCCCTTCCATCAGGATGGACAGAGCAAATTATTTCCCAAATGGCCTCCCTTGGCTACCTCATGGATGTATGTTCCAGTCTGCTCTGTCAGTTGTTTTGTTTTGATTGGATCCAGACTCAGCCCTAGGAACTGAATTTAATTTTCCAATACCAACTACAGAGCCTCTGTCACCACCCATAATATCATCTTAACTTTTTTTTTTCTCATTTCATGTCTTAACAATGGCAATAGCAGGATCTCATAAGGAGATAGCTATTCATACATGAGTGTAATAGAAGAACACCATGAGAAAAAGAGCAGTAATCTTCTGACCTAGTGATTCTCCCTGGACTTGTAACTACTTTGAGCTCATAGGCCTGGCTTATGAGCAGAAATGGCTTCTGGGACTGCCAGTATTATCACTAACTTTATTTTCTGCACACTGGCTGCCCAGACAGCTGAGCTATGTTGTGAAGCAGCTCCTGAGCTTATCTATCTATGGAATGAGGTTTATGGGCAAATTAAAAAGCAATTCCCATTTCCTGGAAGATGCTTGGCTTCAGTCTGGCCAGTAAGGAGATGCTTCATAGGGAGTTTCCTACATCTGGCATGTAGGTCAACATCTGAGGGAAGAGATGGGGGACAGAAATTTATCAGCCCTTATAATGTAATTTTTCTCTGCTCATGAGTCAGTCTTTCCACATAAGCTACTCATGTGAATTTTTTCCATATATTTCTGTATTGAAAACAGGGCATGAGATGAGTATTTGGCTAGTGGAGGTGGCTTAATATCATCAGGGTGCAGGGAGCCACTTCCCAAGTTGCCTTGCCATATGATGTATCGAGCCTTGCTGTCCTAGATGTTGCCTGCTTTGAGTGCTGAGACCTGTTCCAGCTCTTCACACAACTTTTCTGATATGGACTGAAAACACAGTGCAGAACAATTGCTGGTTTATTCTGAGAATACTGTGATCCAGCCCAGATTAGAACACAGGTCTCAATAATTTCAACTGGAGAGAAAGCGAGAAGATAGAATTGCTAAGGCAGGGTTTTTCTCCTGTTTTCCACAGATCTTCCAAGCACAGCCACTTCTGTCAACATCCCTGACTTGCTTCCTGGTCGCAAGTACATCGTTAACGTCTATCAGATTTCTGAAGAAGGAGAGCAAAACCTGATCCTGTCTACTTCACAGACTACAGGTATGTATGGGTGGGTGTAGCTGCATTTTGAAAGTTGTTTTAGTTGGCTCAATAAATTTTTGTTAACTCCTGTCCTCATGCTTCCTTGTCCACTTCTGTTTATTCCCTTAAACAGCTCCTGATGCACCTCCCAGTCACACCGTGGAAAGTGTAGATGACACATCAATTGTCATTAGCTGGAGCAGACCACAGGCTCCCATCACAGGTTTGTCTAACTGGAGTTTCACCTTTCTTGTACTATTTGTAGAGCCTGCAATCTGGGTAAAAAAGAACATGAGGTTTAACTGTGGGCAGAGGGCTAGTGCATAACTCTGCCCAGTCTGACAGCTGGAAAGCACATGGGCAGTTTATTATTTCCTTAATTTCACTGGCTGAACCGAGCAATTCAGGAGCCTGGATGCAAAACAGTTTCTTCTGGATTTCTGTTAAATAAAAATGACCCATGACCTTCACTTTGTCTCAGTCATCCACACCATTCCATAATGGTAATGAGAACTCTATGGACCCTAACTCACTGTGTCAAAGATCAGAAAAATTCTAATCCAGGTCAGATTATGCTTTGTAAAGCATTATGAGTGTGTGCTCTCTAGATGGCAAGCCAAAGGCCCTGCTGAAGTACAGGACTATTTTCATGAAACACCACTAGGCTATCTCTCATTTCTAGCATTCTTTGTGCTGGCTCACTGACTCTGGCTGAGGACTGTCTATGTCTCTCTTGCTTTAGGCTACAGAATTATCTACACTCCCTCTGTGGAAGGCAGCAGCACAGAGCTCAACCTTCCTGACACTGCTACCTCTGTTACACTCAGTGACTTGATGCCTGGTGTTCAGTACAACATCAGCATCTATGCAGTGGAAGAAAATCAGGAGAGTGCTCCTGTCTTCATTCAGCAGGAAACTACGGGTGTCCCACGTGCAGGTAACAGTCAGCGTGTTCTGGAAATCAGTCACTGAATTATTTTTTAGTACACAGAACCCAACTGTAAATGTTACTGGTAGTGAAGTTTTATAGTAGAATCATACTTGCTTAGGAATTGAAATAGTCCAGTCACTACTCTGCATTATAGGATTGTAATTCCTAGGGAGGTGACTGCAGGCAGGTCAAATAGTTGGTCTTGAATTGTGCCCCTGGAAAAGAGAGATCAGAGTTTCATAAGCTGTCTTAAGGGAATTTTGCTAAGAGAGCTACTTAAGAGCCTGGTAAATCATTTCACCTCAGTATTTGGCCTGCAGATTTTTAAGGCTATTTATTCAGATACCATAACACAAATCCAAGTCATTCACCTGACTTCTCCCTCTCCCTTTCAGTCCCAGTCATTGTTTCCTGTTGAAGTCAGTGGGGGTGGGAAATAGCTCAGCATTGACTGATGCACCAAAATAACACCATAAGGTATAAATTTGAGGTACCCACAATTTAAAAAAACTGTTCATTTCAGGGTTCTTTAAGTATCCAGTGGGATTGAATAGCCAAACCAAAAGAACGAATAGTGAAACAATTGGGATTTGATGTGGTAGCAATGGAATTTGATGGTCCTGCAAGTTGCAAACGCATGTTTGCAAATGGGAATTCACCAGGAATGAACTCAGCTGAATGATTTTATGGTTTGGCATCTGTGTCTTCTAAAAATGTGCATTGGTTAACCTTAGGCAGTATCAGTCCTAATCTGAAGAAACTTAATTTGAACACAGGAATTCAAGGGTGCAGTACTGTGGACCAACACAGAGGGAACTGCATTTTGTCTTTGACTGCAGTAAGGCCAGATCAGCCCTTGTACTTGTTTAATTATAAAAGACAGATTTTAAGTTAATTATAGACATTCAGAACATGAAGGAGGCTCCTGTTTCCAACTCCTGGAGTATTCCACCCCCACCCCAAGCTTTGGTTCTGCATATACTTTAAGTTCTATAGCATATTACATATGGTCTTTCAGTTCTCTTTCTGTGACAGGAAGAAACCCTCTATGGATGAAGACATAAAATACTTAAAACCCTGTAGTGACATTTTGAATTGCAGTCTGCTTGAATGTTGTCTGGAGATGTTTTTAATTTGGTAATTGGTGACTTAATTTGGTAATTTTACTTGGACTAGCTATTGTTCAATCAAAATTAACTTCTTTTTCTTTCATGTAAACCTTGTATCTTCCCCTGCAAATTGCTAAGGACTCCCTCTAACACTGTTCTGTTACCTTGCTTTCAGATGAAGTCCCTCCACCCAAAGATCTGCAGTTTGTGGAGGTTTCTGATATCAAGATCACCATCATGTGGACCCCACCACAGATCCCAGTGTCAGGCTATCGGGTGGAAGCAATCCCAGTCAATCGCCCTGGCCAGCATGGCCAGAGACTGCCTGTCACCAGGAGCTCTTTTGCTGAAGTCATTGACTTACTCCCAGGAACAACCTATCTCTTTAAGGTCTTTGCTGTGAGCCAAGGCAGGGAGAGCAAACCATTGACTGGAGAGCAAACTACCAGTAAGTGTCTTCCCTTCACGCTTTTTTCAGCCTATTTGTATTTCTCTGTTGCTTAGAGAAATTTACAAACAGAGCACTTAAAGTGCAACAGTTATAGCCCAGGAGGTATCCCATAACTAGGATGACAGGACTGGGAATTCATTCAGCCAAACGATGATCTCTTAAGCAGATTTATCCTCCTCCAGGGCATTCCAATGGGAGTTTAACTCTCATGGCCCTTTAAAGCAATTTTGTGTGGCTGGAATTCAACTTTTTATTACTGACTGAGAATTGATGAGCCCTGCAGTTCTCTTACAGCAGAGATCACAGCCTGTGGTTTGTATTTTTGGGGGGTTTTTTGTTTTTTTTGGTTTTTTTTTGAGGATACCTTAGGGCAGATTGTAGCAAGACTTAAGAGCCTTGCTGAGATTGCTCTGGAAATCCCAATCTCCTTTCTGACAGCCACATATACCTGTTTGGTTCCACTGTCAGCTGTAGGATCTCTGCATGCACATATAAGGATGGACTTTGCCATTAAAAGGACAAAAATTCAGCTTTTCCAGCTTGGGCCTCGCTTTCCACAGCCTCTTTCACCACCCCAGAAATTTCCCTGTCATCCCAGTAAAATCTTGGGATTTTACTGTTGACAAGAGCCACACAGAGCATGGATTTTGCAGTAGGGGTCATGCAGGATCTCTTGGAACCCAATTGCTGGGGTCTTACTGGCAGTGCAAGATGTCACCAGCTTGAGGCAGGATGACAAATGGAGTACACAGTTTGTGAGGCATTACTTTTGGCTTTGCAGAAATGCAGAGAAGAGAGGAGAAGTGGCTGGGCAAGATGTAAGCTTTCAGATGGCAGAGGAGGAGCCTGAGTTAGGTGGTTATTTCCATTTTTGGCCTAAGAGAAGCAGATCAGACAGAACCTGGAATGTGGTTCATTTGGACAGATTCTGTTTATTGGGCAATAGAAGGGGGACTTGGTGGTTGTGGTGTTCTTTGACTGGGTCACGTTATTCAAAGGACCAAAATTCAGCTATGCACATTGGCTGGCATTCTGGTACTTTTCAGTAAATGGAAGCAACTCCTATAAATATGGGAGGGAAGAAAAAAAAACTGGATAATCTGTGGATACTGCCATGCTGTTTGACTGGTACTATTTACTTACATCCATCAAGTTAGGAGCCACGTGTAGGGCCTCTCCCGCTTACCATCTCCCTTGACTGTGCAGGGAGAATGGGACCCTTAGGCTTGTCCTTTGACATAGGTATCTCATTTGAGTGTAACAGATGGTGTGAACACTCTTCCTCCTCTTTCAAGTGAAGCTTTCAGAAACAAGGACGTGATGTAAAAGTCTGCACCCACTTGGAAGCATTTAGAACAAGAAGGGCTGAGTCCCCAGTAAGTTTCTGCATCAATTTTCAGGAGCTCTGTGTCCGGGTGTAGAGCCCCTCTGAAAGTCCACATGGAGAGGTGTACATTGGAGAGTAGAAATTTGCTTCAGACAGCACAGGACTAGTTACAAATGTCTGGAGTCATTTTCCATAGGCTTTACTCCTTTGCCTAAACCACATTTCAGAAAACATTCACATAAATTGCATCCCATAATCAAAAGTCCTGGGAAACAGAAACTGCTCAGGGTTCCCAAGGAAAACCCTGCAGCAAAAATCTCTTCCCACAGTGTGAATGTGATTCTCCTTTTGGCCTTCTGTTAAAAAGTAGTCTACAAATAAACTCTGAGTGTGTGTGTGGCTTTTTAATCTTTCCCTTTTTCCTTTAGCATGAGGAGAGGAAGTGATAAAAGCCTAATAGAGCTGGCAAATTACATTGTGCAGAAAGGAATGGACTGTAGGCTACAAATCAGAGGAAGATACAATCACAGTCAGATGAGACTTAGGACAGATCTAAGTACCAAGAAGAGAGAAAGCTGACTCTCAGCCTGTGGGCTGGAGGTGAGCCTAAGGAGGAGGGGTCATACTCATCCTTTGGCTTTTAGAACTATCTCTCCTGTCTTTGCAAGTGGTGGAAGAAGGAAGTCCCTGCTTCCTTTTCCCTCACTCTTCAAAGAAAGAGAAAACAGCTGGGGAGAGAACAAAAAGGGCAAAACCTTCTTCTGAATCACCAGGAGACTCATGAAAACATTACTTTTTATCACAAAAATCTTACTTTTTTTTTTTAAAAAAAGCATTTGCTATGAAAAAAGGACTGATGGAACCTCTCCTCACTGCTCTTAATTTTGATAAACGATTTGGGCCTAGAAACAGTGAGGGAACTTGCCATGCAGGTGCTATTAACTCTTCATTGCAGCCAGTGTTGCCCTGCAGGCTGTGGGGGGAAATTGCTGGAATGTTTTTTCCCCTCTGAGCCTCTGGTCTCAGCCAAAGGTGGTGACATCTCCAGCAATCACTGGACTGCAGTGTCATGCTGCAGAAACTGTGCTGCTTCAGCCCCCTGTTTATGTAGTTTTCAAGTTACCAGTTTCAGCAGCCCAGGGATAGTGATAAAAAAGGGAGGAAGCCTGATAAGAGCTATTGCATGAGTCTCATGGGAGAGATGAGCATGCTTAGAATTGTTGTGTAGTCAGTTCCACGGTGTGATTATTTTAAAGTAGATCTAGGAACTGGTTTTCTGCAGAAAATCACTGTCTGCTTTTTCTTTTTACGTTAAAATGACAGTGAGGGTGTTTCATTTTGGGAAGGCATTCTGAGAGAGCAGGGAGTAAGACTGGAAAGAGTTCTGAAAGAATAAATCTTTTTAATAAAAAAGGGCTAACGTTAGGTTTCTGTGCTTATGCTGACAAGTCTAAACTGAGATGATTTTTAAAAAATGCTCAGCATTTGTGAGAAACTATTGAAATTCCTGAGTGCTGTTGGGTTCATCTGTCTCTGACTGCCCTGTGGGGACAGGCATGTGTGGCAGTGACCCAAGTCAGCACAGCCCAGATCGTGCAGGTCTGCCTGGCTCAGCACATTACCAGATGGCACTGAGGCATGGATATAGTTACTTAACTTCTGTTTCCAGCTCCTTCATGGTCCCTGCTTACTCTCTTCCCTTTCTCTGGACTCGTGTCCTGAGTGAGAAATCCAGACTCAACAACCTCATTGCACACCCCTTTTCTTTGCTTGGTACTTCCATACTTCGGAAGTAGGGGTGAAGTGAAGATTGAGTTGGAAAATTGATGCATATTATGCTTTTTCTCACCCAGAGCTCGATGCCCCCACCAACCTAAGATTCCTTGATGCCAACAATACAGTGTTAGTGCTGTGGACTCGGCCTCGTGCTGTGATCACAGGATACCGGCTGACTGCAGGTCCCACAAGAGGAGGTCAACCAAGGACCTACAACCTGGGGCCTTCTGCCACCAAGTATGTTCTCAGGAATTTGCAACCTGGCACTGAGTACACCGTGTACCTTGTGGCAGTTAAAGATGACTTGCAAAGTGCCAGAGTGACTGGAGTCTTCACAACTCGTAAGTACAACAGGCACATACTCCTCCATCACCCTGATCTCTCACCAAAACTTGGGATAAAAGTGGCTATTGTCAACTAGTTTACAAAAGAAGCCTTTTGAAGAACTTTTCCAGCAGAACTGTTTGGGAAATAGTATTTCTTGTTCTTCTTTCTGAACAGCTTGGAAGGGAAAAGCGTTATTTGCATCAAAAAGCTTTTTGTAAAATATATCTCAGCTTTTTGGTGATTAAAAACAACAGGGAAAACTTACTCCTGGTACCTCAGTATTTGTTTAACCAAATGATATTTACTTGCTGTTTCCATATGTTTGGTTTTGGCATGACAAATCAAGGAAGGCAAGCAGCTCTCTTAAAATAGGCAAGGAATAATTGGTCTGTCATTTGTATAAAGCTAAAGCAGTAATTTCTCAAGCCCAACCATACCATCTGAGGCACCTCAACTGCAGTTACACAAACTAACACAAACATTGTATTCTATCCTTCTTATATTTTATTTATTTTACATTTAAATCATCTGTACTTGTGCTGCTGGCTTGTAAGAAATGTTAAGCAAATTTGGTGAGGAAAGGGAGTTCTGTAGGAAACCACACATACTTCTAAAAAGAACAAATAGATTCACTGTTTAAATAATGATGAAGCAGTCATATAAACTAACAAAACTTAAAGCCATCCAAGCCCAGAACCACATCCCCTTTTCAAACAAGAATGTGGTTTTGTTCAGAACAATGTGAAATTAAAATAAGGGTTCAGACTTCTAATCAGAGTAACACTGTTGACATTGGCAAAGTGTTTTTTGCTGACAGACAGCCTTATCTATAAATATTGCTCAGTTAGGATATGAGTGGATATGTTAAATAAATATTGCCTTCATATTGTGGCTTACCTGAATAAACTGAGTCCAGTTTAAGACATAGAGATTATTAAACCAACTCTCTTCACTAATAATGAGGTCAATTCAGATTCAACTCATTATTTAGACTGATTCTGGGGTACACAAAGGGTTTTGATTCTTTGTGATGCTTCTGACAGCTATCAATGAGACCACAGATTCCTCAGGTTGACTTTGAGCTCCCTTTCAGTGTACTGACTTTAAAAGAGCTGAAAAAGTTGGTGAGCAATGAGAGAGTCCTAGCTGGGACAACTGGATGACAGACAAGGGTGTAGTGTTATGCTGGTGGAATGGCATATGGTAGATGAAGGAAAACAAGCTGGGTTTTGAGAAATGCCAAAAACAATATTCCCCAAAGTCAGGGTGGGATGCATGGAGGACTTCTGAAGCTCACTTTGGTATTTTCATTTTCCTCAGAGAAAAAAAAAAAAAAAAAGCGCCACTGGCTATGATTGGATCACTTGCATACTGTGTCTATCAAGCCCAGCAGGAAACAAAAGATCTGTCAGAGCCCCCCCAAATCACTAGATTTTTGAAAGACATCTAGTTCACTATCCAACTATGTTACTTTTTGATAGTTGGGCTGCTATACAGATCAGATTTTTTGTTTGGTGTGGTCACAGCAGCTGGACTTCAGTTCTCTCAATTCACTTCACAGATCAACCTGGTGGCTCCATTCCTCCTTTTAATACAGAAGTGACTGAGACTTCTATTGTCATCACCTGGACACCTGCCCCAAGAATTGGTTTCAAGGTAGGAGGAAGTGAAGTCCCATGTTTCTTTTTCCTCCTGCTTCATCGTGATAGGGAGGACAGGTTAAAGCTTGTTACTGCAGACTGCAGTGAAGAGAGCACAAAGGAAAGAGATGCAAAAGGTGTGCTGCTAGGTCACTGAGACCAGAGCAAGCATGGCCCCTGGGCCTCAGGTCAAGTTCATCAATGGGACACCAAAACAGTTGGCTTGAAACATACAGGCCTATAATACTCATGTTTGATGATAAATCTGGATGTTGATAGTTACCTGGGACAGGAGTATTTGAGATTAAGAGGAAATTTGGTCTCTTCTCTGCAGCTGGGTGTGCGTCCAAGCCAAGGTGGAGAGGCTCCTCGTGAGGTTATCTCTGATTCTGGAAGCATCGTGGTATCTGGTCTGACCCCTGGCGTGGAGTACACCTACAGCCTGACAGTCCTGATGGATGGCCAGGAGAGAGAGACTCCCATCATCAGGAGAGTGACTACACGTATGACACACTCACTTTTCCACAATTGTTCCTTCTTTCACTTGCTTTCTCCTGTGTTCCCCAGATCAACAGCTGTCTTCTGGGAGTCAGCTCTAGTCTTTTCCTTCTGTCATGTTCTGGAAGGTGTTTTTCTTTCTGATGCATAGGTGACAGTAGCACTAGCTTATGCAGTGAAGGGTCACAACTTCAGGAGGATGTTTTTAGCTAATTCTGAAGGGTGAGGAAATAATGTGGGGAGAAGGGATGCTGAAGGAACTGGCATGATTCTTGGAGCTATAAATAACCCATTTTTCTGCATGCTTGTTTGCAGCGTTGTCTCCACCAACCAACCTGCGCTTGGAGCCCAATCCTGATACTGGCATCCTGATAGTCTCCTGGGATAGAAGCACAACTCCAGGTAACTATGTGAACTTGCACTGTGCTTGAACCTCCTGTTCTGTCAGAATGCTGGTGTTTGTTCTGCAGTGCCCTGCAGTTTGTTAATGAGATTTGGATAGGAAGCTTGCTGTTAAGTCATTTAAGGAAAAGTGTGCATATTCAAGGGCAGAATTCACAGTTAAGTGTAGGTTGCCATATGACTCTTCACAATTTATATTCCATGTAAAATGCTATTTTGGAGTATGGATGTGTTATATATTTCAACTGATTTAGATATTTGAAGCATTAAATGGCCTCAGGGGCTTTAGAAAAGCCCAAGGCAAAGGAAGAAAAGTGGACCAAAATAATTTCAGGCAGTGAAGAATGAGTTCATGTCATTGAGAGTAAGCATGGAAGTTCTGAAAGTACCTAAGATGAGCTCTTCTCCAATAACAATAGCTGATGAGAGCTGTACCATTGACTTCTGTAGACCCCACTAGTCTCAGTCAGATGGATATTTTCTTGATGTGTCAGATTTTTGGTTTGGTAATGTCTCAGAGGGAACTGAAACTGTGCATACTGGTAAATCTCTATTTCAGGCATCAGCGGGTACCGAGTGACCACTGCTCCTACCAATGGGCAGCAGGGATCTACCTTGGAGGAAGTAGTAGGTGCAGATCAGACCACTTGCACCTTTGAAAACCTAAACCCTGGTGTGGAGTATAATGTCAGTGTTTACTCAGTCAAGGATGACCAGGAGAGTATCCCCATCTCTGAAACCATCACACAAGGTAAGGGAAGGATGAACAACAGTTTTAGCTACTTAAAGTCAAATTGCTGGGCCCAAGACTTCAACATTGCAGAGTTCCTGTTAGTCTGATGACAGAAGGCTTGGATGTAGAAGCAGTGTGGTTATGTGCCAGCATGTGACAGAGCAGTTTTTATGCCTTCTCTGTATTGACAGCCTCCACTGTCTGTCAATAGGGTGGTGGTAAAGAAGTGGGTCTGTTGTATCAGTACCCTGAAATGAAGAGCAATGGAGATCTAACTTGGCTCTGCAGTGCCCCAGCAGCTGCAGCACAACTGGTGGGAATGGGGAGTGGGAAGTGAGCACAGGGGAAATTTGGCAGCAATAGTAGCAGATCACCTCAGCACAATAGAGAGAAAAGCCAGGATTGAAAGGTCCATCACTTCAGCATTTCTGGGACAAAGTGGTGTGTGCCACCTCACATCACATGCTGAGATGACTGCAGAAACAGCCTTTGAAACCACAGTAGCAAAATCAATATGCATCTCTGCAAATGGTTTCATTTAATTTTCATTTGTGAGGGCTTTGTTTTTGTTTCTGCTCAGCCCTGATACAATGCCAGTCACTGTCTGCTTCCTCTTGTAACACTGCTTTAAAATTTCCATGCTTCACTGAAGTGCTGTGTGCTCCCTGGGGGTGAACTAATCCTGAGACACTGCATAATTAAAGCAGTAATAGCTTTACCCCTTTACTATCTTCTGGTGGGGGAAAACTAAGAATGTATGTTTCTGGCTTTTAGCATTCTTTGAAGGTGATATGGTATGTGCATTCCATATGGATAAACAATGATTTTACAGAAAACTACCACTTTTATGCATCCATTCTGTAAAATAAGTCCTGTCCTAGAAAGACATTGAAATAGACCATAACCACTGTTATTAGAGCTGGTCTTTTGTAATATTACTGACCCATAATTTCTTTTCAAGCTAACTTAAAATGATCCAACAGAATGGACAGAGAGTCCTGCACCTTTGACATACCTACTGGTGTCTGATCCTGAAGGAGGAAGAGCATCTCATTAGCTATCAGCTTCCACTGATTTCAGGATCACCTTGCTAAAGTAACACAGCCAGATCTCATATCTTAAATCAATACCCATCTATTGACTTGAGCTTGGCTATTGTCAATCAAAGGTGCATTTAATATTCCCCACCTCTTGCCCAGTTCTGTTAGTTTTAACATAAAGGAAAAGAACAACTTTGCTATAGAAATAATATCAACAGGGAAAAGACTCATAGCTGTGCTTGTTTGCCATACAGAAACCTGGGCAACAGGTAGATGACAATCTTTATTCATTGGCTCAGTTCTGAGATTTTTTAACAGTTTGGCCAACAAATCAAGTCAGTCTCTTGGCCACATCATGGGCTGTGCATAACCTCTGAATATGGGGACATTGTTTCTCTTACAGAATGCTTGTAATCTGAAGGTCATTTTAAACCATTTGCTATCTTTCCAAAAGTGTTTTATTACTCACTATTTCATATAATCTGCTTTTAGCACATACATTGCAGCAATTAGTCATAAGTAGAACTTGAAGAAGTCTGGGCCAGATTCTCAAGCAGATACAGGGATCCCAAGTTCAGTGTAAATAGTTCAGACAGTGGATGGTCTGTCCAGAAGCCTTGTGATGGTTCTCACCAGCTGAGGATTTAGGCTCATTTAGTCTCTTGAAACAGGTTGATATTTTTATTATTCCAATTTTAAAAGTTAAACTTTTCAGTTGAACAAGACAAAATTTATAGAGGATCCATCAACTAATATCGCAGAGGAGTAATTTTATTTATACTTCAGTAGACTTTGATCTCTTGTTTTCTAGCTTAAAAGAAAAAAGGGGGTATTTTTTTTTTCTGTTTCTATTTTCATCAGAAAATTATGGGTCTTCATGGTTTGTCATTACTCAAAGTGAATTTGTTGCAAGTGCCTCCTGTGGCTGTCTTGAGGACTCTATGTCTGAAGTGGAAGTGTATTGTCCCAGGGGTCAGGGTTTCAGTTTCTCTCTACCCAGGGAGACAGCGGGAGAGTGCATTGAAGGGTACAATACAAAAAGGAAAACACCACGACACCAAAACTACCCCCAAAAAATAAAAATAAAATAATTATTTAAAAAACAAAACATGCTTTCTCCCAAACCCCAAGAGAAATTCTGCGTATCACCGCAATTGCTTCTGAAGTTCTGTCAATGTTAAGTGATGAACACTGCTTTTTTCTCCCTTGTCTTTCTTTTGCCTCTGTATGTCTTTGCCTTTCCCATTTGCTCTTTAACTCATTAGAGGTGCCCCAACTCACTGACCTAAGCTTTGTTGACATAACTGACTCAAGCATCGGCCTGAGGTGGACCCCGTTAAATGCCTCCACCATTATTGGTTACCGCATCACTGTAGTTGCGGCAGGAGAAAGTGTCCCTATTTTTGAAGATTTTGTGGACTCCTCAGTAGGATACTACACAGTCACAGGCTTGGAGCCGGGCATTGATTACGACATCAGTGTAATCACACTCATTAATGGCGGAGAGAGTGCCCCTACCACTCTGACACAGCAAACGGGTGAATTTTGAAAACTTCTGTGTTTTGTGACACGGACAGTGTTCCATGCTGTCACTGGCTGTCGAGATGACAGGGCTTTGTCCAAAGAGGAATTGAGCCACTCACTGAGGGGAAGCCAGACAGACCCAGCTCTCTTTTTTTCCTAAATGGCAGCTGGGGATGGATTTTCTAATTTGAGGCATTTTAATGCTGTGATTGGCTGCAGCTTTGCCAGTCTCACTCACCTCACCAGGCTACTCAGATTTCTGGGATCTGGTTGGAACCAAGAGCCTGAAACACAAGCTGTATACTCACCAGACTTTTAAACTGTAATTCTCCAAAATCAGAGTGCCAAAGGGCAGAGCAGTTCAGCAGACACCCTCTAGCCCTCATAGCTGTTTGAGCTTCCAGCAGTTTGTGTCAGTGGTGGCCCCACTCTTTCCACAATGCCTGGGAGGATGCCAGGGAAGCACCGCTTCCTGGGCATGTGCCACTGACAGCCATGCCACACTGTCAAGGGTCTTCATAGTGCATGAGAAGAAGGAGAGCTGAAAACTGGTTCTTGCATGAACTCCTACTGTGATTGAAAATCCTGACATGGTACATACTTCAACATGAGTAGAAGTAGGAAATTAGTGATATACCCTCTCCTCTCTAGTGTGTGCATGTATGAATTGTAGATGAGATTACTTTTCCGTCTGTGAGCTGCTGTATGGCAACTTTAAACCTCTCTTGGCTCCACGTATGTAATGCAAAATCCAGCTGCAAGAACCACATTACTGGAACTTGCTATCTTGTTTTCCAGTTAGCTCCAAAGGGTATATTTAAAGTATCAGGAATTGCCAAGGGGTTAAAGGAGCCTGACAGTAGTACAGACATATTTTTCTCTTAACTACAGTAGAACCAAATGTAGTTTAGAAGTTTGTTTGCATGGGTCTGATACAGTAGTCTGTTATGCATGAGATACTTTCTCTGGTGATTCCCTGAACATATCTCTTTATTAAATTTTATGAATCAGAGAACTAAGATATGTTTGCTCTTTGCTGTGTAGCTGTGCCTCCTCCGACTGATATCCGCTTCACTAACGTGGGGCCTGATACTATGAGAGTGACTTGGACTGCACCGACCTCCATTGTGCTGAGCAGTTTCCTGGTGCGTTACTCACCTGTGAAGAAGGAGGAAGATGTTGCAGAGCTGACAATTTCACCCTCAGACAACATGGTGGTCTTAACAAGTAAGTCAGTTGCCTACATAAGTGAAACAAATAAAAGAATCCCCTTATATGTGTCATGAGGCAAAAGAAAAATTGCTTACTCTCAGTGTAAGTGGCCGAATTCTTAGCTGATCTAAGCTGTTGTTGAAGTAACATCATACAAACTTGAACTAAATGGGGTTTGGGGTTACTTTACCCAATTTAAAGCCAAAATGTGTGAATATTTTTCCCGTCAATCCAAGGACAGTGATAAATCAGACTGCAGGGCAACTGCATTGATTTGCAGTCTGTCTAGGTATTAAGGGTTAATACATACTACTCACCTGGTTTGCCAAAAATGTCAAGGACTTGCAGTGCAGAGGTTCAGGGAGAGAATCAGAATGTTCAGAAGGTCATTGCTCCTTTGGCTTTGTATGCTCAGGTTCAGAAAATAAATACTGTTTGGAACTTTACAGGCTATGGCAACAAAACATGGGCATTTTCAAAAAGGCTGCATTAACCTTTGCTAGTGCAAAAGCTGTGTTATATTTCAACTTTTTTTAGTCCACCCTAGAATCAGGTTGTTTGAGTGAGAAACAATATCCACCTTCAAAATATGAGAAGAGAGCTCATCTGAGTTAGAACAGCTTTGTTGGAAATTCTTGGCCCTATTCCAGTTTATGGTAGCTAAAACTTTGGCCTGGTGAATAACTAAACTACTACTGTGTCTGCAAGGACCTTGCAGAAAACTGACTGCTTCTAGCCAGTCTCCACAAACTGATGAAGCAGTCATACAGGATACCATGCTCCTTCAGATTAAAACATTCCAAACAACTATAATGCCACAATAAGAATGGATTTAAATTTTTTACTGTCCTCCAGGCTCAGATATCCCATCAAGCAAAACCATTAAGAAACAAAGTTAAAATTGTGTAGGCTGAGTGACTTCTAGCTGTTACTAAAGAAATACATCTAAATTCCTGTACTTAAACTCCACAGATCTGCTCCCTGGTACTGAATATCTGGTGAGAGTCTACAGTGTTTCTGAGCAACACGAGAGTGCACCTTTGTCTGGAATCCAGAAAACAGGTACTGAGATGCACCCTGAGATATATATACAATTAGTGCAGTCCATTAGGCATTCATTAACAAAACTTTGCTTGTCTGTCTTGTGTATTGCCACCTCGTTAATGGGTCATCATCTGGATATCAAAGAGCAATGCAGATGCACAGCTTGGGAAACACTAGGAAATTTTTTTTTGTTTTGTCTGGAGATCCAGAAGCTCTGTTGGTTTTAAATAGAGCATGGGAGACCCTGGTGTGAACACAGCAACAGTGTCTGCCTGAGGACAAGCTGAGGCAGGACCTGTTGTATCTGTCACTGAGTCTTTCTTGTTCTGTAACTCTGTACCAGAGTTTGCTGGTCATGTGCATTGTTTTATGCTGTAGGTGCTGTTCACTCTTTTCCTGCAGTTGTGTTCCAGTGCCTGTTCTTCTCCCTTTCATCCCGAACACATTTGTTCAGTTCTGTAGCACTGGGCTTAGGGTCTGGCAACATCACAGTTCTGAGCTTAATGAAACACAGTGCTGCTGGTGGTGACTGATAGTTCTGTTGAGCTCAGTCTCTTGTCTGTCTGAAATACCCAGGTCTTGATTCTCCCACTGGCCTGGACTTTTCGGATATCACTGCTAACTCTTTCACTGTCCACTGGATTGCTCCTCGTGCCACCATTACGGGCTACAGAATCCGGCATCACCCAGAGCATGTTGCTGGCAGACCCAAGGAGGATCGTGTGCCCCCCTCCAGGAACTCCATCACCCTTACCAACCTGCTTCCAGGGACTGAGTACGTGGTCAGCATCATTGCCATCAACGGCAGGGAGGAGAGTGTGCCCTTGGTCGGCCAACAAACAACTGGTAAGCCTTCTGGCTATGAGTTACTCTGAGGATTTTGGGTGTCCTGGCCAAGTAGTTGCTGGTAAACCAGATCTTCCCTACCAGCTGGTGAAACTCTGCTCGGCTGATTTAAAAAAAGGTGGGAGGACCCATGCTACTTTCAGATCAAGTCAGATGTCTTTAGGGCCAGTAGAACTTTCCTCATTAAACCCAGTCCAGTGCTGGATGGTTTTTAACCAGATCCATCACCTGTAGAGGTGCGTGCACTGGGTTAAAACTAAGGCAGATGTGCAGCAGGGGAGCACGGAATGATAGGTCAAATATGTAGCTGATGAGCATTACTGTATCTAACCTCTCTCTAAATTGTGTTTTTCTAGTGTCTGATGTTCCAAGGGACCTGGAAGTCACCCCCACCAGCCCAACAAGCCTTGTGATTTCCTGGGATGCTCCTGCAGTGACAGTCAGATACTACCGGATCACTTATGGTGAAACAGGTGAGGGCAGGCTGCTGTGGCCACTCACAGACCAGAAACTCTCTTCTGAACCATTAGAGAGCCACAGCAAATAGCTAAGGCAAGTTTGACTGTAACAAGCAAAGACCTCTAAGATTTCTGTAGCGTTTTTAGGGAAGATTGTCAAGTATAGGCATCTTTTTTTGAAAGAAAAAAAAAACAAATTAAAAAAGTGCAAATTATTTTTTGTTTACCAAAAAGAGCATCTGGAGCACTGCAGTCATTTCAGAGGTGGTTCTGTATACTTATTTCATTATTTTCCTTGGGGTGGTCTGAAAAAGGCTTTGACCCAGCAGCCATTGAAATCAACATTTTTAGATTGATGCATATAGGACTGTCCTGTTTTTTTGTAATGATATAAAATGTATAATTTAGATATTCTCTTACATTTGTTTTTTTCACCTTCCTCTCCTTAGGTGGAAGCAGCCCTGTACAGGAGTTTACAGTGCCTGGCACTGTGTCAACTGCTACCATCACTGGCCTCAAACCTGGTGTAGACTACACCATCACTGTATATGCTGTAACTGGCCGTGGAGACAGCCCTGCCAGTAGCAAGCCAGTCACTGTCACCTATAAAACAGGTGAGACCTGTTTAAACAACATAAAAAAAAAATCCAACCCAAACCCTATAGCTTTGTGTTGAGTTATTCCAGTACATCTGGATCACTGCCCCCTTGGTTTCTTTTAGAAGCCATGTGCTATGTTGTAAGCCCATTGTTTTCAGTGGAGCTGTATATCTTGGTGGCCCAGCATGATAATGACATGACACAGAAGGGGGATTGTGGACTTGGGCTTTTGAAGGAGAGAGACCCCGTAGAGTCCAGATGGGGATGCAAGCAGTGTTTGTTTGGATTTTGCAGAGTGGAAATCTTAGTGGGCTCTCATATCATATCATCTGGTATCTCATCATATCAGCTTAACTCTGGTGCTTCTGGTGCACTGTCATATTATGTTATCCTGATGAGACCTGATTTCTAACTCCAGGACTGTCATCTCACTCCTGATCTGGATGTAGCCTTATCCTAGTCCTATTGTAGCTGCAGATAAAGGCATTTAAATAGTATTTAAAACAACCAAGTTCCTCAAATAACATTGGTATGAGTTCAGTCACCCACACATCATGGTTGAGGCGTTTTTGCTCTGGGCTAGCATGAGGGACAAATAAATTGTAGCACGTGTTTTCTGTTCTAAGAAGCACAGCCTAGAAAAGGAAAAGCAAAATAAAATTGATCTAGGAGGCATTAGTTGGGTGAGGATTTCCTGCACCAATATATTGAAACAAAACACTTTTTGCTGCCCAGAAATAGACACACCATCCCAGATGCAAGTTACCGACGTCCAGGACAACAGCATCAGCATCAGGTGGCTCCCTTCAACATCCCCAGTCACAGGGTATCGGGTGACAGCTGTCCCCAAGAAAGGACATGGGCCCACAAAGACTAAGAATGTCCCTGCAGGTAAGAGTACCTTACATTCTTCACAGCATCTGTAAAGAATTCAAGATGAGACCATTAGAATCAACACTGTCAGGCACAAGGCATATGCTGGAAGCCAAATTTTCTCCTGCTTGTACTTTCTTTTGCTGTCTTGCTGATTTCAGTTGGGTTTCATCAGGAAGAGCTAAGGCAAATTTTTTGCCTTGAAAACTTCACACTTCTTTGACACTGACACTGCTGTGCTGCAAATATTTTTTCTTGGCAACCTCAGTGTCTCTGAAAGGTACCTGGATTTCAAAGCAATGCTATTGGATTTTCTAGCATCCAACAAAAATTCTTGTCAGTCTTATCCCAGAGCTGGTCTTCTCTTGCTTTTTTTTTTTTTTTTTTTTTTTTTTTTGATTGTGCTAATTTGCCCTTTTAGCTGTGGGGCTTTTGAGCAGGTAGAAATTGCAGATACCTTGTCATGAGCTGCCAGAGAAGCATAGTGCAAGCAAAAGACAAACTTGATGTGTCTGCCCTGTCTCATTCTGATGACAAGGAAGGACTTGCACAAGCCCTTCATCAAAGGCTATGTAGAGGCCAGTTCTCTGTACCTTCATGCAGCTGCATGTGGACTAATGTTGTTCTTTTCTGCCAGATCAAACACAAGTCACTATTGAAGGTCTGCAGCCCACAGTTGAGTATATGGTCAGTGTCTACGCTCAGAATCAGAATGGAGAGAGCCTCCCCTTGGTTGAGACAGCTGTCACCAGTATGTATTTCACTTCATGGTAACAAAACAAATGTTTTCTATTGATGTCTGAATCCACCATACAGTATCACTTTCCCAGTGAAAGTAAGTGGCAGGTGCCCTGGTCTCCAAGAGAAGGCAAGGTAGTCTGCCCTGTGGCAAAAATGCAGCCCCTCTCCTTCAAACACTGGCAAAATGCAATTCCCTGCCCCTTCAAAATGCTGTGCTTCCAATTTTCTTTCACTAAAGCTGCAAAGTCTTTTGGGGTTTTGTTTGCCATCAGCCAATCAGTGCAAAAAATGTGCAAAGATCTCATTTCTGAAGCTAGGTGGCAAAGGTGATTACTGCTAAGGCACTGGGCTGGGTTTGGGAGCTCTTGCCCTGCACAAAGGAGTAAAGGAAACCACATGAATTGTATCAGATACTGGGGATGAAGCCTTTTCCAGGGACAGCTCTGGGATAGGGATTTACATGCACTTCATTCCTTTTTTCAGGCTTGTGTTCAAAACCACAGCTTAGGCCCAAATATTTGGAATCATCCTAAATACAACAGGAGCTTCTCTGAAGCTCTGCACTGTTGGGAAAATAATTGACATAAATTTCAAGCGAACCAATTGCTGGACAAAAATCACCTTTGCCAACTAGAAAATGTAGAAGATGAATATAACATGGCAAATAAAAAAGCTGAACTCTTATAATTCAACATGTAAATGCAATGCCAGACCCTCCCACTTTCTGTAACAAAAGGGTATAGCTCTGTGGTAGCCACACTAGACTTCTGTGGAGCAAGGCTTCCTTACCTTGCTGTCTAGCACTGAGCTCTCACCTCACCAGGAAAATCCAGTTAATTGGTCTAATTACAAAGTGTGCATATCACCCAGTTGCACCTGTGGACGTTTTCTGTCTGCTACATACAAAGCTGAAAAGTTCCTTTCTAACTGATTTTAAAATGTAATATACTGAATAATTTGCTTTCTTGGTAAGTGTGTTAATTGGATAATAATTTATGAAAGAAAATAGCGGAACTGATTCTCCTCAGCCTGGTGCTTTGCACAGCAGCTTACAACAGTGGAAAGCAAATGCAGCATGAATCTAAACTTCCTGAGTCAGATGGGTTGCCTGCTTCCTCTTCTAGGAACCAGTTACTGGCTCTGATAGTACAAATGGGTCTCAAAATTCTCATTTTTTTTTTTCTCTTGACCACTTTAAGGTGGTGTAATGTGTCTAGAGTTGGGTAAAAGGGGTTCTAGTGCCAAGGACATCCAAATTTAGGTAAGGGTTGATGTCCTCACTGTGTTGAAGGTGGTAATGCAGGTCCTTTTGGTTTTGTAAAGACCAAGATTGCCTTCCTGCTGTCTGGCACCAGCAAAACCTCAGCCTTACCCTGGGTGTAAGCATGTGTGCAAGGTGCAGCACAGAGGAGAATCAAGTAGCCTCTCTTCCGCATCAAACCAAAAACTGCTTTGCATGTAATAGAAATGCTTTTTATTTTCCTCACCCACGACCTGCTTTTTATCACATAACCTCTTACCGTTAATTTGCCTAACAGACATTGACCGCCCTAAAGGACTAACATTCACTGAGGTGGATGTTGATTCCATCAAAATTGCTTGGGAAAGCCCGCAGGGGCAAGTCACCAGGTACAGGGTGACCTACTCAAGCCCTGAGGATGGAATCCATGAGCTATTGCCGGCCCCAGGTGGCGAAGAAGACACTGCTGAGCTGCATGGCCTCAGGCCAGGTTCTGAGTACACTATCAATATCGTTGCCATATACGATGACATGGAGAGCCTGCCCCTCACTGGGACCCAGTCCACAGGTACACCTTTCACTACACCACCCAGCAGGCCATGGCAGCAGTGGTTTCTGCCCTGTTGGGTCAAGTGTGCTTCCAGGTGCAACCGGTTCTCCACCTGAGGAAGCCCCAGGGGCAGCTGAGGGGATGTGATTGCTTGGAAGGTTGCACAGCTGGTGCTGGAGAGCTGGCTGCCAGTGGAGTCAGCCTATGTACAGAGTAGGAAAGGCAGGGAATGCTGGTAAGATTTAAGGAGCTGATTCTAGAGAAAGGAGGTGTGTTACTTTCTCTCCATCCTGAAGTGGATCAGTAATGTCTGGTCCTTAATTTGGAGCCTGCCTCATAGTGAACCACCTCCTCACAAGGCTCTTGTCTAATATTCAGGGTATTGGGCAGCTGCAAGCAGAGGCAGTTACCAATAACAGAGAGATTAGGGTAGCTTTCATCCCCCAGAAAAAGATCAGCATGAAGGGCCTTGAAATTGGTTATCCCTCAGGTCTTACAGAGCCCCTAGATCATTTCCTAACATTGCCCTAAGGATAACAGCCCATGAGCATGCCCACACCCTGCACTCACATCACCTCCATGAGAAGAGGACATGCTCGATTCAGGAGAGTCCCATAGGTGCCAGTCTGGTCCAGCTCTGTGTAGAATACTTGAAATATTGCTTTGTAAGAAAAGAAAAGGAAGCTAATTACTTTCAGCAATTTGGAATCCATTGCAAAGCTTCCAGCATTACCAGACGTGTTTATTATAAAAGTAATTTGTAATAAAGGTCTCCTGTTCATTTTTGGATGAAAAGTCAGCATTGTAATTCCAGAGGTGTCATGAAGACAGTGGTTCCTAGTCTACAGATTGCTATACTAAACTGAAGCAAAGTGCTGTAATGACTGAAACAGCCAGCTGACTACCTGCCAAAAATGCAAATACAGTAATTTTTAAAACCCACTCTCTGTGGTTTACTCTTTTGTGGGCTGTTCAAAAGCATATTTGAATTCATTGAAGAATTTCTATTGATGCTCAGGGGCTTTAGATTGAGCTTTGAGCAAAGCAACAGCGAAGAATTATCTTGTATTTCCATTCAGTAAAATTAGAAGACTTAATAGCAACATTCTAATATTGGGCACTATGGAAAGGTGTATTTTTCCCCTGTTTACAGCCCAAGAATTACCAACAGTAAGGCAAGGAAATGTTTCAATGGATGCTCCTTTTCTATGCAAACATTTGTTTTTAAAGATCTCGGATGTGTTAGCTCATAAAAAGACTCTTGTGTGATGAGCCTTATGGCCACCACAGCTCTGCTTTTCCATTGCCTTGCTCTCTGTGTAGTAATTTACCCTCGTGTAAGTGGCTGTAAAATGCTTCCCTTCTGCATTTGCAGTGTATTTACATCCTCCTTGCAATTCCTGAGCCTGCTTCCTACTTACTGGTGTAAATCATCTATTGTATTTTAGAAATGAACAGAGATAGGCAGGACTATAAGAAGCCTAAGATAAGAAGCAGGACTAAACCATTAGCTATGTGATGAAAAAGCAGAGACAAGCAGAATAATTAACCAGGCCTAGAACAAATTTAAGCACCTCCCAGAGCCTTTGTGCAGCAAGTGGTATTTGCCTAACTTCAGGGTCAAATCAAGTTCTCTTTATTTATGCTGCAAAGTGTCAGTGTAGTTTTGAGTCTCCTGAATACCTTGTCCCCTTCTGTGGTGCTTTATGCCCATGTTTGCAGAAGGCACACCCCTTTCCTGCTTGTGTATTTTGGGACTAAACCTGCCTCACATTCAGGAGAGAATATTGTTTCATCCAAGACTGTTATCTTTAAACTAACCACATACCAACCCAATTCTTGCAGCAATTCCACCTCCAACAAATCTGAAGTTTACTCAGGTAACTCCCACCAGTCTCACTGTCAACTGGAATGCACCAAACGTTCGCCTCACTGGCTACAGAGTCCGAGTGAACCCCAAAGAGAAGACTGGTCCTATGAAAGAGATCAACCTTTCCCCAGACAGTACATCTGCTGTGGTGTCTGGATTAATGGTAACTCCTTTATTTGTGTTGTGGGAAGAGAATATTGGGAGCAACTGAAGCAATTTCACATTCCTGTCTCAGGAACCTCAGCTGAAGGAGATCATTACAGCTGCTGAGGGTCTGACTCTGTGTGAAGTCTGAGTAGCTATCAGCTGTAGCTGCTTGTTACTATAGCTTTTAAAATGCAAGGAACTGGCCTGCTGAATCTCCATTCTTTCCCCTTCCTCATTTAGCACAGAGGGACTAGGTACCTTCATTGAATGCAAATTGTCAGTTTCACAATCAATAGTAACCCATTAAAATACTTTTACTCGTCTTTCATAAAAAATGTGAGAAAGTGACCTAATGCAGAGGTTTTCAAGCTGAGATATGGGAGCTCTGGCAGGCTGTTGCTTATTTTTAAGACACCTGCAAAATGTAAGTAAAAAAATGCAAGTCTTTTGTGAGTAAGAGTACATTTGCTCTATATCCATCTTCTCCACTGGAAACATTGCAGGAGTTCCTGAACGGGAAAAGGCTGAAAATCACTGCTTTTATGATTCTTGCTACCTTAACAAGCTACTGATCTATTTTAAAGAATTTCTATGAATAATTTTCAAAAATTACTAAAAGTTTAAAAATTTTTATTTAAACATTCTAATCTCAGTGGTCTTCTGGTCTGATGCCATCAAGGATGAAAGACCACATTGTGACTTCCATTCTTCTCTTCACAGTGAGAGCACTGTATCAAAGCAAATGGCATCCATTAACCCCAGGAAAAACAGGATGTAAATTAGGTTATTCTGAAGACTCAGCTTTGAAGCACAGATTTCAAAATTAGGGATGACAAATAAGCTTCATCCTGGTTTTTCTCTGCACATGTGCACTACTAGTATTATCAACAGCATTGCTTATCAGGGTCCCTGTCTGCTTTTATTACAGCTGGAAGTAATTGGAATTATCCTGTCAATCCTTCACTGAGTTATTTTGAGGTTTCACACTGCAGTAACTGGTGACAAGAAATGGGGTTCCACCGAACACTGAGCAAGGGCAGGAGTATTTCCCACTGTGCCAGGTCCTCTTGTAACATGGTATAACTTTGTCCATTCTAGGTTGCCACCAAGTATGAAGTGAGTGTCTATGCCCTAAAGGACTCTCTGACCAGCCGACCAACCCAGGGGGTGGTCACCACTCTTGAAAGTAAGTAATGGGCCTCCACAAGTGACCAATTAGGTCTGTTCTGAGTGGAGAGGCTGAGATCCTACTCTCTGTCAAAAGTAGGGGTCTATACAAAGCTCCAGCAAAGGCCTTCACAAACATTTAGCTGGAAAGGTTAACAATGCCCACAGTACTGACAGGAGACCTTTTCTTTCTGGTGCAGATGTTAGTCCCCCTCGCAGGGCTCGTGTGACAGATGCCACCGAGACAACAATCACCATTACCTGGAGAACCAAGACTGAGACCATCACTGGCTTCCAAGTCGATGCTGTTCCAGCAAGTGGCCAGAACCCCATTCAAAGGACCATCAGCCCTGATGTTAGGTCTTACACTATCACTGGTAAGTAAAGGGCTTCTGCCAAGTTCAGGAGCTTCCAGGGTCATATCAAAAGATAGACTGAGTTCTTGTTTAGCAGTTGAATTTTCTTGATGAGAAATAGTATGGAAAGGAAAGGTAAGAGAAACCATCTGTCATAAAGGGTATTCTCCAAGAAGTTGCTGTTGACAGACATTCTGATGTCTCTTTTAGATGGCCATCTCAGAGCACTAACAGTTATGTTTCCACTTCATTTTAGGCTTGCAGCCTGGCAATGACTACAAGATCTACCTTTACACTCTGAACGAGAATGCTCGCAGTTCCCCAGTAGTGATTGATGCCTCCACTGGTAATGATCTTGTCTGACTTTTCTGTTCATGCTAACATAATAATCATTTATGGTCGGGCAGAAGTTGGCTATATCTGATCATATATATTATTTACTGTGACCTGAGTTTGAGAAGTGTGTCAGGAGATGCAGTTCAGGTGAAGAATACGCTGGCTTCTATTGCATTTGACTTGGTTCCTTTTGTTTTCACCCAGCTATCGACGCTCCTTCCAACCTGCGCTTCCTTACGACCACAAGCAACTCCCTCCTGGCTACCTGGCAGCCTCCACGTGCCAAGATCACTGGCTACATCATCAGATATGAGAAACCTGGCTCACCAGCCAAGGAGGTTCTGCCTCGGCCTCGGCCTGGCACCACCGAGGCTACTATTACTGGTACCTGTCTCTGTTTTGTTTGGGAGCTCTACACCTGAACCACATAAATGTGAAGAGGGAGGGGGGAGGCCTGATGATAACACATGCAGGTGGTCAGCTAAAAGAAAGACATTTTCTGTCCTACAATCACAGTGCACTTCTCTGATCGGGTCAATCATCAGATTTGAACAATCCACAGATGTTTTCTCTGCCACCACAACTGTCATCCACTTAAGGAAACAAGCTGGTGGTGCCCCATCAGTCATATGTGCTAAAGACTCATTATGTTTTGTGTCTGCAGTGTCCATGATCCCAGCTGACATAGATTTCAGACTTGCTCTGAAGTGGAGGAGGCTGGACTCTTTGTACTGTCCTGAAAACATCAGGTCCAAAATGCACATACCTATACTATAGCCATAGCCATCTCCCATTCTGCCTTAGATCCCACACAAAACCATAAAAGAAAAGCAACTCTGAAGTTTAAGATTGCTTTTTGTCCTTCCTCCCTCCCTAGGTTTGGAACCAGGAACTGAATACATCATCTACATCATTGCTGTGAAGAACAATCAAAAGAGTGAACCACTGGTTGGCAGGAAAAGGACAGGTAAAACAAAGTTCTGGATTGTTGTGTGCCAGAAAGAGATAATGTCTTCTGCTTGGGGAATACCATTGCAGGACTGAAATATTGATGTTCTTAAAATATCCTGTTTGCACTATTCAGCCACCCCCTTGTTTATGAGTCAAACAGGCTTGCTGAGGAGGTTTTCCTTTCTAGCATGCAGGAAGTAAGATTTTGAAGTCATGTCAATCATATTTAGCTGTGTTTGGACACTAATAACAGAACAACATGCTTGATTCTTGCCTGGGTACCTAACAGATAATTAAATCAAGGTTAACACAATTTCATCTACTACATGGCAGCATCAAAGGCAGAATCCATTCATTTGTTGGCCATTGCTTTTCTCTGACTTACACCCTCCACTGTGCAAGACTGAGGCTCCTGTTTCAAGCAAAATACCAGCTCTATGTCTGAATGTGACCAAGGACCTTGTTTCTTACTGCTCATTCATGATTTTCCTTAAACTGAAAACCTTGAGTATCTCTTGTAATTTCTTCTTAATTTGAGCAGTGGTGGCTTCTTAGAGTTGCAACGTTCAAAACTGTTGCATTGGTACATGCATGAAGATTTCATACCAACACACTTGTTATGCCTATGTATGAAAGATAAACATATATAATATATAAACAGAGAGAGATATTGGCTTCACAATCACAGTGAGGTCATAAAAAGTGTGCTGCATCTTGGGATGATTCCTAATCTTTGCTTGGAGCTGTGTACAGCACCCACTCCAGCTGTTTAATTGACCATGGTTGATTTGCCACACTTTGCTTTATGGGCTTCTAACCTTTTTTTGGCCAGATGACCTTCCCACGTTGATTACCAGACCACACCCCAACCAACCCGACATCCTCGACGTGCCTTCCATTGATGAGGGGACCCCTTACCTCACAAACAATAGGTATGACAATGGAAATGGGATCCAACTGCCAGGCACTTCTGGGCACCCCCAGACAATAGGACACCAGGGCCAACAAGTCTTCTTTGAGGAGCATGGTTACAGGCGGCCTGTACCCACTACAGCAACTCCCCTTAGGCCAGGGTCGAGGCGACAACCACCGAACGTCGACGAAGCCATTGAAATTCCTGGCTACCAAGTGCCTGTCATCGTGGAACCATTCTACCCCCACTCCCGTGGGCCCAGGAGCAACGACACCACAGGTCAAGAAATCCTTTCTCAAACAACCATCTCTTGGAGGCCATTGCTAGAGAGCTCTGAATACATCATCTCATGTCAGCCAGTCAGCCAGGATGAAGATACTCTGCAGGTAACTGGACTGGGTTTGCACTGTGTAACCTCATCTGCTGTAGCATCTGTCTCCTGTCCCTTTGCTCTGTGCTAAATGGGGGGCACTCAGAGTTGGCTTAATGGTTCTTTTTAACTTTGTAGATGAGAGCAGGATAAATACCTCCCTTCTCTTCTGCGTGGAGAAGGCCACAGGACAATACTGCTAAAGCAGAAAGCCCTTGAAATGCTGTCAGTATCAACATTTCACCAGGGAAGGGAGTCAATTGTCAGGGAGACAATTCGAAGTTTTGAAGACTGAGGTGCTGCTTCTCCAAGCTAAAGGCTCCCTTAAACCTTTTCCTTTTTTTCCCTTGGTTTCTGTTTCCCTGCAGTGGTGGTAATAACAGATCCCTCACGGATCATAGTCCAGAGTATTCAAGTTAAACTTGGTATTCTTTGAAGTTCTCAGAATATTCGAGGGGATTGGGCTGGTTCCACCATGGTATAGAGCACAGAAGTCAACCTAAACACATGGTCTGGGGGCCACCTAAGGACTCTTCCAGTGACTTGGCATTGCTTCTTGTTATAGTTCAGGGTTCCTGGAACTTCCTCCAGTGCTACACTCACTGGTCTGACAAGAGGGGCCACCTACAATATCATAGTGGAAGCCCTGAAAGATCACCGGAGACAAAAGGTGCTGGAGGAGGTGGTCACAGTTGGCAACACTGGTAAGTGAATCTTTTTCGAGTCTAGGTGCTTTTCCTGCCTCACAATCTACCTGGTGCTCAGGTTGGAAAATAGTGGGAAAAGGAATGAAGGGTTCATAGCAGGGCACTGGGACAAGTGACACATTGAGTTCACTGGTTTTGGGTAACTCACACACTGACAGTTGTGACAAGAGCTATTCTGATCTCTGTCTAATCATGAAAAATGTGCTTGGAGGCTTCATACGTCCTTCTAAGGTCAGTGCCCAAGAGAGAACAAAGTTCTGGTGGTATTTGCTGCTCCCAAAAGAGGTAATTTGCCTCTGCATCTGTGGTGGTTACCCAGCAGCACCACTGGACCATCCTGCAGTAGGGCAGGCTGCCTGCAGAAGTGCTGATTTGGCACAAACAGGCAGCACTTCAAAACCATGTGACCAACCACAACTATGTGTGGTTAGAGACAGCATTTTGCCACAGTTGGAGAGCCCAGAGCCCACACACCCTGTGGGACCTGGTCGCTGGTTTTACCAGTGCAGGGGGCTGGGGCCCAACTCTTTTCTCTCCCTTCATATTCCCACATCTATGGGAAAATAAGGCTGTTTCTCCCCTGCCAGCACTCCAGTTGCCAAATGTTAGCCACAGACTGAACATGGAGCATCAGATGTTGACCCTGATGATCACACACTGAACTGGTGGTTGTGAAACACCCACATTCCTATCAGGGCACACATATAAGGTGGAAATCTATATACTATAGGATAGCTGTAAGGTCTGGTCTCCATCCCCCTGCTATGAGCTGGAGTCTGAAGGGGCCCAAAAAAGTGTCTGCAGCTCCCAGCCTCCTGCTGTCAGCCAGCATCCAGCACTGCCTAGCATATTTCTCTTAGGAACAGGCTTAGCCAGGTTGTTGCTCTCCAGCAGCAAATGCAAAAACTCACACTTGCTTGAAACTTGGCAAACCAAGATGAAAATAGCCATCATGTCAGTTCTTTTTTTTTCTTTTTTTTTTTCTGTTATCATTCAGCTTCTCTGACACATGCAAATGGAAAATAAATTACATGGAGTCTGGACCACTGACAGAGCCATCAAGTGTATGCCCATGGGGGAGCTCCATTACTGCCAGGGAAAAAAAAAAAAAAAGCATGTGTTCACTGAAAATAATTCTGTCTTTCAGTAGTTTCTATTGCTGTGTGTGATGCCTGTTTCTTTTCATTCCAGTGTCTGAAGGACTAAACCAGCCCACTGATGATACCTGCTTTGATACTTACACTGGCTCCTTCTATTCCATTGGCGAGGAATGGGAGCGGCTTTCTGAAACTGGCTTTAAACTCTGGTGCCAGTGTTTGGGCTTTGGCAGTGGTCATTTCAGATGCGATTCTTCTAGTGAGTAGCTTGCTTTTGACCCTCCCTACATCTAAACTCCCTGAGCACTAATGTCATGTTTGACAGAACCAACCTGATCTAAACATGAGGCAGGCTCTTAAGTTTTTTAAACCAAATCAGCGTTTTGCATCATGAGAAGTGATGGAAAACTTTGGTTATTTCTGAGCTGTGCAGCTTATCTAGTATTGCCCTTCACTGCATCAGCAGCACTCAATATTGTATTGATACATGATTTTTTCACCAAAGTTTGATGTTTATTTTCCCTTCCCAGTTTTATTCTTTGCAGACCTGTGGTGTACAAGGAAGAGTATCAGACTTCACACAAGGAAACGGAACAGAAGTCTGTGATTGAGTGGTTTACCACAACACTTATCCAGCTAATTTAAATTGTGCTTTTAAACTGTGGAGTAAGCCAAAGCAATTCTTTGCTTTCTCAATTTTCATAGTCTCAGGAGAGACTGCAGGGAAGACACGTGTTTTACAGGATTAATATTTCTATTTCCTCGTTTGATACACATGGCTTAACCATTGTGGTTTTGCAGTCTCCTTGGTACAGTTTTAGTGGGTATTTGCTCAAAAAACCCCACCATTTTGTCTCCCTTTCTGCCCCATGTTTTTTTAAATTCCCTTACATTTCTCTTAGTCTCCTTTTAGCCAACCCTCCTCACTCTTTGTCACATCCCACTCCTTTCCTAGGAGCCTCTAGCCATTTCCCAGAGCCATAACAGTCCTCAGCAAGTTCAAACCTGCCGGAGCTGAAGCCATTTCCAACAGAAACCCATTTCTTCCCTGGGACTTACAAACTTTTCAGCTCATCTTTCTCCTGCCCCTCTGTTGGTTCCTGAGACACCACCACGCTGTTCTCCTCCCTCTGTGTCACTGCAACTCAGGGGGTAACTCCTTGTTTTGTTCCTCTGCTTTCTTCAGAGTGGTGCCATGATAATGGTGTAAACTACAAGATTGGGGAGAAGTGGGACCGGCAGGGAGAGAATGGGCAGATGATGAGCTGCACCTGCCTTGGAAATGGAAAAGGAGAATTCAAATGTGAACCTCGTAAGTCTCTGCCTGATGTCAACTTAATTGAGCTTCTGTTCAGAAAACTGCAGCATTCCAGGGCCTTTCCCATTAAAGTCCTGCCAGTAGGGTAAGCAGAGCACTAGAATGTCTGCTTCAGGTTTGGAGGGTGAGCTGGTGACAGATTGAATCTGTCATCTCAAGACCTGAAGGCATAAAACTCACATTCCCTAGCTTGGAAAGAAGAAACCCTTCTTGTTAGCTAAGACTTCAGCACATCTGTCTACCTTGGCCCTGGAGCCACGCAAGAGGGACAGACCACTGCTCTAAGTGGTACAGGTTACCCTCATCAGTAACACAGGACTTTTTTGCAGGGCCTGTCCTCTGAAGACCCTCTTGTTTTCACACTATGAATTGAACTGCATCATTCTTATCAGACATATACCCTCATGTTCTAGTTTAAAGTGTCTGGAGGGATATAAAAATGAGTGATGTTCCACTTGCCAGGAACTGAGCCTCTGGTCACACAGGGAGTGCACATGGGTCAGAGCCTCCTGTTTGATTATCAGACTGCTCTGAGAACTGGATGATCTTTAAGGCCCCTTCCAACACTGTGATTCAGTGAGAATGCTTAAAGTCAAGCACAGGTCCTGCAACTGAGCTCTGCCTCTTCATCTACAGATGAGACCACATGTTATGATGATGGGAAGATGTACCAAGTTGGAGAGCAGTGGCAGAAGGAGTACTTTGGGGCCATCTGTTCTTGCACTTGTTATGGAGGACAGCAGGTAAGCAGGAGGGACTCACCATGCTGAACACAGGGAACAAGAAGAGGCTGTACAGGAGTGGTCAGTCCTGGGCATTTGAGGTCAGGTGAAGCTCCTGGCCACCTCCATCAGTGTGGTCTGACTGGCACATTCTGTTTCTCTAGGGCTGGCGTTGTGACAACTGCCGCAGACCCAGTGTGGAAGTAGCCCCTGAAGGCTCTGCTGGCCATACCTACACACAGTTTACACAGAGATACCACCAGGCTACAAACACTGTGAGTACACTTTCCTTCTCTGCAAGTCTGCACAGATCATGGGGTCTGTAGAGGGCTCGAGGGACAAGAGCAGCCTGTAGCTTTCTAGTAGTGCATGATAGCCCCTGCTACAGCAAACCATCCCCCTGCACAGCACGTGTGCTTGAGTTCACACTTCCACACACAGTGTTCAGTGCCATGCTCACCTCAGTGGGGTTTCTCCTTTCCTAGTGCTGGGATGCACCTGCATGCTCTAGTAGTGCACGTAGTGGTGTCCTTGTCTTCACTTGCTGCTGTAACCCAGCTGTGTGCTTTGTGCTGAGAACAGCTGCTGAACACCTACACGAGCTGACAGCAATTCTCAGCCCAAAGCACAGCCCTGAAGTGTCCATCCGTGCAGGACAGAGCGAGCACTAACTGATCTCCTTCCCTCCTGACAGAATGTCAACTGCCCCATTGAGTGTTTCATGCCCCTAGATGTACAGGCAGACACACAACATCCACGGGGAAAGTAACATCCAGCAAGACTTCTTGCGGCAATGGCAACAGGCAAACCAAAGTATAACTAATACCTATCTGCCAGGATTACCACCCAAACTGGAGTGATGCTAGCAAAAATGCATCTTTTGAGAATGGCCCTCTGCTCCGGAGCCATTTTCCCAGCTTAAGCTCAATTCACAGCTTCTCCAAGCGCCACTCTTGGAGTGTTTCAGACTTTTCTCATGATTGATAGTGATTACCTTGGGGTTTTTGGTTTTTTTGTGGGATTTTTTTTTGTTTGTTTTGTTCAAAGTGTTGAATACCAGCCAGTATTTACAAATTTATGGGAAAAAAAAAAAAAAAAGAGGGCAGATGCTAAATCACAAATTGGTGGGGGATCAAAATGTTAAGGGGGAGGGAGGGTGTAGAAATTCAAGGTTCCTGGGCTATGCAAAGAACGTGAGTACAACATTACTGAATTTTAGCTGTAGGAAAGTCCACCAAACACTTCTGCTTTCACATAAGCGTGCAGCCAGCAATAAGATAGGAACAGCAAATCCAATCACTGTGATATTTAAAATATGCACAGTCCTAATTCTTTCTCAATGATCCTAGTATTTTTCTAGCTGTATCTTTATATCTCATTACGATGTTATTTATCAGTTTTGTTCCCCTGACCTTCCAAGTGTTTTTATATGGGAATAAAATGTATTGAAGACACTTAGTATGCAGTTGACAAAGAGGAATTTGGTGTAATTATGATCAGTGATTATTTTTATACTGTAAGTGCCAAAGCTTTACTACTGTGGAAAAGAAAAAAAACAACTCTTTTAATAAAAAGATTTACAAACCAGACATATAGTTTAAGCGATTCTCTTTGCTACCATGGAATCTAGGATGAAGATTATTATTCTGAGCTGGAGTAACATTGCCTTGAAACAAGATGGAACAAACATCTCAATGAAGCGTGAAGTAAAACCTCAAGAGAATATTTGTAGAGCAGGTTGTTAATTAAAGGCTTCCAGCTGCACTCTCTGCCCCAGTAGAGCAAAGAGACACTCTGAGTATGTATGCTACGTTGCAGGAGGCAGGGGCTTGCTTTGTGGGAATATGTAGAGAAAGGAGGGAGGGAGAGGAAAATATTCTCTGCTTTGGATGTAACGGAGGTAAAGAGATGGTCTTTAATCCAGCCATCCACTCTAAAAATGCCTTAAATGAAATATGCTGTCAGTGTTTGAGTTGCCAAAAGTAGTGAGGCCATCCATACCTTTGAGGTTGGATGTGTTCTAACCTTACATGACACCCTCACAGGTCCAAATAGATGCTGGATCTCCGAGTCCCTACTTCAAACCAGTTACTGCTCTCTACTCTGGAGCATAACTTACCTGTGACCCTTCAAAGGGTTTAGAGAGGGACTGACACACCCTTCTTTCAGCTCTCAGCTATTCCATCTCCATTGGCAATGTGATAAATTCCAACAAAAGCCAGAACCGAGTTCCTTCAGGTGCTAGTGAGCATGCCTTCAGGATGCAGCAACCTCAAAGAAACCCCTCCCTTACCTCTGCAGAAAGTCTTACAAATGAGGCAAAGACCACTTTAAAAAATACTGTGCTTGTCTGGTGGGGTGCAGAGGGAGGTAAATGAAGTTATCCTCAAAACCATTTTTAAAACAAAATTAGCAATAAGCTGCTTTTGCTTGCGCTGCCACTGCTGCAGAAAACCTGTAGAGCATTTGCAAATGCAGAGGATGAAAGGTTCTGTCTTGATTCCTCAGGCCACATCCCTCGCTTGGCTACAAAGGCTGTTACTCATGTCAATGGATTTCTCTGGACTGAATAAAGCATAGCATGAAAATAGACTTTGGCTTTTTGACATGAGAAACACACATGGCAGTTGTTTTCACAGATTGCTATTTACAGAGCAATCAAAACATTTGCAAATAGCAAAATGATTGCAGTGGAAATCAGTTCTATCCCACCAGTGTTGAAGAGTCAAAAAAATACTTTAATATCTAAAATACATGAGAACTAAAAATGGCACAGAGACACAGAAAAAGGCTTTCCTGATAAACTAGATTCCTATTCATTTGTCCTTCCTGACTGAAAGTAATAATGTTTTCCACCAATTGCAAAGATCCCTACTTAGTCACTTTGCCAGTAACTTCACACAGGAATTGTCCAGCTGAGCAGGAGTCAGGGTCCATCCAGCCTCCTCACTGATGTCCCATTGGTTCTGACAGCAACACCTCCCACAGTCAGCATTATGGGATAAAATTAGTCCATTTGCCTAAGCTCTCTGTAGAGGTTGGGCCATGCCTTAAGCTATGAGTGTTTACATTGCTGATGATTTCTGTTCAATATTTACTGGTGTAGCACTGGGTATTTTGTTTTTCAGCTAAAATTTTTAAGTTATATTTGAAAATCACTATCAGAGTGCAGCACAGAGGCACTTATGAGATCAACCACATGCTTTCCCTTTTAGAAACAATCTGCAGCCAAAAGAATCCAGGTTTTTTAAAAGTTCCCATGCTTCATACTGGCATAAAGTGACAACAGAACAGCAGCTGGACCTTGGAACACAGGCTCTATCTATATCCAAGGTCCATTGAAGCACAAAGATCAACTGATGTTGTCCAGCCCAGATTACCTTCACTGCAGGGGCAGCTGCCCAGGTAGGGGTGAAGGAAGCATCTGATCCTGTTAGGATGGAGCTCTCAGGATCCCAAACAAAGTGCTCACAACTGCACAAAGGCTGGTAGCATTTAATCCCCTGGCTGGTCATTTCCAGAAGTGGAAGTGCATCTCCAGACAGTTTGGCTTCTTGATTAACGCAGAAGTTTTCTAAGAACAAAGGAACAATCAGAGGGATGACTGTACCCCAGCAAAAAGCCCCATGGTGGCTGGAAAAAAATAAAAAAATTAAAATCCTTTACTACTGGCTGGAAAGGCTGAGAGGGATTCCTCCCTGCTCTGTTTACTTCCACACTTCTGGGTGCTGTTGCTCTGCCAGCTCAGGACCTGCCAGGGGCAAGGGACCATACAGTGACAGGGCAAAACACAGCCTGCCAGCAGCCCACTCTTCAAAACAGATCAGCTGAAGGGAACAGACCTATCCTCCTGTGAGAGGAGACATGCCCTTTCCTGTGGGAAACACACTCAGCAGAGCTATGCAGTTTTTGCTTTTTATCATGGCAAGGATCAAAGGGAGAAGTCATTTGTTCAACTAGCAGAAGATATGCATGTAGTGAAATGAGGCAACCAGGTGCCACTAATTACCTCTGCATCCTTCACAAGGAACCACTACAGGCCAACACAGTGGTATCTCATAATGAACCACTCATCTGGCCTTCTGTGCAGGGGGAAGGCTCTCAGTTCTTCAGCCTGTTTGTCAGCAGGAACTTGCCCTCAGCAGAGACTGGATCCCCCTCAGTATCTCAGCAGCTTCTGATCTGACCTGGCAGCAGCACCTGGAGCCTCTGCTTCCAGACCTGCGTGCTCCTGTCAGAAGAACACCCCTGTGCACACCCAAAACAGGAGCCAGTCAAGTGCCAGGATACACCCTCTGCCAATTGCCTTCAAGGAGGTGGTTTCAGGCCAGCTGAAATTGTTACCACAGCCCAGGTGACAGGATTCCTATGAGGTCACCTCACACTGTGAGCTAGACCAGAGCATTTCATCAGCCAGCAGTCAGACAAGTGAGGCAGAGTAGGTGAAGACACTCACCTGGGACAGTGGACACTTGGGTGCCTTTCCCCTATTTTCTGTGACTCCTGGACCTTCTTTAACCTTACCACAGGCACAGCAGGGGGCAAAAGCATCCCTCTCACAGAGGCTGTGAGATGTGTACACAGAGAATTGCAAGTAACAAAGCACAAAGCATCACCTCAGTTAGACATTTACTAGCAACTCATGTAGAAATCTTACCTGGAAGATCAGTACCTATTAACTTCCATCAGTAGATTAAACAGTGCCCCAAGGACAGCAAACAAACGGCCAATGATAAACAGGAATACTGGAGAACAGGAGCTGACAGATGCTTATTACCAGTCTATGTTTTCTACGTTTGAAAAGCTTCAAACACTGAAAACTCCATGGTAAGCAATGGCCCAGGAAGCAGTCATGCCAGAGCTAGGGTTAAGTACAGCCACCAGGCCAGCCACTAAGCAATACACCATTTTTATTTTGGAATACTGCCTTAATCTAGGCCTAAAAAGTAGAATCTTCACTACTCTGTCTTGCCTAATCCAGCCACTTGAAAATAAGCCACTGCACAGATCAGAAAGGAAAAAAATAATTCTCTGTAGAGATCAGGAAAGAAAAATAATCCACAGTAGAGCTCGGAAAAGAGGAGACTGCTCCCCTTGAGGCCAGAGCAAGGGCAGCACTGGGCACACAGAATTCCTGGGCAGCACAGCTACACAGATGGAATGTATGTTAAAAAACAGTATGTGGATTATGATACCTTAACTCTCATCCCCCCAGAAGTATCTTTGCTTTGCTCAGTTCAAACCAGTCTGCATCAAACGGGCATCCAGGTAAAATAAAACATACTCCCTCGGTCATGGCAAGTCAGGAACAAGCAGAGCCAGGAAGACAACCTGAATTTCCTCTTTTCCAAGTTTGTCTCCCTGCTATTGTTTGAGAAAAGGGAACACATGCAGACTGTCTGCTCCATATCAGCCAAGATCAGAAATACAACATGTGTTTATTACAAACCTGTGGACTGTTCCTTGCCAAAACTGAAGAGATTTTATTAAAATAAAATTAAAAAAAAAGCCCTTTGAAATGGTCACAGTGATTGCCAGTAAAGGGGTCTGGGCTGTTACTTTATCCATCTCACTGTGCTCCACATTTTAACTTTGTTTAATCAAGAGTTCAAATCTGCTTCATGCAAATTGCACACAATGGAGAAGGGAAGTGGCTTTGGGCAAAATGCTTCACAGATGCCTGCCTCTGAACTCAGAACTGAACTCTCTCTGTGAGAACAGGCATGTCAGAGGAATGTAATGTGTCTTTTACCTTGGAGAAAGCAACCTGACACTGCCTCAGCCCAAAGCACACCTCTGCTGCAAGACTGGGAGCACTGAACCCGAAACTGCCTTGCACAAAGGACCTGCTCTCTCCTCACAGGGGAAAAGGATAATGAATTAGAAGAGCTTGGGAAAAGTTACCTGCTGAATCAAAACTAACAAAAAACCTCAAAAATGCAGGCAGTTCAGCTCAGTTTGCAACACAGATTTTTATCAGTTCATTAAGAAGTTGGGCATAAGTGAGGTTTTCATAGCATTCCATTGGCCTTCCAATCAATTAATAAAGTCTGAACCATGAAAATTACCTCATATAAATCAATCTTTTTCCTGAGGACACAGTATTTGGATGACACAAGACTGCAGACTTCACATAGCTAAGAACCATGTGTTTATTTGCAAAAGAGGCTTATTTTCTACATTGGAGGACAAGTTCTTGCACCTTCATTCTCTGTTAACAAAAGAAAAAAAAAAAAAATCTCATCTACAACTCTTCCAAAGATTTGCTAAGCACAGACTGCAGGTGCCTCCCAATTAAGCTGATGATGTTCCAGTCACTACTGCTGGTGAGATGTGACCAAAGAGGGGACCACAACAGCCCACAGCAACTTCAGTGATGGAACAGCCGAAGATTGGTGTGGATGAGAGTTATCCCCAGCTCATCACAAGCTTTGATCACAATGTCGTCGGCAGCAGAGCCAGATGGGGCAGCAATGAACTGCACTCCACTCTGAACAAAGACAAGAGACAAATGGAAGGATTAGAGCATAGAAAACCAAAATTCCCCTGAAAAGAAGCTGGCAGTTGCAGTCCCTCATCCAAATCCCGGGACACTAAACACTGAGCAAACAGAAGCTTCCATTGCCTACAGCCATTCACAGGGGAGTGCCTCATGTGAGCAGTCAGTTCCCTCCTCAGCTCAGAAATAAGAGTAAAATGGTTCCTCTGGATGCAATAAGCCTTGTCTCAATATTCTTAAACAGTTTAATTAACTTTAATCCTCTATTCATCCCAAATCAACAAACTGAGCAATGGCTGGATAGTTATTATCCACATGAGACCAGTAACCAAGAGTAACATCCTTCCCAGGATGTGCTATTCTAGCCAGCAGTGCAGAGCAGAGCAATTCCTCAGCAGTCCACTCAAAATTCAAACAAAAAGCCCAGGCTGCACAGCCTTTCCCTTGGAGTCACTCTGACACCCTGGCTCTGCCATGACCTTACCCGTTTAGCTCTGTCAACATTATCCCTAAAAGGGAAGAAGGCATCAGAGCTGAGGGAGACAGCAGTCATCTTGGCAATCCACTGCTTCTTCTCTGCCTCCGTTAGCTGTGCAGGCACCTCCTCAAACATTGCCTGCCATTTCACCAGGTCTTCACCCTGCAAGAACAAAAAGAGCCAGCTCAGCCCCAGAGATCAGGTTCCTCTGGCAGCCCCCAGCCAGAAGCATGTGAGGAGGAGTGATGATAGCATCCTTCTGACATCCAGCTCTGCTCCATTCTCCCACAGCTCTGCTACTGGAACTTCATACCAGGGATTTTACAGTCTCAGGCAGTGGTGAGAACACATGACTACCCTCAGCAATTTTTTCATTGTTTTCACTCCTTTCCTTCCCTTCCTCACCCTTGGGCTTGAGGGATTCTTTCTGCTTGCCCTCGAACTCCAAGATGTTCTGCTTGGCCTGCCTGCAGTATGCTGCTCTGTGTAAATGCCAGTACATGCAACCAGGATCTGGTAGATGACTTAACAAATGACAAACAGCAGCTTGGTTTATGATTCACCTTCTAAAACATCAACTGCTCCATTTCTTACCCCCATAAACAAGCAACAGCTCACAGAGATGATTCATGAGGTCCCCAGTCCAGCTATTGGCTTTTGATACTTAAAAAGGACAAACTTTTCCCTTATTCTACTATTGCTTGTTAACAGGGAGGTCAGAGGGATTCAGGGAAGCCAAACTGCCACACAAGCAAGCAGCCTTTCAAGAAGGGAAGGAAGGCCAACTTCCCTCACAGGGCAGTGAGAGGTGAAACATTAACTGTAGCTTTAACCCTTCCTTATTCTGGGGGGACAGTGAGGTGACACCAAGCAGCACACCAAAGCATGGGGCAGGCACCCCCAGGGTGGTGGGTGCAGCATCAGAATCAGGACAATTTGCCACTGGCACTGTGAAATGACCTCGAGGAAGTCACCATCCAGGGCCTGGCCACTTGATCCCTCACCTTTTTCAGATACATCTTTTACTAACACTCAGGCACAAAGCTGTTGGTACTCCCCAGAGATCAAATCCTGCAAGTGCACCCATCACCTCTGGCTCTGACAGTGTGACAGCCAGCAGAGAGTTTCTTGTGGAAACTACCTATCTGTGGACACTTCCATCTACAGTAAAAACACCCAAATCCTGGTGTCTATAGCTCCCTGTTGGCTAGTTACAGACCTTCAGAGGCACCAAAAGGACTTGGTGACTCGGGGTGGCTGACGTCCATTGCTCTAACAGAGATCACCACCTTTAGCAAGACTGACCAGTTTCAAAAGTGGTAACCAACCAAGCCAGCTCTTTCCTGAGGTCCTTACAAATGTATGACTTTGTAATTTATCCTTTGTAAGGATTTCCCTGCTTTCTTACAATTGTTTCTTCAGCATGGACCCAGCACAGAAACAGCTCAGGATGAGCAGAAGGTGGAAATGGTAAGAGTGTCCTCTTTTGCCAGAGGAAGCAGTCTGACCAACTCTGAAGTGAGCTATGGAAGGAACTGGGTGGAGCAGCAAAGGCCCAGGTATCAGGAAGCCTTGCCAGGTCTCAGCACCCACAGCTGATAGTTTCAGCTTTGTTTCTCAGAAGTTGGGCTCTCCAGGCAAACCTTTTATTCGGCCCTTACCTCACCAATGGTCCCAGTGACATACTGATCAATGGCATTGGAGATCTCTGCTCTCTTCACACCTGCTTTGAACTTCATGGAGAGCACATGTGGGTGGTGCCGGAGCCACCAGTTGTTTGCCTTATCCCCAGCCAGACGTGTGCAGTGGATCCTGGACTGCTGACCTGCTCCAATACCTATGACCTGAAGTGAACAGACAGAAAGAACAGTCACACCCTGCTGCACAGAGATCACAATCAGAGCTGTACTCCAGTCAAGCAATTAGAAAAGACCTCCCACAGATCAGCTGCTCCCCACTGAAGTGGAACAAGTGTGTCCGTGATTAGGCAAGGAAATCCTTGAAATTACCAACATTCCCAAGCCTGTAATCTGGCTACAGGAACAGCTCTCTGCAGTGCTAACTTCTACAGCTCCCAATGAGCTGACAGTCACTCTGAGGACATTACACTCTTTCAACCTTCCCAACAGAGTCAAAGTATCAGTTTCAGAAGAGTGATACAATGATGGCTTTTGTTTAAGGCAAAACAAAAACTCCTTGGTTGTAGAAACAAATGTGGCCTCTAAGAGATGGTAGGCCCACCTCTCCTTGGAAAAGACACTTTGCTTAGAGGATTGAAGTCTGAGTACAGGTCACTCAACACCATTATCTTTCCCATAGCACCAGGCTTACACAGCTTAAACAGATCAGCTGTGATATGTGGTGGATTGAAGGAATTTGTCTGTCAAAGCTAGTGAAAGTAAATCCACTGATCTCTCAGGAAGGCTGACCAGTAGGACCATTACCTTGCACAAACTGTCAAGGCCTGGGAGCTACCAACACATTTCCTACTCTGCCATCTGCCAGAGAAACCAGACCCAGCCAACATGGCTGTCAAACTTGGCCTGGTAACTTTTCTCCATGGCTTTCAAAGTTGTGAGTCCTGCTTTTCAAATAGAGCTCCTGCCATTTCGAGCCAGAGATCTGATGGAAAACAAGCCTCTCTCTCCCATAATTTCCCCCTCCTATGAAGCCACAGCTGAACTGTTCACCAGACTGCTCGCCCAGGGGATTGCTCTGGGGACTCTGTTGAGGCCAGCAGTCCTAGCCAGTGCCTCAGAGTTTCCACCTCAGACTGAAACAGATGGTAAAGCTGGAAGTCAAAGGCTGCCCTCAAAGGAATGAATCATTTGTCTTCTCATTCATCAAGACGCCGTGACTTCACCTCTTACCAGAACCATAAAACATGCTGCTGGATACTATTCCCCCAAGGAGTGGAGGAATGACTTGGGGTGCTAGCTAATATCTGCTCTGCTCTGACTGCTCATCAGTGCTTCCTAAAGCCACAAGGATATCAGTATTATCATAAATACCAAAGAGATGCAAAGTTTCTCATGGCTGAGTGACACCTTCTCTCCCACAAATAGTCCTGATGTCTAACCTCAAGTTCAAACTTGCAGGGGGCTCTGCATCTCAAAACTGTTTTTCTCTTCTCTATAGTAAATATTTTAGAGTTTTTGTGATTTAATTTTTGTCAGAAGATGTGTAACTGAACACGGGCTCATATTCAGCAACTCCAAAATGACAGGAACTTTGTACTTGAGTTGAGATGTCCTGTAAACTCTACACAGGCGTGCCCAAGTCTGCAGAGATATTACCTGCAACACATGCAACATTTTGGAATAGCATTAACAGGCAAGAATACAAAAGCTGCTTCTTTGTGTCTCCTTCTGATAAGCCCACACTGTTCTAGAAGGAAAGTCACACAGCCTAGGAAGAACATGCTGTTAAGATGCAACTTGAATGGAAAATGCTCATCCAGGGATCCAGGGCAAGAAAAATCCTTTTTTTTTTTTTTTTTTTTTTTTTTTAGCAAACTGTATTTTGATGCAACACTGCTGGGGAAGATTTCTTCAGTCTAGCCTGGAATTTCTGGTCTAAAGAGGAGAAATCAGAGGGTTGAGCTTATGCTCAATGCAAATTTGTACCTGAATCTTCACACTAGCCTGTCTGAATGTACCTGTTCTCTGCTTTTTTCACTTCACATTTCTCTCTCTTTTCCTACTTCCTACATCTCCCTTCCTCAAAAGTTAGCTTTCTCCCACATGAAAATACAGATGAAACCTCAAAATCTCCTGCTAAGGAATTTTTTCCCCTCTATTTTCTACATAAAAATTATGTTTCTTTTGGAGTTTAATCTCCTTTGAATCATAAAATGCTTAAATGCTTAAGCAGAGCCTACTGTGAGAAGTGAAAGGAGACAGTAATACTGGATGTGTAGAAAAATCACTTCAGAACAAAAAGCTTGGGAGAAAATGGAGAACTAGTGACTAAAACACTTTGGCTCACAGAGAAGCTAAACTTGCCCCATGGCTGGAATACAGTGCAAAAGCACAGAGTGGATGAGATGGATAATGCCCAAAGGATCCTTGCAAAATGATCCAGGTTGGCCTGGATTTCCTCAGATTTACTCTGAACACTGAGTGAAACCCAAAACTCTAAATACATTTGGGAATTACAAAAACAAAAAAAGACCAATTGGGAAGAAAAAGAAACAGTGAAGTTACTGACAAATGTCTGCACCACAGTCGGCTCACAGTAAGATAAATTAGCAGGTTTGTTTTATCATGCTGTGCAGAGAATACAGAAAGGGAGTAATTTTCAATTGCTAATTTAGAACATGACAGTATCATTAGAGAAAATGTAAATCAACGTGTTATAGCCTGGCTTTGCCTTGCTTAAAGTCAGACAAGACAAAGTGAAAGTGTTTATTGCAATTAGTGGCAGCTGGCTTCCTGCAAATGAAGAGGCACTCAAGTCCATAAATGCTTCCTCCCACTCTCTGCTCTCATAGGACATATTAACATAAGCACAAGCCTTTGCTGGGTGACCAATTCATTCATGAACACAAGCCAACCTGTCAAAAATGTTCTGGATGTCTGATACATCAGAGCTTTGCCATGGGGATGCTGTGAGGCTGAAAAAAACCCTGGAAAACCAAAGGCAATGGAACTGAAAGCAACACTCTTGAGTACAGAGAACCATTTAAAAGCAAGAAAAAAATCCTAAAGCTGGATGTAAGAAAAATGCCAGATCTCCAGAGAAATATTTTCAAGCAGCATTCAGCACACGACCCCAGAAAGCACTGGGAGACAGCACTGTGATGCTTTCAGGCTGTAACAACAAAGATGCAGATGAGCACCAACACAAAAGGGACAGCAATGCAGTTCATCCACAGTTCACACCTGCAGGGTACACTGTTTGAGCCATTTTGCTGATTTATGCTCAAACTGTTTTTTTCTTGTGCTTGTGGTTTGTTTGGTTTTGGGTTTTTTTTTTTGGTTGGTTGGTTGGGGTGGGGGTTGGTGGTGTTTTTTGTTTGTTTGTGGGTTTGTTTTTAAAATAATCCAGATCCTCAAAGAGAAGAGAACCAGCAAAACAGAAGTATTATGAGCATGAGTTGCTGGGCAAAAATACAATTTTTAGTATGTTTACAACAGCCTTTCGATAACTGAGTCAAGCTGAACACCTAGTCATAACTTATTTCTAGGGGATTTTTTTCCTTTTTAAAAAATTCAAGATTTTTATCCCCATTATACATTTGATAATGGCCCTATAAATCCCAACATCCATCCATAAGCTTCTTCAAAAAACAGGGACAACAGCAGATTTCTAACACATCAAGAAGGGGAAAAAAGCACATCCCATCTTTCTTATATAAAAACTTAATATAAAATGAAGAACCATGTGGACAGTCAGAATCCAGCTGTGAAAACTACTGTCATTTCCTAAGGATCTACACAGGCTACAACACATCTACAGGCCCTCAAAAAATTATTTAAGAGAAGAGAGTAGTTAGAAAGAAATTACTCAAGGCCAAACTTGCAATAGCACATAAGAGGCTTCCAACTTTATCATTGAAGGAACCAGCCCTGTTAAAAAAAAAAAAAAATTACACAGAGGTTTTGAAGCAGCTTCTTGAGAAACACAGGTTTAGCTACTGTTCTGCACGGCACTGTCTAGGGCAGTTTGTATCCATTTAATAGCTTCCTGTATGCTAAATCATTTTAAAGCTCAACCAAAGCACTCTCTGAACAGCTTGGCTGTGAAGCACACTCCACAGAGCTGTCTGATTTGGTTACCTGGCCATCCTTGGCATAGCAGACGGAGTTGGACTGGGTGTATTTGACAGCAATGCTGGCAACAATCAGGTCTCGGACAGCAGACTCTGGCAGCTGAAACAAAAGACACCTTCATCAGCCCATCCTGACCACCACACCTAGCCAACTGGCTGGTGAGCTGCAAGCCCCCAAAGTACTGTATCTTGGAGAGGGGAAAAGAGATGATTTAGATTAAAAACAGTAAATTAGTTTGGCAGCTAATTTCAGACCTCACAGGTTTAAGACTCAGTCTTAACCGGTCAAGAGGGCTCAGTCTCTGGCCCTACGCCTGCAAAGTCTTCTGTGTTTGCTCACTGTTGTCAGATGTGCTCACAGGCAGAAAGCTAAGCACATGCCTAACTCAAAACAGTACCACAATGATAATAATAGCTCCCAACACCTGCATCAAGTATTATTTTTAGGTCCACACCATTACCAATTTATTACCATGGCTATTACCTCAGTGTCTGAACTTGCTTCTGAGCCCGTGACTAATTGCAAGCTTTTTAACGTCTGGTTTTGTAACAAGAACAATATCAGAGACAAAGAAGTAACTGGTAACTTGCTGATGATGTGAACTCTAAATGATGAGCAGTATCAGCAAGGCCAGAGTTTATACAACACACTGTACACAAGAGGGAAAAGTAAACAGCAAGTCAGAATAAGATCACAATGGATCCTTAGCACATGGCTGTCTCACTTTATGAAATTACACACAGCAGCTTCTTAGTTATAAGAAATACAAATATTTTGGTATTTGGAGATAAAGAGAAGCTGGTGGACCTTGCCCTTATTTATGAAAAGAATCAGAACAAAGGCAAACTATCCTGATTTACCCAAATATGTTTGGCCCAGAAAGTCTGCTACATTGTTTCATTGAAGGCCAGTTAAATCTCATGAAAATATTTTAAGATTACTCAAAACAGAAGAGTGAAAACCTCCCAGATGAAAGCACACCAGTTCATTAAGCTCATTTACTTTCTGACACTTACATTTTTATTCTTTGTAACAATGTTCTTGAACAATGATGGGTTGATGACTGCATCATTCCTCTTCTGCATGAGATGCAATCCATAGAGGGTTCGAATCTCAGTGTCATCTGGCTCATAATGGGGATCCATCTAAAAGCCAAGGGACAGGCCACTAAAACACTCTTAGAGCAATTCAGAGCCAACACCCAGCAATTAGGTTAAAATACATTATGTAAAGAATCCCAAATAAATTAACAGTTCATAGAAAGCAGTATCAAATCATCAGAAGTAATGGAAATTAATTGGAGAAGCAAGCAACAGCACAAAGTGACATTTAGAATGGAGAGGTAATGAGGTAAAGATTTTTCTATACAAATGTCCATGTTGTGAGCCACAAAAATCTACAAAGTCTTCCAGTCGTTCACAGAAGGGTAAAACACCCCCACAAAAGGTTTTCCAGCCTTTCACTGGAAGGTAGAAATATTTTGAGCTGCTTCGTATCTGCCTCAAGGTACAACTTCCAACCCATCTCGACTCTGAAGAAGAGAGACTGCAATTGCTCCCAGAGATGCACTCTCCTGGGACACAGCTCCCAGCAGGCAGGCAGCACAGGTAATTTACACCAGTATAAGGGGTAGAGTTAACTGGAACTGTTGAACTGCATTCAGGTGTACACTAAGAGTTCAGGTAGCCCCAGTTCAGGCCATTGAAACACAAAATAAACCAGGTCAAGGCTATTGGTTCTAAATAGGAGCATGCACACACTTTATGCATTTTTCCTAATCCATTTAAATTTGTTCAGAACAAAATTTCCTTAGCATCCCTCTGCAGACAGGCCCTGAAGAGCCAGGCTTAACCAATATGACTTCAGCCTTCCAAAGCCAATTGAATTCAGGAGGTAATCAGCTGCCAAGATTGTCTGTAATTTCATTCCTTCTTGCCTGAAGCTCCTCAGCCATCTTTTACAGATCCCCTGGTATTAACTCTACAATTGCAACTTCATCTAAGCCTTGGGTTTTCTTTTTGTAATGTTGAAGTTCTCTCTGATCATTTGTCTCTCAGAGTCAGGCAGAAATAGGAGCCATTTGGCTGCTCTGACAGCAATATAAAATCTGTTTGTCACCTTCACCAAAACTGGACCACCCTGAAGGCCCCAAGACCACCTTGGGAATTATGAAGGCAGCCTGACACTGAGCTGACTACACTGTACTAATATTCCTTGACAAGCATCCTGCTTGCAAGTATGCAGATGTGCATCATCCCAGGTCCCAGCTCTGCCTGTGCATCTCTGACTGTACTACAAATCCCACATGCCCAGACAAGGCTTTCCTCAGTGACAACCTAAACATGCTGAGCCTCACAACATCACTGAGGAACTACATCTTCAATATGAAGAATTTGAGAAGGAAACAAAATTCAGAAAAAGTGAGAGGAAAGCTGGCAAAGGGTGGAAAGAGCACAGAAATTCTGTTTCTTTAAAGTACTCTTGCTCGTTCATAGATTTAATTGCTTTAATCCATATCACTGAAAGCCAAGGAAGCCATTATACAAATTCTTCCCTCTAGGACTATATGCTAAACATGACCACAACACTGCTGGTGCCATTCCAGCTCATACAGAAATCCCCAAAGACCCAGAGGAAATACTTCCATGCACTGTAGGGGTGTCTGGATCAGCTCCCAGCTATTCGGGCACTAATGCAAGAAAAAAAGCAAGAAGAGGAATAGCAGTAGAGGGCTAGTGTGAAGCAGTACAAACCTGAAGGATACAGTAACCACCATTCTTCTTTTTGGAAAGGATTTTGAGAGCTTCTTCCTCATAGCCAGGAGCTACCACACCATCAGATACCTGCAACACACAAATTTCAGCTTCCATGTTAAAAAAAAAGGGAGGCTGATACTGAAAGCTCCACCTACCATTTCCAGAAAGGCATTGAAGATACACTTCTTAGAGTCATACAATACCTAAGGCACTATTACAATATTGGTTTCTGCCCTAGAAACAGGAAACATTACAGCTCTCTAAGACCTTGGGCAGAAGTTAGTGAAAAATACTCCACCACCACTTGAAGCAGAATGGAATAACCAATATCCCTCTCCGGGGGAAAAACAGCTAGTGCAGGACATCCCCACTTCTTGGCCCTAAGAGTTAACATGGCTTAAAAAAAAAAATAAATCCTTATTTGAACAGCACACTCCCAATGAGACAAAAATATTGGTGAAAAGAGCTGTTGAGAGCACTGAAACTGACAAGAAGAGTTTACATCCATCAGTGTCAAAATGAAATACATCTTTCACACTCTTGTCCTACAGTGTGGGTGTTTTGTTACTGGCATTGTTTTTGGATTTTGGTTGTTTGGTTTCTTTTTTAAGTAAGGGTATACCAAATGTTATCCTCACAAGCCAGTGAAACATGCTCTTTTATTTGTTTGAAAAGAGGCCTCACACAAGATAGCCCTTTGCTTTTCCTCTTCTCAGAAAAATCCTAAGCAACACATAATGGGTGTGTTTGGTAAAGTATTAACTCTGCGTTTAAACCGATGATTTGGGCAAGGCAGACAGCTGTGGGGTGACTGTGGAGTTAAGGCTGAATCTAACAAAGTTACAAGCACTGCCTGAAAGGTAGCTGAGCCTGTGCAAATCTTGTGTCAGCTGCCACATAGCAATCGAGCACAGATCCTATGAGGAGAGGCTGAGGTAGCTGGGGGTGTTCAGCCTGGAGAAGAGGAGGCTCAGGGGAGACCTCATCACTCTCTACAACTCCCTGAAAGGAGGTTGGAGCCAGGGGGGGTTGGTCTCTTTTCCCAGGCAACTCTCAGCAAGACAAGAGGGCACGGTCTCAAGTTGTGCCAGGGGAGGTTTAGGTTGGATATTAGAAAGAATTTCTTTACAGAGAGGGTGATCAGGCATTGGAATGGGCTGCCCAGGGAAGTAGAGAATTCTCCGTCCCTGGAGATATTTAAAAAGAGCCTGGATGTGGCACTCAGTGCCATGGGCTGGGAACTGCAGCGGGAGTGGATCAAGGGTTGGACTTGATGATCTCTGAGGTCCCTTCCAACCCAGCCAATTCTGTGATTCTATGAATCCACATCCACATTCCTGCCTTGGACATCAGCTCTCTGCTCCTTTACTGCTCTGATTACAGCCAACCCGACACTTGTGACACTGTCATAAGGACCCATATTTCCAGAGGTCTACTCAGAAGGCAGAGGTTTGCAGTCATCACTTGGTAAATGGCACTTCAAGCCTGTTTCACAGGCTCTACCACACAGCCAGGCTTTGTAACTGGCAGAAGGAAAAATGCATCAAAAGAGGGGTGTAAATTCTGCACTCCAGATTCCGGATTGCACGAGCAATCAATAGCCTTCAGTAAAACGGGTCAAATTCAAGCAGAACAGCTGTTACAAACCAGTAACACCCATCAAGTGGCATTCTCTTTTTCACACTTGAGTGATTTGCTGTTGTTTAACTAACCTCTCTGGAAATAATCTTGGCAGTAGCAATATCACAGATATCAGACAGGGCAATAAAGTCACCAAAAGAAGACATCCGATCAGCACCTGCAAAATCATATTTTAAGTAACTTATCAAACTATAGCATGATACAAAGAAAAATCTTTGCTCCTATAATCCAGTCAATTTTCATGAAAGCTAATAATTTAATCCCACAGAAGAAAATTAAAAAAAAATAAAAATAGGCATAAAAAGAGCACCAAGGAGGAAAAATCCTACCTCAAACACATGCACCATTAAATATTCCCACAGCTGAGATACTCTTCTTTCTTCACTGCCCTTGTGAAAGCTCTATCTCTGTAATGACTACCTCCATTACTTCAAGCAGCTCTGCTGGGGCCAGGGTGGCAAGTGGACAAGGAGAAGCAAGGATCATACAGAAAGATTTTAGATGGGAAACAGTTGGAAAAAGAGGAAAGCTTTTAGGTGCCTATGGTCTCATATGGCTTTTCCTGCAAGAAACCAGATCCAGAAACGTAGCTAAGAGCAACTTTAATTTTTTTTTAATAAATATTCTCTACATTTAATGGCACTCACTCCCATAAAGAACACCCTACTGCTTAGCAAGGTCGACTCTTCTGTTCTTGCCATTCTAAAGGTCTGGTTTACTACCAGTCAATCAATGGTTTTCTAAGGGCAATTTTCAAAGATGGTCCCTTGAAGTGGTGAAAAACTATAAGTGTCACATTGGCTTGCACCCAAGTTTGCTTTGTTTTCTATAACCTCTGCAGATTTTGCCACAGGAAGTAAGAGAAATAAAGTACCTCAGCAAAGGAGAGGAATCAATTTTATTTCCTCATTTTTTCTCTCTTTTTTTTTTTTTTTTTTTTTTTTTTTGTGAGTTCTGAAGTACAAAAGCATAACACTCACGAAATAGCAAGCAGAAATTTCTACTCAAGTTAGGTACTGAGTGCCCATATGCAGTGAAAAGCTGAATGTGCTATGAGCACACCTACTTCCTTATTCATCTTTTAGCCAAAACCCCACAGATGTGTGCATGTGTGTATGTATATGCACATTTACATTAAGAAAAAAAAAAGATCTCTACAGGTCTTCTACATACATCATGAAAAGGAATGCAACATGGTTTTACCCTTTTTGAAACAACATGCAAGCTCTGCTCAATTTTTGACAGGCAGTTAATTTAGTCAGTCAGATCATTATGGAGAAAACCTATACAGAGGAGGAGTAGACTGCAAAGGGCAGAGCTGCTACTCAGGGACTCATTATTAAGCTCATCTCTTTGGACATTTTGTTTCCTCGTGGGTTTCTCACCTCTGCTCCGTGCATAGGCAGAAGCTAAGGGTGTTAGAGTCTTGTGGAAGTCATGAACCATGCAGACTTTTGCCTCTTCCTCACTGAGAGGTATTCCAACAGCAGCACCTAGTGGGAAACACAAGCCAGGGCACTCAGACCACAGCCTCCCCCTCGTCCAGGTCCGGGGGGACCTTCCCCAGGCTGACGGGGAAGGGACACATGCACCACTGCCTGTTGTTGGAGTCTGTTCAAGGAGAAAAGCACGGCAAGGAGGAGACACCTTACCTGCAGGACTGACATGCTTGAAGGAGGCTGCAGCAGGGATGCCCAATGCCTGCTTGAGTTCCTTCACCAGCTGCCAGGCATTAAGAGCATCACATAGGTTGATGAATCCTGGAGAGCCATTCACCACTGCAAACAAAGCACACAAGACATATATTAAAGCAGGAAGAGTGTGCCCCCACCTCCAGAGTCGGGAGAGCAAGCAGAAGAGATACCTCCCATCAAGAACTGAAATCACTACAATTATTCTTGTTAAATGACCTTGGCTCCTCAGCTACCTGTTAAGTGCCCTGAAAAGTTTCAATGACTTATGAGGAATGCATAGGCTTGAGACTCAGGAGATGCAAACAGAATTCTCTTCCCTACCAGAAGGGATCTGTTTATACAAAACACACATCCCCCCCCATGCACCTCCCCCGTCCTGTGAAAGGGGAACAAAATAAGAACATTCTCCCTTATGTTACCAGAGTTCTTCAACTGGCAGCCATTTCAAACAAGAGCCTTTCTTTGTGAAGGAGCCTACCAGAGCTTGATTTTAACTGAAGTGCACAGGTAGTGCTGTCAGAAAAGAACACAAAAAGCACATGTGCTCCCTAACAGATATATTTCTTTATAAATCTAGTAAATTTCATACAGTGCCCATGGCTCTGATTCAACCAAGTACTCTGGCACAAGCCAAAATCTAAGCACGTGTCTTTAACTGATGTCAGCAGAACCACTCACAGCCATGAAATTCAGGGCAAGTTTTAAGCAAAATGCTTCATTTGGTCCTGGAATCAGAAATGTATGCCAAGAGTAAATGTCATCCAAAAGTCTGTTCTCAAAACCTTATGCCCTGGCCTTGCAAGAAGAACTACTCATACTGAAATGGCAGGACTGTGAGCATTTCAGGAGTTAAGAAGGAAAAATCATTTTAGCAATAGTCAATGGACAGAACAAATGAACACAGTGCTGTTCTGCTGCCATTCTGGGAGACAGACTTGCAAGCAAATCAGCTTCCAGTGGAGGCACAGAAAAGCCTCCTGTGAGATCTTGGAACCATAATAAGGAAATTCTGCAACACAAAGCTTCATTGTCTGTTCAACAGGACAGTGCCTGCACACAAAGCAGAGCTGGTTTCCAACATTAAAAGCAATCTCAAGAACAAGAGTAGTCAGACTTTCTTCTCTCCAAACCAGGCACTTCCCTCACTGCAGCAAAGTCCTGATGAGTGGCACACCATGTAAACTGGCAGAGATACCACCAGACCTGTCCCAAACTCTGTCCCTTCCCTCTGCCACCATTAGCAGCAGAAACACCACTCTAGAAAACTAAGGTAACAAATCTCTGCTCAAAACCATCAAAGAAAGGAAGAAAAAACAAACAAAACATTCAAAAGTAAAGATCTTGCTTTCCAAACACAGTAAGCGGTTGCCGAGATTTAATGCTGGGCAGGCAATTAACTGAATGACAGATGCTCTCTATTAATCCTCTTCCCCTCCCTGATAAAGAAAGGAGAGAGGATAAGGGAGAGAAAGATTTATGGGTTGGAAACTAAACTACACAGCTTTAATGAAACAATAATGATAAAAAGATAAATAAATATATACAAATATACAGAAAATTGTACCATGTTCCTCCCCCCCTTTCCCTCAATAACTCTCACATCAACACCAAGGCTGCAGGGCAGCCCTGGGAAAGTCCAGGCTGGATTCCTGGGGTCAGCAGCAGTCAGGAGCTGGAGGCAGGAACACACAGATCCAGGCTGGCATGGATCAGGACCACAGGCAGAGGAATGGATGGAATCCTCCCAGGATGCCAAAGCAAACAGGAACAGGCAAAGAAGGGCGAAGAGGAAGAGCAAGGCGGAAGGAAGGGGAAGGGGTTTGACCCTCAAATTTATACCCACTATGATGTGTATGGGATGGAATACTGTTTGGTCAATTTGGGCCATTTATACTGTCTGGTACTCCCTAAAGGAGGGTTGCAGGTGTGACCTCCTTACTCCTTTTCTCTTTCCAGAGCACAAGATGTTTGTGAGAACCAAGCCTTGGTTCTACACACCATTCTCCAGCTGTAACCATAAACATCAAGCATTACCAGTCCTAGAGGCAGACACTGACTGAGAAACTTGCTGTTCATTTCAGCAAGTGCAGCTACTTACAAGAGTCTCAGCTGAAAGCAAAATCACAAGACAGAAAATTAGCTCTATCCCAGTCCAAACCAGGACAGTGGTGACACAAAAAGATTGTGAAGATACTAAATAAAAAAATGCAAAGCATCTGAAAAGGAAAACAAGAATTTACATGGTGCAACTTTGGCTTCATACAGTTTCCAAAGGAAACTTGCCCCAAGTGTGCAGATACACAATCTTAAAAGAACAGAGAACGTCGAGCTACAGTAAGTCTTGTGGGGGTCTGCAGCTGAACTTTTGTCTCACATGGGCTCAGTCTTCTCATTGCAAAACCAGTGCAACTCAGTTGTTAAGGCACTCCTGGTCATCCCTTGGACCACGGTACAAAATGGAGTTTCATTTTCAAAGACAACTGGCAGACATGCTCTATCACCTCCTTCCCAAGCTATCCCAGAACTCCCTTCTGGCCAGCATGGTGTAGGCCTCACCTGTTAGGGGAAGTTTGGATCTTATTGTGTAGAGCTGTGCAGGACTCTGGTGAGGATTCATGCCATATCTCAGGGGCAGCTGGGACACCCCCTTGCTGTACTCTTTCCTAAAGTAGTCAGAGATGGCTGCATCGTATTGAGCGGTGTGGGTGAAAGCCTGAGGACAGAATGGGGGGGACACTTGTCAACTTAAAAAGGATTTGGTGTTTAAAGAAGCAAATGAATGAAAAGGCAGAGTCTCACCTAGCCCTTGACTGCAAGCAAACATTACCAACCTTCAGTGCAAGGAGACGCCTGGTTTCCATGGAGGTGTCTTTGTCCCCTGATGCTGCCATCTCTTTTGCTACTGCAGAGTAATCTCCAGGGTCACACACAACTGTCACACGAGCGTGGTTCTTGGCAGCTGCCCGCAGCAAGGCAACTCCTCCTGCCAGAGAAGGATGGAGGCATGAAGCACTTCTCTTCTGGACACAGTGTAGCAGAGCCACAGCTGAGGCCGAGCAGTAACATGCACCAATCGTTTGTCCCAGATAAATGTGCCCCTTCTCTCCAGCCAGGACAAGGGACTGTAAGAGTAGTCTTCAAAACACACAAGGCTGGGGAGTTTGTCTCATCTACTTGTGAAGGAGCGCACTGAGCAGCCTTTGCAGATACATGTAGAGCTGCAGGGTGAAGTAAAGATTTACTTCTACCCACTGCCGAGTAACTTAAGTTCCCAAACCTCTCTGCAGATATTAATGAATCCTGCCCAGGCCCTCTGTGTACAGTAAAAAGCCATACCTCTCCCTTAAATCTCACTCTGCACAGCTATTACAACACTTTAAATCTTACAAGATACTAGGCTATTGCAAAGGAGAAGTAGAGGCTGGCACTGCTACATGCAGAGTGAGTACTACTGCATGAAACATTTAATAGAGAGCTCTGCTGGGCATCATTTGGACTAAACTACTGCAAAGAAATTCAATCCAAATCCATCCTTATGGCACAGAACTGCACGTGTGCTGCTCAGACTGCCAAGCAGAGATGCTGCAGTGAAGGAATGGCAAGCCTTTTGGGTTAATAACTAGCAGGAAGAGCAAAACTGATGATGTTACAGGCACCCATGCTTTCAAACTGAGGTACTAACTACTCTCCCACATATGCAGAACTTTTAACTGTTTCCTGTAGCAAAGTTTTCAGCAATTCCCAGAACACTTTCAGTGGTTCAGCTTTTTCTCTCCAGACCTCAAAGTTCTTTAATTTTTATTATGCTGCCAGAAGCTGCAGAAGAGTTTTAACCAGCTCTGTTCCAGTAGGAAGCATGCTCCTCCTGGCCTTCCCTAGCACAGCCTTTCCAGTACATCAGGCTTCCTCCTTTGTGCAGTGCATGACTTTGTCCATCTCTGTAGTGTCCATCTCAGCCACTTGCCATTTTAATTGCTTGTAACTAATGAAGTTTATATTCAACTATACTTCCAGACTGCTCCTTGCAATTCTTATGCTCTTTAGGCTTCCTTTATGGGTGTGCAAGGCCACCAAATAAAAATATAAGACCTGAGACCACAGAGACCAGAACCATCAAGTTTGCCTGAAGGACAGGCTTGCTCTCCCTTTAACTTACCAATATCAATCTTTTCCACGGCCTCTGGTACGGTTACACCTGGAGAAGACACGGTCTTCACAAAGGGGTAGAGGTTACACACCACAACTCTTGAGAATTGAAGGGAAAATCAGGGTTACTCAGTGAGAAGTAAAAAGGCCAAACTGGGATTGAAACGCACAAGGTATTACCAGTGTTTTTATGGTCTTGCCTCTCAGATCAGGAACCAACATCAAATCCTGTAGCCAAGGCTTCCTTCTCCACTACACTTACAGGGTCAGTGGTGCTCAGTCAAAGGTCAAATGATGTTACAAGGATGAAACAGCACAGGCATTATACAGTGCAACTGCACTCTGTGCATTAACCAGAGTCACACCAGACAGAACTGCTGTTCACAGAACTTACTTAAAAGGCAGAGTGTCTTTAAATACATGGACCTGTGTTTAAATGTTCAGTGATCTGGCTGCACACTTTGAGCCATTTCAAAGGACTTCAAAGTGGGTTGTTGTAAGAGAGTAAGCACACAAAGCAAGGTCCATTGCAAATAAAGTGTAAACAGCCTAATTTTCCACAACGTTTTCAGGAGCAGAAAGCAACCTAATACATAAACTTTTGTCCTTTCAAAATACCAGCAGTGTACGAAACCTGAGTGCACAGCCTGGACTCCATAGAGCCTCTGTGGCACATGAATGCACAGGAGAATTTACTTTCCTTCCCAAAGCAATAATGGACCTTACTGAATTTGTTTCCTGATCTAATCTGGAAGAAGCTGCAATTTGCATTCCAGAAGGCATGAAGTAGTATCGTGCCCTGTTCCAGCCTACCAGCACCACCCAAAATGTAGTGAAAGCAGGTACACATTCTGATCTTCACAATCTTTTTAACCCAAGAGAATTAGTTCACTCTCTCAAACTGAATGCATGATGGTATCACACCCCAGTGTATGCCCAGTAGTGGCAGTGAACTTCTGTGATGCACACACTTGTATCCAACTGTTTAATATTCCTTTGTTCCCACAGTGTAAGGAAATCAAGTAGAAGGGAAGATAAGCTTCCAGAATGTTTTTCAGATCCCCTATGTCTCTAATTTTCCTGTGATACCTTTTATTGTCTGTTTTATTTCTAAAACCTGCCTCCATCCATTCATGCACTTGGCCTATTTCAAACCATCAGGAATCTGTGGACTTTAACACTGCTAATGCTTTTATCTGTGGAAATCAAGCCACATCAAGGCTTCCCATCTCAAGTATGGAATTTTTCTGCAAGTATGATCCTCCTGCTCAGAGTCAGTTCCTTCTGCTTTATGTAAGACAACCCAAATCCAAATTATTACTCCAGATGCAAAAGCACTGGTAAGTCACTGGTGCAAAGGCACATTACTCCCCATGCAGTTCAGCAGAGCCTGCTTACACATGCAGCATACTCTGAGGACCCAGCACTGCTGAGACATCTATGAGGCTCCTGTTGGTTTTAAATTTCAAGTTTTCAAATTCAGCCTGGAAAGGCATCCATCCATTCACCCACACACCCTAGGCAAGTCAAGTTCTTAGAAGTAAATTTAAAAGCTAAGATGCATTCTGGCCTAATCACAGCAGACAAACTGTACTTCCCATTCTGGCTTTACGTACAGTTTAGTATTTTCAATTCAGCCTTTTCTTTTAAAACCAGGAGCTACCCATTGACACAGAACTGCTTATTCACTATCTCTAGTTGAATGTTAAAACCAATTAGTTTAAAACATAGTCCCAAACTACCACGTGCTAGTGTACCAAGTAAACAGATTTTAACAAAATCAAACAAAGTCTTTGCTACACATTAGCAGACAAAGTGTGCTCGAATCATAGAAAATTAGGGGTTGGAAGGGACCTTGAAAGATCATCTAGTCCAATCCCCCCTACCAGAGCAGGGTCATCAACAGCAGGTCATACAGGAATACATCCAGGTGGGCTTTGAATGTCTCCAGGGAAAGAGACTCCACAGCCTCCCTGAGCAGCCTGCTCCAGTGTTCTGTCACCCTCACAGTGAAAAAATTCTTCCTTACATTTATACGGAACCACCTATGCTCCAGTTTAGAACCATTGTCCCTTGTCCTGTTGTTAGTGACCCCTGAGAAATGCTTGACTCCATCCTCCTGGCACTTGCCCCTTACATATTTACAAACACTAATGAGGTCACCCCCTCATTCTCCAAGCTGGAGACCCAGGTCCCTCAGTCTTTCCTCATAAAGGAGATGTTCCACTCCCTTAATGATCTTGGTTGTTCTGTGCTGGACTCTTCAGAGTTCCCAGTCCCTCTTGAACTGCAGGGACCAGAGCTGGACACAATATTCCAGATGCAGCCTCACCAGGGCAGAGTAGAGGGCAGAGTGTTACTTCAAATTCTGGCTGCAGTTCACTTGCTCTCGTGATGCTCCCAGAAAGTAAGCTTTCTGTCTGTTATCTGTGCATTTTCTGTCTCTACAAATGATGCATGTTCCTGATCCACATTTCACGTCTACTCTTTATTTGTGCTGAAACTCAGTAAACATTATGCAAATATCAAAGGGTATATTTACTAAGCAAGTATTTCAAAATCAGGATCTGTCACCTGATCAGACACCCAGAGCCAAGCTGAAGGGAGATGCATGAGCTTCAAAAGAACTTAATTCAACTCGGCAAGAAGTGCAACATTGTCCAATATTGACTAAAAACAAAGTGTCAAAATTCCCAAATAACCAGAAGACACTAAAACCTCTGCTCCCCCTGGAAACCAAAATATAAATTTCTTGTTTTAGTTTTCTCTTCCTACAAATAAAGAAGATCCATGTGTAGAAAATTGCATTTTTAAAAACTGTCTCCTGACAGGGGAAAGGAAAAAGACTGCAGATCTTATGATGTGCAGATGCTACAATCCTTGTTGCTCACATTCACCAGTGTTGACTGGTCTCCAAAGTTCAGTTTTTGTTACTGATGATTGCATCATGTCCCCAGTATTTACCTTACAAGGCTGAAATCCTGTTTGTTCATATCAGCATTATCCTCTGGAATATTGCGAGCCAAGATGCCTAGTTACAAACAGCAGTACATCTTTATTAAAAGAAGAAGCAAATTACCAAACAACCATTTTTTAAAATTCAACAACTTCCTTCAGACTGTGCTTTTCCTCAGAGAGTTTCTGCCATAAGCTTTCTGATTCTCATTCAGGCAACAGTCCCCAGCCACTACTCCCTATTTCATTTTACTGATTCTTTGACTGTTCAATTCCATACTAAGACTTTTTTCCACCTAATGCTAAATTCTATAGGATTCCAAGTGCTGCACACCTGCCTCAAAAGTTTATGTTATAAACATTCAGTTGATATCTTTAGAATACTGTAACTGTCATTAAGGAGCTCACGGAGATGAAAAGGTCACTTGCTGCTCAGCACTGAGCAACACTGAAAGCCTATGAAGCATCTGAAGCAAAAGAAGCTGTGCCTACATCTGAGCAGCAGAGGTGCCTGGCTTGAATCCAGGAACCCAGAGAAAACACACAGGTCACTGGGTAGTACAGAGTAAGCAACAGTAAAATCCTAGATTCAAGGTTGTCAGAGCACACAGTCTCCAGCTCTTAAATATGATGGGCAACAGGTTCAATTTGAGGGATCTCAAGCACCACAACAGGACATGAAAAATCAGATAGGTTAAAGTATGGACTGACCAATTATCAGATATCTTTCTTGCTGAAGAGGAGACAGGGAAGGCAAGACAAAGAAGTCACCCACTAAAGACTATGCTGTTGAGCTCCTTATGTTGCACATCCAGAAGTTAAATTCAGTGGAACTCTGCCTGAACAGGTCTGAAATTGACTCAGCAAAAAATGTGCAAATGCATTTACAGAGAAGCCTTGTTACTTGTACCCCTTGGGGAGGAAAAGCTCTGCCAGCTGCAAAGATGTCAGCACAGCAACAGAGGAAGCAATTCAGCCACCGTGCCCTTCACCACTCTGTGCTTTTCACCTCTCCTTCTGCTGCTGGAGCAAATCTGTTCTCATTACCCAGTTCTTCCACACAACTTTTAAAAAAGACATCTATCAACCCCTTCTTCCCACCCACACTGCCCACTGATTTCTCTTTTAGGGTGAAAATGTATTAGCAGAAACATACCAGCATGGACTGCAGGATGAAGGGTTTTCACACGTCCACCCAACATCTCGGGGAACCCTGTCAGGTCTGAAACATCTCTGTTCAAAAAGAAAACATAGCATGATAATAGATGTGCCACACTGACTTAATCTATAGGTTGAATGTTTATTTCCATCCAGGCAATAATTTAGGTCTACTAAAAATGCTGGTTTTACTGGAAAGAGATTTAAAACCTAGGAGTTTTGAAGGCAGCAAACAGGAGAAATAAACTTAGCTTTCTTTTAATTGAGCTGTTAAAAAAATCCACACCACCTTTCCCAGCAAAAGTTTAGAGAGAAAACACATTTGTGATTCCTCTAAAATTCAGTATATCTCAATAAAACAGAACATATGGAAGGTGTATTACTAAACTGGGATGCATCCTTCTTATGGAAGCCTGGAAAGCAGTTCTGAGATGAGGCATTCTTTGTTAAGGTCGATCTGACAGTTTTTATTATGGTTGACACCTATCAACTAGTTAGTAAAATGTTGTTAGGTACAAAAGGATTAGCAGAAACAGCCAAAATGCTGGTTTAGTGCTCTCTCACTCTTCACAGGATGTTGGCCTTTATGCAGCACATGCTGCATCTGACAGAAGGGAAAATGCTTTCTAGTAGGTGACCCAAAATAAAATCTAAAAACTACAGAAATTTCACTACAAAACTGTGCTATGCCAAAGGAAAAAACTGCTTTTCCCCAAAGGAGGAAAAAGGTCATGGGTCACACTCGCCTAAGCGGCTTGGTTATTTCTCAGATGAACCAAAAAAACAAGATAATCAAGCCCAAAGTCAACATGGTTTATAGAGAGAATGGAAGACCGTGCTCAAATGAAGCAATACACCTCAGTACTCCTCTTCACAGCTCAGACAAAGCATAATTTGGAGTTACTGGTTATGATGGTAAAGGCACAATAAATCACAGAGGGAAGGGGAAATGTGACCACATTGTACTTCAGGCTTTACTGACAGCATAGCCAAGCAAAGAAGTCAGAGAGTCATGATCAAGCACTGGATAACAGCAAGGACAGAGAGCTTTGGAGGCAGTGTATATTCATGCTCTGTGACAGGGACCTATCACTCACCCATTGGAAGCAAAAAAGGAGTCAGTTACCTGTCCTGCCAAATAATTGACAGATTTTTCACTGCATTTGAAACAATTTTTATTTGGCCAGAGATGTTTGGGGCTTTTTTAATCATAACATGGGAAAAACTAAACCAAATTTCCTCAGAATCATGGGCAAAAACAGAGGTTGACTGCACAAGCCCCCTCTCAAACAGTGGATGCACAATGCTGAAAGGCTCTGAAAAAGCTGACCATCATGCAGAAAAAAATTATTTGTGACCAGTGATCTCCAGTGAGCTTCAATCTGTTCTTGACACATGTCAACTTTCCCATTCCAGGACTGGGCAAAGATCAGCTTTCACCTGGCTGTGCAGTGCAGCACTAGGGTCAGGTTCTGAATTTCAAGAGAAGTGTTTATCTCAGGAGAAAAAAGCCTGGCTCAAGGCAGACAAGTCATCATCTCCAACACCACATTCCTGACATCTCTCTGGGTGCTGACCTGTGTAGGAACACTCTCTGGCCTCAGCTAACCAACTTTGAGCAAAGATGGTTCTGAAGTTTGCCTTGGCATTTTTGGGGTGGGTCTTTTTGGAAGAACTACTTTCAGACCGGTTCTCAATCGGTTTTTGCTCACAGATAAAACAATTAAACCAATCTCAGGAGGCAAATGAACATTTTTTTCAGATGTATAGGAAAGTGTCTGTACCTGACAGGCAAGCCAGCATCTCTCAGGGAGTTGGCTGTTCCTCCAGAGGCAATCAAACCCAGGCCAAGAGCATTCAAACTTTTTGCAAAATCCACCAGGTTGGTCTTGTCAGAGACACTGAGCAAAGCTAGCATGTGGGAAAAGCACAAATATTTTGGTTTTACAAGTTGGAACAGAGCAAGCAAACACCAAGATTCAGAGACTGAGGCCTTTATAAGCACTGTAACTTACGAACCGTGAGGTGACAGGGAAAGGGAGGGGGGAGCTGACCACCAGTGTCTCACGTTTCCCCATTTCCACAGCTGAGCTCCCCATCTCCAAGCCCCAGCTGCCTGAGGGCGGGCGGAGGCAACGCTGCCGCTCCTGCCTCAGGGCCCCAAACTCAGGGCATGCTCTCATCGTCCTTCCCACTTCTTTCCCCCCTCCGGGAGTTTTAAACTCACACAGCAGCAGCTGTGCCCACCACAGCCCGGAGGGAAGGAAGCACCCCCCGCCACACACACACGCTCCGGGCACGGGAACTACCGGGTTGGAAGCGGCGGCCCCGCTCCCACCCGAGAGGCACCCGGCCTCCCCTCGTCTTCCGGGGCCGCCCTGTCTGGCTGCACCCGAAACACGAGGCGGCCCAGCGGCCCCGGCCCCCCCGTCCCACGGCCATTGCGGGGAGCAGCCCTCCCGCAGCCTCCCCCGGCGGCTCCAGCGGCCGCCGCTGCCATCGCCCCAGCGGGCGGTCGGGCGCTCGCAGCCCGCTCCTGCCTGCCGGGGCCTGGCCGCCCCCTCTTGCCCCGCCGGGAGCCGGCTCCGCGTTACCGAGCTGCTGCCGGGCAGCCATGGCGCCGTCAGGGGGTGCACGCTGGAGGCGGGAGGGCGGGAGGAAAGGGGCAAATGACGGCGGGATTTGGGCGCCCGCTGCGAGGGGGGCGGGAGCCTGAGGGGCCGGACCGGGCGGGCGGGGCGGGGATAGGACAGGAGTGGGGAGGCGGCAGGCGGCGCTGGGGGGAGGTTCCGGGGCCCGTTTAGTGACACGAACCCCAGATTCCCAGGCAGGTGAAAAGTTCTGTGTAGGCGGGGCAGTGCCTCATTGCAGGGAGTGATGGTGCAGTAGGGACAATTAATTTTTCGCGGAAGTACTCGCTGGGATTTTATCTGTGGGAAATCCTCTCACAGAGCTCACAACTCACTGACAGGGAGGAGCAAAGACAAAACACTTGTTTACCAAATCTGAGGTAAAAAATTAAGCTTACAAATAGCAAAATGATCCCTTTCCTCCCTCCCCGCCACCCCCCCGTTTTTTTTTCTTTCTTTTATTTTTTTATTTTTCTCTGTAGGAGGAATTCAGAGTGACAGTTTTGGTCCCCTACACACCTTCAAATTTCGTGGAACTCCTTGCACAAGAGGAGCCTGGTCTATGGGTTTCAAATCAGGTCCTTAATAAAGGCAGCCCTGGGACATCCCTGTGTAGTTCTCTCATGTTTTCCCTGTCCACCTAGGTGTTTGCTGTACACTTGCAGCTCCCAGAGCAGGCAGACAGCATTAGGTTCTCCACTTTCATTTAAAAAACAAATAAATGAAAGGTTCTTTATCTTGCAGACAAAAAGCTGAGGAGTGTAAAAGTAAGAGCAACTGGAAGGGCTGTTTTGATTTGTGCATCTCTGTGTTTGGGCAGTATTGTTTGTGTAAGGAAGAGCGAAGCAAAAAATACTAAACACACTAAATAAACCCCGTATATGTGTTACCTTTGGTAGTAGCTAGTGACAAGCAGTAATAAATTACTGTTCAAAAGCGTGGCTGGGGCCAAATGAAAATATACTGCTAAGTGGTACATGAGCACTGTCATTATGAAAATGCACACCTCTGAGAGCTTAAAACTTGTGCACAGAGTACAGATCTGTAGCAGTGAGGTGGGCTTTGGGGATGATGAATGCATGCAAAAATGAAAGATTTGCCAGAGCTCTGCATATTTATCTCATGTTGGAGAGGAATTGTGTATTCTGGTGCAGCACCGTGGAAGCTAAGGAGCAGCACACATGCAGTGTGTGAAGCAGGGTGTTTGGTGGTGCTGCAGAAGCCGAGTGTCAGCCCACACTCAGGAGGACAGGGCCATAGCTGCCTTCAGACAGACAGTCGGAGGGACACAATCAGCATAAACACTGGCATTTGCTTTTTTAGCTTGTCCACCAGTTTGTTGTCCCTTGGCTCATCGGAGGAGGTTTCTGTTTATGCAGGGGTTTGCATGGCAGGAGGGTGGTTTTTGGTTTGCCTTGTCCTCCCTGGGGTTGGCATGTGGGAAGAGGTGTTCTGGTTGTGTGCCAGAGATGTCATCAGATTTGGATGTCCTGTTCAGATAATGTCCTGCGTTTGGGATCACCACTCTGGGGAAACAGCCTGCCTCCCCAGATATTTAATTTTGCTTGATTGAATTTTTACCTAATTAACTGGTTTTTTTGCTTTGATTGAATTTTACCTAATTAACTGGGTTTTTTGGTAATGTTTAGAGGATATTCAAATATTCTGTGCTCTGCTCATGTCCCATCTTTTATTCAATAGGAGTAAGGTCTCGCTGGAGTGGGACTTGGTGTTTTAAACCATTGCAGAAGCTTACGTTGAGCCAAGAATTAGGTAACATCATATTGGAAATCATGAGAAAAGATAAATACTAGTATTACAAATACCACATTAAGGTTATTTCCAAATCATACCAAGGCCTACATCCAAGAAAGAAAAATCAGGCTTAATTAGCAATGTACTCTGCTGCATTACTAATGAGATCTAAAAAGAGGATGAAGCTAAATAGAGACATACAAAAAGGATAGTGTTGTTGGTTTAGCTATTGTAAGGACAGCTTCTAGACTGCTTTCTCTTGAGACTGCAGGGAGTAATAGCAATGCTTTTTAGCTTGGCTATGAGTCCCTGCTTAAAACCTGTTCTCTGTTGGTTTTCAACATAGCAAACCTAGAGGAGTGTAGAGAAAACAGATTAATTTGGCCGTGTGTTAATTTGTTAGGGTAGGAAGCCAACAAGCTAGGACTCTGCAGCTAATACTGCAGCTGCTTGGAAACCAAAGTGGAAGTCCCTAACTGGCTTGCTTTGAGGCAACCCTGGCTGTAGAAATGAAGTGTCATCCATGGTGACTGTCACAGGGGTCTGATCAGGATCTGCCCCATCACAGTACTAGATGTGTCTCATTGCCATGTTGTTCTGGTATCTGATACTTTCTCTGGCATCTGTTATTTTCCTTCAGGATTCTCTTTCCCGATGTTGAGCCTCAGTTTCTCCAGCCTTAGAGACCACAGTCTTACAAGCACTTGTATATATACCCCTATGTTAAGTATTATGGGATTACTTCCTGCAAAACTCATAAAAGCACATGCCCAAGTAGGCTCCAAATGCCCTGTCTCAAATATTGCACAACAATAGAGATGGGAGTGGAATTTCATACAGGGTATTTCTCAACTGACAGTGCTATATTCAGTCTTTTGGTTTATCTGCCTTTTGCTTTAACTGCTCATGAGATCTGCAGTGATATGGTTTTGCTGTGTTCCAGCAGAAAAAGAGCTGCTAAGTATTGCTCCGTTGTTGAATCTTGTTCGAAAGCTGTGTCACACTGCCCTTGCCACCAGTTACCAGATGTCTGGGGTAACTCCAGGCTGTTCATCACAGGCCAGCCACGAGTACTGCACAATAATAACTGAGAGATTCAAGTCTCTGATGCATCTTGAGTTTCTCTTTCAACCCTTATCAGCTTGGAGCAGCTTTTGCTGTTCCTTTTGCTGTGTTCCTTGGAGGTCCTGTATAAATCACATCTGTGGGACTGGCATAGCTGTTCTTGCAAATCTGTGGTCAGGGTCCCGTGTTGCTGCAGAGATGATGACGAGCCTGTTAGTTAAGGTTCAGAGACATCAGAGAGCTTTGTATGTATAATTTGACTTGGAATTTGAAGGTTATGTCCCCTGTTCAAGCACCAAGTGGTCAGTTTTTCCAAATCTTTCTTATCTGCTGTCTGCTGCTTTTCCTATGAAAGAAACAATTTCCTTGTAACAGAGTAAATATCACAGATATCAACCTGAGTTATTCTAGTAATGCTTGGGATTATAAATGAGACCCAAAGGTGCAGAAACCAAACAATGATTTATTTCCTGAATGCTCCTGTTCTTTTCCTCCCAGAAGCTTGTTCCTATCCAGGCAAAGAAACAATAATAATAACATAAAAAGGTAAGAAATAGTTTGTCCTTTTGGCAAATGGGTGCTTACTCTGAAATTACTGTGCAGTGATACAATGAATCCCAGAGCATGAAACTCTGTATTGGTGGGTGAGGAAGTAGGTTGTGATGTGTAAGCAGAGGGGCGCTGGTGTCCCACAGGAAGTTTTTGTGTCCTCAGAGCAGCAGAGGGAGGCAGCAGTGGTTTTACCATACTGACGTACAAGGTGCAGGTATGGGAGGAAGCTGGTACTTGAAGGGTGTGACTGAATAGGTCTGTTTGTAATTGCAAATATGGGTTTTGCAGTAAAAAAAAAAAAAAAAAAAAAAAAAAGTATCTCATCCACTTCGAGTTTCCTTGCATGCCTCCTTGAGCTATTCATGTGGAAGGAAGAACGATTGAAAAGAGAGGATTTATTTTTCCTGTAGTTTCAAAGAAATTACATTATCCTCAGATAATACCAGGATAGGTTGGGTTTTCTTTTTCCATTTCTGTCATTTGACTATTGAAATCAGTGCCCGTTTCCCGGTGGAGCTGGTTCCAAAGTCGTTTCCCTTCGCCCTCAGCAGAGGGGACTTTTGTGTCCTTGGGTGAGAGGGCTCCAGCCTCGCAGGAGCTGCCGAGCTGTGCAGGGAACCGGCTCCCACTAGAGTGCGCTAGGACAGCTGAAATGAGGATGGTTTTCTTCCAGCATCTCAGTGGAACCATCAAAACGCCTATGGCACTTCTGTTAAAAAAAAACCAAACAAACAACTGAATTTCTGGCAAGTTTCCCCATCTTTTGGCTATTGTTTCCCTGGAGGGGGATGAAGCGTGCTTGCAAAGCCAGCTGTAGATGTCCGAATGCCCTGAGGTTCAGGCTGAGCCATGTGCTGTGAAAGGCTTTGGGCAAGACTCCACAGAGGGCAGGAAGAAGCTTTATTCTCAAGACTCTTATTTAACTTGTCTCATGTCACAGTCCCCTCGTTTTAGTTTATTGCTCTGTATAACAGGGGAAGGGGAAATCTGTAGAGTCTTGTGTTGTACTTCAACAAGGATAGGAGTCCATCTCAAGGTTCTGTTAATGGCCTTCTACTATTGTTCATTCCTTCCAAAACCACCCCTAACAAACTTGCCCATAACCACACTAGAATTTTCAGCCAGAAATTGAACCCTGGCTCTCAGATCCTATCCTTTGTCTGTTACCCTCCTTTGCTCAATTTTTATTTTCTCATTTAGCCAGCTGCAGTGTCATTCCTTTCATGATCTGGAATCTAATACATAAAGATGACAGTGGCATGAACCTTGACTTAGCATTCAGTTTGCATGGCAATTCATTGTGGTTCCCTAAATATTTGGAATTTGCTCTGACAGGATGTGGGAGATGATGAAATGCTCCCTGGGTGGGGTGCTCCCAGTTCTCCAGGAGACAGCCTGGAGGCATCAGTGACATACTTTCACTGTCCACCAGGCATCACCTGCTGTAGAACTGAGGGGATCTACAGCAAAAAAGCAAAGCAAAACACTGTCATTGAGGAGTTGTTCTTAGTACACAATGCAAATAGAGTCAAGGCTGATGGTAAAGAGTCAAGAAGCATCTGGAAATCAGTGAAGCCTAGCAAGAGAGCCTGCAACAGATTAAGAAGGAACACAGGCATTTCATGTAGCAATCCAGCCTCAGTCATCTTTGATTCATAAAGTGCCTGAAGCACTTGTCTAGGGAAGAGAGAGGCTCTGGAGACAGGGAGGAAAAAGTAATTTCTCCGAATGGAAGACTATCCTGTATTGGCTTTGAAGGGTTTAGGGACAAACCCCATCACTCAGTTCCATCAAAATTTCTGCTCACCTTTCTGGATAATACCCAAGAGCTGGTTGACAGGGAAGGGCAAATGCTGTGAGCCTGTATTTTATTTCCAGCTCGCTGGGAGAACCAGGAATCCCTTTCAGGCAGTTAGCAGGCTCCAAGGAGACCTGACAGCAAACAGTGACAGATCTGCCATTTTTGCAGCGTGCCTGAAAAATACAGCAGCTTGACAAAGAGCACAAGGAGGCTCTCCTGGAAAGACAGTCATAGGTGGTTATTTATGTGTTACATTAGAGCTAGCTGTGATCCAGACCCCAGAGAGCTTGGATGTAGGATAAAGCCGGGTCTTGCCGCAAGACCTTGTGATCTGAATAAGAATCATGGCTAAATAGGAAGATGGAAAAAGAGACAGAGCTGCATGAAGAGACATGTCCAGCATCATACAGCACTCTCTGCCACAGCCAGCAAAGGCTTGGAGCAGTCTCTATCAGGCAGATGTTTTTATTCTAATAGGAGGTGTCCTTGGTTTGGCAAATAATAGATTTTCAGATTTTGCTGATTTTACACATGGTCTAATTTTAACAACTGAAAAAACAGAAGGAAAGAGAGATTGAAGTGTTTTTTCATAGATCGCTTATCCTGTTGTGTTTTTTTTTTCCTCCCAAGAAACTGGGCCACAGTATTTTGGCCTTAGAAACATAGATAACATTTTAATTAAGTATGGTGAAAAAAAAAATATGAAAATAAATGTTTCTTTTCTCTGTTCAAAACTCAATGACTCCAAATTCCCCAGGAGTTCCCTGTGCTTTTTGAAAGGCTGCTACACTTCATGCCCTGCATTCATATTCAGTTGTGGCTCCTTCTTTCTATTCTGACCTTGCTCAGAGACTCCAGTCACAATAGGCCAAATTCTGACTTTTCAAAATCTTCTCACTGCAGTTTTTTGGCTAGGAATGGAAAAGGAAAAATGTTTCTTTTCCCCCAGAAAACATTAAGCCAGAAGTTTTTATTTTCCCCCTAATCACAGCCAGGTTTTTCATCTTTTCATTAAAAAACAAGTATTTGAAATTGATGAGGTGGACCTAAAATGGACACTACCAGGTTCTAGAATATACAATACCATTATTTCAGATAATATTTTTCAGAAAAACAAGATTCAGTCATGTAGCTTCCATTGCATTAACCAGGGTATCCAGGAAACTTCTGAGCAAGCTTCGCCCAGCTCTGGACTTGGAAATGCAAGTTCTGCTTTCTGCATGATAATACTGTGCAAATTAATTGAGGGATGTTTGTGTTTCTCTGCATGCAAACAGAAGGCAACAATGTGTCTGCATTAGCAGGGTAGCTGAAATTTATTGATGAAAAGCCCCAGGCAGCACTGAGTTACATTAATCATAGGCACAGCCTCCACCTGGATGGATGTAGCAAATCCACCTGTAAAAGGCAAGGAGCTTTCTGGATGGGGATGACAAAAAGCACCCTTCATTTGGCAGAGACTTGCTCTTAAGACCAAATCCCTTCTGTTCAATTGTGTTGAAGAAATCTCTCTAAACTTACGTTGTGTTTTAACAGTTTTCCATTAATCTGTCCTAAAAACAAATGACTTAATTTACTAAATCAGATTTAGAGGGTGATTTGAGAGTGGAAATGTGAAAAAAACATTCAGAATATCCCACAGAAATGTTCAGCATGATTTACTGTGGTTCCCAAAACTTTCTTTTCTCTGCACAAAGTCCTTAAACCCAATACACATGAATGTACTGGGAGTTCACTAGCACAAGCAAGGCTGCTGTTGTCTGTTGATTTTATACCATATAGTAAATGCTTTTGCCCTACAAGTGCTGATAATAAGACACCTTTGTCCTTTGGTCAGTGAAATTGACTGCCTTCTGTTAGCCAACATGATTAAGTTGCCAGAAATGCTTCATGCCTCTTAAAAATATATTTAAATAAATTTTTCAAAAAATAAAATAAGATTTTATTTTGTGTTCTGGGCAGGAATCTGAAGTCTGAAAATTTTAGAATAACTTTTTGCTCAAAGGAGAAATGACTTGCAATCCCACATAAAATATTCCTCGTTAGGCAGAGCTGAGGCAAGTACTAATTACCCCAGGGCTGGAGTTGCAATGCTCAAGGTTCCTGCCAGGGTGCAAGCTGCATCCTGACTTGCTTGTTGATTCCTGCAGATCAGCAGCAAAGAAGGTGGCTGGGTTTGATCCTTCTGGGGCAAGGGCAGGATTAGCACTGGCTTTGCAGTAGTGCACCTTTCCTCTGCACACCCTTTGAGGTGCTCTCTGCATGTTTTAATTGTGTGGAGAGTTGGTATGGGGGAAGCGTTATAGTATTCTTTCAAAAAATATTATTACTATGTTTTTCAAAGTTAATTAGTCTGCTTTCCTGGAACCTGAATTCTGTTGGCATTTTAACCTTCTGTGTATCCATAGGCTGTGGTACTTTGAATTTTGTGGGCATAGGGAGTCAAAGGGGGAACAAGACAAAAGGGAAAGGAAGGCTCTCAGACAGCAGCTGTCAGCACCCAATTTTATTCTTTTATTTTTGATCACAGTTAGTGTAAATGTCAGTCCTCAGCCACGATGGGGAGCATCAGTAGTCCTTTGACAGAGCTAAATCTGTCACTATATGGCTCCTTATCTCTGGGCAGACAGGAGCTGCCACTGATCCTAGGCCTCCACTGCTGCCTGAGCACCCACCCCTACTCCTGCATAGGAACATGCAGTCAAATGGCACCCATCAGGCAGAGATATTTTTCTGGGCTGTATTAACAGATCCTTGGGGGTGACAATTTTGTGAATTCAGTGGTAAAAACTGAGCCTGAGACTCAGACCAAGGCATTGGGGCCAGAGGGAACTTAATGGGACTTCCTGCAAAAGACCACTACAGACTTTCAACCTTGTTCTTCAGTTTACCTAACTAATTTTTTTCCCCAGATGTGGTTTTTAATTAATGGTAATAATCCCATTGTCTTTTAAGACTTGAGTGACCAATAAGGACAGGATACTTCTTGAGTTTATTTTGCTGTGTTTTGTTGACTAATTTAATGGAGTTGAAAAAAATCAAACATGCTAGGGGCAGAATTCCCAAAAGATAAAATTTTGCTGATGAGACCCAACATTTAAATATTTCTGGAGAGCAGGATTTTTTTAATTTATTTACATAGTTTTCACATAAATAAACACCTTGTCAGAAACTGAAAAAACACGTGCTTGGATCTGGTTACATCCATTTAACTCACCTTGTGCTGTGTAAGCAACATTGTAACAAACACAGGGAGGATGAACCATAGCTCCAGACAGTTTAATCACAATGGGTCAGATAAAAAGTCTTTAAACAGAACATGAGGACTTCCTAATTTATAGATTAGCTCTTGCAAGGGGCTGAAATCCCGGTGTTAGGCAGCATCAAATCCCACCGATGCCATAAACTCTGGCAAGAGGCACAAAGAAGCTAGGACTTAAGAATACATGTGATTAATCACATGAGATGCTTTTTACTCCTGGATTAATGTTAGAGACTCAGGTTAGTGTTACTGACTCAGGTCAGCATCTAGTGTACAGTTTGGGGAAAATATGGTTTCTTCTGCCCAGCCTGTCTTTTTGTTCAGTTTTGATGTTTCTCTGCCAAACTCTTCTTTTACTGATTCACTGTCACCAATTTTACTGGATCATCAACATCATCCCATCTGGAAAAAGGACAGCTTTTTTCTTCAGAGACATTTTAGGCTGAAAAGATCCTCTTCCAAGCACTTAGGGTGTAGGGAAGATCCTGCATGCTGAATTTTGTGGTTTTCTTGTGGTTTTGGGTTTTCTTGTTATCCCCAAAGAATCAGGGATAAAGGATGAGGCTACAGGAAGTCCAGCATTCTTATTTCCCCTTTTCACTGCCATCAGAGTGTCCTCTGTCTAAAATTTCATAGTTACTTGGTGTGCAGCTGGCTTTTGCTGATGGCATGATTTCACTGTACATCTTGCAATAACCAGTGGATTGAATTATTTTCTGAGGATGTTAAGACCCTTGTTGGGCTTGGTTTTTGCAACAGAAAGTTGCAACTGGAAGTTACATGAAAGCTGAAAACTAGAAGGCAAACATTTAAAATATGGGGAGTTTTTTTTTATAAATCTGTGGAGTTTCAAGCCAGTTTCACAGTTTCTAAGCCTAACTTAGAAGTTTGGAGTGTTTGGGGTAGGCAATACTACACAAGCAATGTTCATTTCAAGCAGATGTGCACCCACAGGCCTCTCATTGCTGACACTGTGAACATGGCTATTTCTCCTACAAATAATGCCATGTAATACTATTTGTCCTAGCTTCATGTCCCAGTTTGAGCTGTCTCATGCATTGCACCAGTTTTGGTTCTGCCTTGTTATTAATTTTATTCTACTTGGTAGCTGAAATATCAAAATTAGGGATCAGAGCTTTCTTTAGTGATTTTCCCTGATTTTCAGTTGTGGTCAGCTTAGCACTTAGTTGTCTTTGCAATCCTTGCCTTTCCCCCCTTGTTCTTTTCTCAACAACATGATCAAAAAATTTTTGCACAGGATTTTATGAACTTTTGCCCTCACTAACAATGGGCCAGCTTGTCTTTTGAATCTTCCCCACCCATTTTCCACTTTGACATCTCCTGCATCCAGCCATTCCTTAGCATTAATTTCTGTCATTTCTGCCGATCTTCCAGGAAGATATTCTGATTAGGCAATAAATGCTGGGCTGTCCATCCTTTTATGTCACAAGTTACATGGTGCTACTCAGCCTATAAGGCACAGATTGTTCTTAATCAGCTGAAGTGAGCCCAGGCTAAAGAGCTAAAGATTTCCATTGCCATCCCCTTGCCATCCTGTCTCACTCCAGGGAGGTAAGGCAGAGTCATTGTAAGTGCCAGGTACTAGTGCAGCAAAGCTGATTAAAACCTGCAATGCTCAGGTTGCTTCACAAAACTCCTGTCAGTCAGCTTTCATTTGATTTAAGATCTTATTTCCATTTATTTACAGTATTGTCCATTATGTATAGAGTGTTTGCTAAACACTGAAGAATAATGGTCCTGTCCCATGGAGCTGACAGCAGAAGGGCTGACAAAGGCAAGGAAAGCAGTAAAAGTCCTAATTTATGTATGAGTCATGTTTCCCAGCCAGCTGTGCTGATAAAAAATGTCCAGTTTTATGGGAAGGCTGGAAAAAAACAACAAAATTACCTTTGTGAAAAAAGAAAAAAAAAAAAAAAAAAAAAAAGCAAACCCAAAATATTTTGACCAGCACTTTGATTGAAGATTACTTATTGCTGTCAGCACTGGGAACGGAGTCCTGGAGAAGCATTTGGAGCTCCAGGAGCATCCTGGAGCATTTGAAGCAGCCCTGTGGAGGGGAAGATGTTTCTGGCACAGAGACCTGCACCTATGATAATACAGAGACAGCAGCAGCTCTTGCCTACAGCACAGGCAACTCTGACAAAGAAGCAGGAAAAAAAGAAGATCCTTATTCTGAGAGATGAAAATTAGTAAGGCTGGGGTGGAGTTGTGAGCAAGGCAAGGGAGGGGAGGAAGGGATTGGAGGCAGCTTTTTGGCAACGTGTCCCATCTCCACCTAATGCTGAGAATCCTGCAGGAAGGTTTGTGTTTTCATCCACCAGTGTATTTGGGATCTGACTTGGCTCCACTTAGAGGCAATGACAGGCTTCTGTTGATTCATGTGAGCCTTAAAAATCAAAGATTTGCTGTGGCAGCTGGCTAATTCAATAAAAGCATTGACTTCTCCAGCTGGACAATTAAAGAGCATGAATTCAGTGTAGCTGATTTCTGAATTAATATAACAAATTATCATTGATTCAAATGAGAGGAAACTGTACCACAAAGGAAAGGTTCTTCCATATTAAAAAGTCACCCAGCCTATATATGTGAAATGGCCTTTAATGTGCCACAGGTAGACTAGGTTATCCTTCAGTGGGAACCCTTTGTCTGTCTTTCCCTAATCTGTGTCACAGGGCACCCTTGCACTCTGCATTGACATCTGTAGGACAGTCTGGGTTTTATCTGAAACACTGCCTGGATCAGCCAGCATTTCTGTGGGGGGTTGGGAGTCACTCTGCTGCGCTGAGACTTTGAAGAAGCCTCAAATGAAAGGCACCTTAGAGCCATGGAGTTCTTGGTTTCTCATAGACATAGAAATTAAATCCCAGTAAATGTGAAGGTGACTCAACTCTGCTCTTGGCAAGATGTGTCTGTGTTGGGCTTAGGAGTTAGCTGACTGGGTCTTCCTCATCTTGGTGAGAAGCTGAGGTAAAGGGAGACACGCAGGGACAGGGGAGACCCTAGAAAAGGGATGAAGGAACTCCATGGGGTTCAAAACTGGTAGCCAGAGCACCTCATAGCATTGCTTCAGATGAACAGCACTGGTTTTCCCCTGAGTTCAAGTCAGCTGTAAGGAAGATGCTTTGAGCTGTGCACCAAGGCAATAAAAAATGAAAATTCTTAAAGCACTCACGGCAGCTGAGAATGGGCCCTGATACTTTCAGGTTTGCTGGGTAGTTGCTGGGTAGGAGGTTACTGCTTTGTGTTTTGCTGCTCTGACTCAGGAGTCAGTGCCTGATGCAGTAGGGTGATATTTCTTTCATAGGCAGCTGGTTTGCCACCATCTATCTGTACATCCTTTTTGCTCCTTGAGATTAGCTTTAGTGGTCTGGAGTGTTTTGGTGCTCTGGAGGCACATGGTTGGAATTTGAACTAGCTGCACCTGACTGACTGCAGCACAGAAGCCCTAGCAGATCAGACTGCAGGGTCCCAGCTGGTGACAAGGGTGGCTAGAAGGGTGGCTGGCATTGCAGCAGGGCACATATCCCAGTGTCTTTGGCTCCTGATTTGCAGACTGGCTGGTGTGTATGGGCTGCCAGAGGAGGTGGGTGCCATGGGTATACAGAGAGCTGACACAGAGGTACAGTTAGTCCTGCTCTTCATTGTTAGAGATGGTCACTTGGAGTGCAGGGACAGGACAGGCAGTGACATTTTAACAGCTGATGTTTGCATGAGTGTCAGAGAGTCAGGACACTGACCTGGGGAATGTCTCATTTGCACATTGATCCGTGGGCTTTGACATATTGCAGGCTCACCTTGATAATGGATGGGACATCACAGCCAGAGATTATCATCTTCAGTCATTACTGTGCAACAGTAGCCCAGTGCTTCTGTGCTTGATGTCTTTTGCTCTGGTGGTGTTGTGTTCTGGACTTTTTTGTGGTCTTGCCTTCTGGACTGGCACTTGCACAAGATGTAACTGGTACCTAAAGAATACCTTATTAAGTTAATTTTGTCTTTATGAGGTCACCATGAGCAACCCATTGGAAAATAACAGTTTTCTCTGAGGACGCCAAATTGCTGGTTGTTGTTGTTTATGTAAATAATACTGGATGTGTAGCTAGTTTGAGAGCAGCTTACTGCAATATTCCTTGATCAAATTTGGATCATTAACTGCATAGATAGCTACTTGGTGTCACTGGTCATAGGAGCGTAATTCTTAGAATCAGATTTCTCATGTGGAATGGGCAGAGGGAGAACCACAAGTTCAGTTTTGCTACCTGAACCATTTCAAAAATTGTGACATCTTTGTGTTATGTGGTCTTTCTGATTACCATATCTTTATGTTTTTCAGCATTTCTTGAGGTTGTAAAGGCTGAAAATGGATCTTCCTCTTTAAGGAATGACAATATTCTCACTTATACTCCAGATCCTGGCACCAGGAACATTAGGGAAAAATGTTATAACTGAGAGCAGCAAACTGCAAATGTTCTTTCACAATAAAACACAGGATTTGCTCCCAGTAAACTGGCAGATCTCCTGATGGAAATGTGGAGTGCTTGCTGAAAAGCTCTGTAAAAAGCACCAAACAGGCTTGTTTCAACATTCAGATACACATTTACAGACTTGGAACTTTTAACCCTGTAGTAACATTGCTCCACTCTTGTAACTGATGGTAGCTGTCACAGAAGCTTTTCATTTCCCAGCAAAAAGTACCAGAGGCAACAGTGGTACCTTCAAGAGAGCTTTGATGCAAACTGTTCAAAAGCATGACTTCTATTTCCTCTCCAAAATCTGGCCCCCAGAAACCTTCCTTGACCTGTTGCAGGTATGAAAGAGTCCCGCAAGGGCTTTGATGCTCTTCTTCACACGATTCTTCCATGTCCTCCCCACATGCATCTTGCCAAACAGCTGAAGTGTTACCAGCAACACTTTGTTCTGTGGATGGATTTTGATTATTAATAAGATGGTCAGGAGGAATAGAACTATTTAATGTCTTGTCAAAGCTGCACAAGTAGGATTCTACTTTTATGAGACTTGTTCTTCTTTCCATGAGATATCTCTTTCATGTGCCTGAGCAGGACTGAGGTGACAGTCTGCTTCATGGGAAACAGCTCGGAAAGTAGTTTAAGAAGAGCAAAGAGAAAACTCAGAGACAGAATGAAAAAAGAGCTGATCATAGTTTTAATTTGAATTTCCACTACCTTCCAAGCAGACATTCCAGTATGAGTGCATTAAATTCACATATTACTCAACATCCAGAGATATTTAGCAATGAAGACCTCTGGCACTAAAAGAGACTCAAACCAAATCTTTCTGGACAGCAATAAAAGGCAAGAAGTGTCACGCTGAAGATCACTGGGTCATGTAGCTTGTTAAGGCAAGAGGCTGGAGGTTGATTTGTGCAATCATTTCAAGTGAGGTCCTGTGACATGCTCACTGTTAGAGATACCTACCTTGGAGATTAAAAAAGAAAAAAATTAAATGTAGTCCTTCAAATGGAATTTAATTTACTGCAGCCACAGTAAGTTAAATGGTACACACGTATGCACACATGCATAGAAAAGGTGGAGGGCTTTTTAAAGTTGATCCAGGCTGCTTTTAGAATTGTTGTCTGTGGAAAAAAGAACTGCAAGTAACGCTTCCTGTGCATTCCAGAAGAAAAGGGCTCAGAGCCAATGTGTGGAATAGCAAACCTTCAACTTCCAGTCCAGGGCAAAGAAAGAAAGCAATGCAGTGTGAGGTTTTCACATTTTTTCATGTATAGAGATGTCTGACTTCACAGCTTTTCTGAGGTTTGAATAATGGAATAGTTCTAAGTAATGTTGATGCTAAGATTTGGCTTCTGTGGTGCTTTGCATTGCATCCACAGCAAGCAAAGGGCCTTCCTGACATCAAGGAGAGGCTTTTGGCTCCCATGAAGTGGAGCCCCAGTCCTGCAAGGATGCTGTCACAGGCCTTTCTTCCCATATGTGGAGAGCTGTTTCACATTAAAGTTTTCTGTGGAGGTAAAGCGTGGGCATATATGATTGTGAACGTGAGGTTCTGGGATATTTAAGGACTATGAATTTTAAGCTGGTGCCTGCCCATACTCCAAGTAAATCCTCAGCTGTGGAAAGGTGTCCACAGTTAGCTGATACACTACGACTCTCACCATGGCTTCGTTTGCACTGTTCCTGCTCAGCTCAGAGCCAAAGTAGGGGTCCCATTCATGCTGCTGAGCCTGGCTGAACTATCCACACCATGGTGGGAGTACCAGTTTGGGTTTACCTTCATCAGAAGGGAGAAAACTGGTAGTGAATCCATGCACCTAAGCAGGCTGCATGCACAAAAATGGTCTCTAAAGCCCTCTGCCAGGAGAAAGCACCTGAGTGTAGTGTTACCAAGCTACCTTACTAACAGATGAGGGCAGAGACCCTCAAATTACCTGATTTTCAGGGGACTGAACATACTTAATTGTAAGTATTGCAGCTACAGCTATGTGTGCCTCTGAAAATCAAAGGAACTATCAGGACTCTTCAATATTCAAGGAAACGTGCTGCTGAATCTACCTATGCTCTCACCCCAGTGTTTGTATGAGTTATTCCACCTTCTTACATGCATGAGAGGGTTTTTATTTGTCAAAATCTCCCTTCTCCAAAACACTGTTTACCCACTGTTTCATAAGGATTTATTAAATTAAGATTTTCATAAACTTTCTCATGAAATTTAACGTAACTTGACTGTCAAAAACATCCATTTCTCTCACTTGTAAGAAATTGTGTCAAAGTGACATTAATATATGAATGAGTCTCAGTACATACCAGGGGTGCAGGGACAGTGTTAATGGAGCCCAAAGGCTCCAGCTTGTCTCAGAGTTATGCATTCTTGGGCAAATTTTGTGCCCAAAACAATGGGAAAATAGTCATGCTGCTCAGAATTGCATGCAATACTTTGTTCCATTGTTAGCCTAGCATTTTTTGAACTTTTTCTGTGCCTAACTGACATAATATAAATGCAGAAACCAAAATGCTGGTTCTCCAATAGCTGGAGTTATCACCCAAGGCACTGTGGTCTCCTCAATATTGCTGTTGTTGTGCTGAGAGAAGTTTTTCCTCTGAGAAATGTTTGTTCTGTTGCTCAATGATTTTTCCTATTACACATTATGTTGTCTGAGCACTCTAGGTTACTTCATACAAGTCAAACAGCCTGCACTGGTAAGAAGGTTTATGTCTTCCTCTGTCATCTGATTGACACTGGATATTATCTCCATATTTATCCTCTGGTTTAACTTCTTCCTAGAAGCTGTATCCCAGATTAATATCACAATCTTCTTTCCCCTCAGGAGTCCTTACTGCTGTCTTTGATTTAACAGAATGGCACACACTGAGACTTGTTCACCCATTTCTAGTGAGATACATGTCTGTGTATATATATATTTATAAATATCATAGTCTGTTGTGAAAATAGTTTTGGATAGAAGGTATCAGCTAGTTCCTTTCCAGGGGTTATGTGGATTAGTATCAACAAGTCTCTTTCATGGTGTTTTTTTCCTCAAGCAGATGCTTGGTGCTACTACTGCTGTCTTGGAGGAGATGGAAGTTACTTCCAGTGCATCACGAAATGTCTCATTATTAAGCAATTAGAGAATGTTTTTTATGAGCATTTTGACTGTAAAGAGCCCCAATTACTATTATTACTACTACCTTCTGGCAGTGGAGAGGAAGACACTGGTAAATCCTCCTTTGATGTCTGTTGAAACAAGCTGAAGAAAAAGGGCAGACATTTGAACTCTAAATAATGACTTACCACTGGTCTAGCTGCATTTCATGGCTATAAATTTCTTACAGAACATATTTCTTTATTGTGGTAGTTGTAATGGCAGCCAAAAGGACACAGGTCTGTGTTTTTTAGATTGGTTTTTTTTTTATAATTTGAGTTTTTCCAGACAGAAATTTCGTTTCGCAAGATAAAAATGAGCCACGAAGCAATAAACAAGGTAATTTATTTGAGATTTCTGGAAATACAGTCTACAGAGGGGACAACAGTTTTGGCCCAGATCTGCAAGTTGGTAGCTGCAAAACCCGGCAGATCTTTTGGGGTGTCCTTGACTTTGGAACAAAAAGCCCAGAATATAGTCACAAAACAACCTTGCTAACAGTGAGGGGCATCTGCCAGATATCCCAAGATCCTGAACAACCTGAACTCTAGACAACTTGCTTTTCAGATCTGCAGTATACATGTAGTAGGACCAGTGTAACCTGGACCTGTCTGACCTGCTGAGGAGGTCCTGCATGTAACATTGCTGTATGTCCACCAAGTTTGTTTTGGCTGTGATTGACTACCTGTAGCTATCCAGAAGGTGCTGGGCTTGTTGTACCCATAGTGCAAGCCCATCCAACAGTACCTGAGTTTAACTTCTTCTCTTACCCTCTTCCATAACCAAGACATCTTCCAGGTGATGACAAAGTCACGGTATCAACTATAGAATTTGTCTTTTAGCCATTTCTATTTGAAAAATAAAACTGCAGCTAAGTCCTGAAGTGATAACTCTCTGAGGTATAAATCTAGAGTGGGATCTTGCCTGCTCAGTCACCCAGGGATGGGCACATCGTGGCTAAAGAGCTCTGTGTGTACCAAGGGTGACTCCCAAGATAAGAACATACCATGCAACCACTAGTGAAGGGTGTACTGGTGGCAGGCAGCTGGATATTATCTCTTTTAATTGCAACCTCTAGGTCTGCCGTGGAGGCCCAGGTGTGGGGTGGCACATCTCACAGCAGCTCCCAGGGAGCCACTGTCTTCCCCAACCCATGTGCCACACCTGCTCCTCACCTCCCCAAGGAACAGGCTGTGTGCCTTCTCATCAGGCACACAGAGACTGTGAAATATGGGCCATAAACTCAGAGCATGCCTCATAATAAGCATGAATTCTTGTGCACTGGGCAGCTTTCAGCTCAGCAAATCAGCTCAGCTCATGCAGGACCATGCTGTTTTCCCTCAGGAATGGTGCTGGGGTGGTAGTCCTTAGGGAAAGGAGGGGTGAGCACTCTCTCCCGGGCTGATTACTGAGCCTCCAGATGGGCCACCCTCCCTCACCCATCCAGTGAAGATTGCCATCTCCATTGGATGAGTCAGAAAATCAAACCCTCCTTTCAGACCTCTGTTGTCTATCAGTGACCTGAAGAAGGAAAAGGGTTCTTTAACCTTCCTTTTACTACAAATTAAGGAGCTTTCAGAAACAGTCTGTGGGTGAGAAGCCCTTCTCTTCTTCTCTCTGTGTTCCTCCATCACTGCAGTGCTTGTATTTATTACAACACATATTTTTCTTCTACAGCAAGCAAGTTCCCAGCTACAGGAGGCTGGCAGGCCTTGTGCAATGTGTCCTTACTCATCAGCACTCCCTATGCTCATTTAGATCTCAGGGTGTGGTTTTAATTAGCTGATTTTGTAATAACACCCAGGTGACTTGGTGATGGATTGACACCCTACAAACCTATTAAATAGGGGTATAGGGATCCCATGTCCTTAGAGTATTCACTCCAATTGTTTTTTGCTTCCAGAAATCGAATCCATCCTTCCTCAGAATTTCCAAACCTGCTGGTGGAATTCAAACAGGTTATTTCTGGTGGATAAATCCCCCCTGATCAGATCTGTAGATAGTTGATAAAAGTGTGCAATCAGGTAGAAGATAAAGAATAATTTAAGTGCCTGGACTGAGAATTTTGTGCTTGTTTAGGTAACAGAAAATTCATGTTGGAAGGAGCACCTTTGAATGCTAAACTATAGAGGGAAAAAATATTTCTCACAACTCAGTTACTAAATCTAAGTAAACTAGACTGTAAGTAGGTGGCTTATTATCCTATATTAACCATAATTTATGTTTCTTTTTTCTGTTGCTACTCACATATTCTCTTATCTGAGCAGCTTAGTGATGTCTTCCATTTTTCTAGGCTTCTGTGGTCTTCAGTATGTGTCAGCCAAGTCTCATGGGATTTTGCTGAAGCTGCTTGGGGCTTTGAAGTGTTCTGCCATCAATGTGTATGCTTGGCCAAGGACTTTTTAGTATTTGATATCATAGATCCAAAGACTTCATATTGTTTGGAGCTAAACAAAACTTTGTTTTGGTTATCTTTATAACACTGAGCAGTTGTGGTTTTTTTGTCTAGTTGATTGCCATTTGGGTAGCTCAGTAAAATGAAGTGGTGACTTCTGGACAAGTTCAAGTTTTGCTTTACCTCTGTTTTGGTGGGAACTCATCAGACATTTTTTAGTGGTGTCCTTGGATTTGAAGTAACAATCTCTTTTCTAACTTTGTGCAGCCAAGACCATCAAATACTTCCCTAAGAATTATTTTCCCCATGTCCTGCAAGTTAGACAGCTGTTGGTTATCTTCACTCATCTACACTTGACCCAGACAAATATTTGGGTCTTTCAGCCCACTTCTGTGGAAGGCTGTCTGTCCCTATCTAAGCATCCTTATTCCTGCTTCCCATTTTTATATGGAAGAATGAAGATGAGCTTTCTTTTTTCAGTAGCAGCTGCATGTTCTTGCAGTATCTGTCAGATTATATGCTCTGGTGTTCTTTCCACTGTTTCAAGTCAATAACTTCTGAAACTGATTTTGCTTTACAAACTAAAACTTATGTTTCTACATCCACACAATTGAGGGTCGCAAATGACTACAGTTAATTTTTAACTTAATACCATTTTAATTTTTCATAAAATGTGTGCATACAGAGCAGCACACTCACAATACAACTGTTGTCACATGTGCATCTTGCCTCTGCTGTATCCTTAACCTTGCAGTTGGTCTTTCAACTTGGAATTCCAATTTCTTTCAATTTGGAAGCTGGTTTGAATTTTTTGGCATCTTTGCTGACACTTTCATTTGGAAAGCATGGTTCTCCCCAGCCGTGGAAATAGCCACTGTTCTTTGCAAAGTCAAACCATTTTTCACAGTGACCTTGCTCTGACCTTGTTATCAGTCTTAGCATAAATTGTGTGATCTCTAATTAGTCCATCTGTCAGCTGCCTGGGCTCACGTGGTGGGACACGAGGGTTGCTGTGTTGATTGGGAACCAGCTGAATGCACAAAAGAATGATAAATGAGAATTGTCAGAGGATTTGGATCCACGTAGCTGTCTAATGCTCATTGCAAGCCTTGGCATTAGATCTGGTCCTTAGGTTGTTAATAATCTGGAGGAAGGGTTAAAGGACACACTAATGAAACCTGCAGTGATATCATCCCCTTGCTCTTACAATGCCAGGCTCTTAAGCAAAGTTTCCATTGAAATGGTTGCATCAGCTAATGCCCACTCACAGGCTTTGGGATTCAGGGAGTTTGTGTAGATTAAAAGGTAGACACTGGCCCCGAGAATAAGATTTAGTTAAGGGTTCAACACACATGACTGAGAAGAATAGGTCCCAAGGTGGGATGCTTGGATACACACTCTGAAGAGTTATACATTGCTGGTCTTATTTCATGAGTAAGAGTATGGTATAAAATGAGGACCTGGCACTGCAGTTGAACTTTTACCAGGGAGAGACTGAACTGGGGTTATAGGTGACTGCCAGGATCTATCAGGACTGCCTTTCACTGTCCATTACTTGTTCCCACAACTCTTTTCTGACTAACTTCTAATCCTGAGTGAGTGTTGCATGTGATTTGTATCACATGAGTTTGTAACTGATGGAAAAGGGGCAGTGTGAAGCCTGCAAACAACCTGTAAGCAAAGTAGGTGTGCATGTGGGAATCTCACAAATAAAGCCTTCAGCTGCTGGGTGTGGTGGGAAATGATTCAGGGACCTGTAGGTTTGCTAGGACCAGATGTAGATGACCCTAGGAGCAAATGAGGAGGGTAAAAGGCTGGTAACTTTTGCACAGAGGCACCACGGTTTTAAATCTAAAAGTTGCATTCCCCTGCCTTTCCTAAGCCTGCTCCTGCACAATGTTTTTGACATAAGATGGAAAGACTCAATTACTAGCTCTTCTGAAATTCCTGTCCCAAACATTTTCAGCCTGTGGTGCCTCTAATTCATTTGCAGGAATCTCAAACATTTTCATTTTGATGCTTAACTGCTCTGATCCCAGAATGTTCCAAAACTCACACATGGTTTGAGATCTCCTTCCTGGAAACAAAGCTGCACTGTAGAAATAAGCAATTAATATCCAAGCTCCTTGAGGCAAAAGGCCTTTGTGCCAAAAATCAGTAGCATGTCTCTCCCTGAAGTCTTTTAGGTGGGTCCTGTGTGACAAAATACTTGAATTTCCAAGCTAATTGATGACTGAGGACCACTGGAGCAAAAACTGCTCTCAGGAGGGCCTGTTTTTTGAATGCATTTTCATGAGAAGGGAAACAAATTACCAATAAATTGTGGAAATGGCTTTGCTGATGACACAGTGGTACTGTGGTGATGCCACTTCACCCATAGTTTCCATTGTGGCTACAAAATATTGTTGCCCATTTTAGTTTTTCTCAGGGCCTCTTTTTTTTTTTTTTTTCCACACGCTGAGTAAGCATCTTCTAAAAATCATGCCTTTTTCAGGATCCTGAAAGTGAGCACCTAGGAAACATGGAGGAATTTACATTTTTAGGCTCTTGCCAAGCCTTTGGGAGGAATTTAGATTGACCCAGAGAGTATATGCAGTCTCTCACTGGGGAATGCCATGGGCTTCTGAACAAAAGGCTTTTTTATCATTCAGCAAATGATACTCCAGTTCAGGCAAGTATCATGGGCTATTTCAGCATCATCCAGCACTGTGTTGCTTAATGCTGTCAAGTCCTCAGGCAACTGCTTCTCTGCCTGTGAGGAAGGCAGGGTTTTAAGTTGGCTGTAGACTTTTGACTTTTACCTTTCTTAGTTCTCTGAGGGTGTGTGCTGTTCTTTGATTCCTGTTTGTTCTGGTTTCAGAGTATTCTAAAATTTGGACTTGGTTTGAAGACCTGCCTTTTGATAGAGGGCTATTCCATGAAAATGAGCAGCCAAGAACTTTGGTGAAAACTAATTGTACCCATCTGCATGAAGACTTTTCTTGACTTGATCTACACCTGTCTCTCTGTTCTGGTAGAAATGGCGACACTTGTATTTTGTAGCACCTTGCCAAGTGCAAGTGAACTTAAGCAAAGTGTCATCTCTTAGGACACTGAATCACAGAATGGTTTGGGTTGGAAAGGGACCTTAAAGATCATCTAGTTCCAACCCCCCTGCACAGTCAGGGACACCTTCCACTAGAGCAAGTTGCCCAAATGTCAGCGTGGATTTGCCTTTAAGTAGATAGTTCTGTTCAGCACTGGTCTGTGAGTGCCCTATAGCTTGCAGAGCTGGAGGATGCTCACTCAGCAGCCCTTGGCTTGGCTGGGTTTGTGGATAAGAGATCACAGCTGAAATCTATGCACAGCATCTCTGAAATCTTGAAGGACAGCGTGTCAGATATTTGGTCAGCGTTAGCTGACACAAGCCATGAAGAGAGCACAATCTGGACTTGCTCCTGAGCTGAGTTCAGTAACTAAAGTCACTCTAAGAAGAAAGTACCAAATTTAGAGCTGTGCCTCTTCATGAGTCATGGCATTACTCCATGGCTGCCCTTGCAGATCTCCTTTGGTTCATTCTGCTTTGCTTGTATTTCTCTGGCATGGTAGTTAATCTGGTTGAGCTTCTTCCCTCACTGTTGATGTGAGCTCTCCTCCTCCAGGCCCCTGAGGGCACATAACCACTCTTTGCCTGTGTGCCTCTGGAAAACTCCACTGTGGGTTAGTTGTAGCTTGCACAGTCACTACAAGATTAGTGTTTTGGTTTGGGTTTTTCCTGGCAGATAGCAGAATGGGTTTTTCCTGGCAGATAGCAGAATAGGTTTTTCCTTTCCTATCTGGCACAGATTTCAAGGGGGTAAATATTCTGCCCTGCCAGATTTGCTCCAGTTACCCTTGTGTTTAAAAGCCAGATTAAGAGTTTTAATGAGCAGACAGCTCTTTGTGTTTTATGGTGCTGTTAGCTTTCTGGTGTGAGGATTTGTTGTTCTGATCAATCAACTAGTACAACATTAACTACAAGGCAGATCATTTCTTCTCATCCTCCCAGTGTGTTAGGTCTGGAGTGAGCCCCCAGTTCAACAGCAGCTGTTACTCAGGACAGTTTCTTCTACTTATGGATCTCCCACTTGCATTCACAGTGCTGCTGGCCCTGCTATAGCAGGACCTGTGGGGGCATGTTCAGAGCTCACTTGAGGGTTTTTTGTCCAGTTCTGGGCCCCTCAGTTCAAGAAGGACAGTGGGTTGAGAGGGTCCATCACGGACCCACAGAGATGATGAAGGGCGTGGAACATCTCCCTTATGAGGAAAGGCTGAGGGAGCTGTGTCTCTTTAGCTTGGAGAAGGGGAGACTGAGGGTTGACCTCGTTAATGTTTACAAATATGTAAAGGGTGAGTGTCAGGAGATGGAGCCAGGCACTTCTCAGTGTTGACAAACGATAGGACAAGAGGTAATAGATACAAGCTGGAGCGTGTAAACATAAGGAAAAGCTTTTTCACTGTGAGGGTGGAAGTCCTCCAGAGAAGGATCTCTGGAGACATTCAAACCTGGACATGTTCTTGTGTGACCTACACTAGCTGGTCCTGCTCTGACAGAGGGTTTAGACTTTTATCTCTCAAAGTCAGTTCCAGCCCCTAACACTCTGTGATTCCTGTGATGTCCTCAGTCAGCTTCACTGTCAGAGGATCTGATTCTGCTTTTCTTCTCTGTTTTCCAAACCAGTGATTTGTCCCTCAGGCCAGAAGAACCCTCATTCTTCAACCAGAGAAATAAACAAATAAACCTACTGATGCTTGGGAGAAGGAAGAATTTGGCCTTTCCCTCCTCTCCCTCTCTGCCTCTATGTGCATATTTGCATTTTCACTATGTGCTCTATGACTCTGTCCAGGATTGGTCATGTAGTTCTAGAGCTTTCTGTGCCATCTGCAGGAACTGTTAAGTAAAGAAATTAAAAAGCAGAAAGGTATAATGGCTTGATAAAGTTCTTATCTTTTGTTCTTGAACTGGAACAGGATGGTGTTTGGGGAGTTGAGAGAAGGTGCTCTGAGAGCCAAGTGACATTGAGTTATTCTGGTTTTACAGTGGTGAACTCAAACAAATTACCCCTTGGGTACTTCCCAAAGGGAATGTTTGTTGACTCAGTTCACAAAGGAAGTAAGAATATGCATTTGCTTGTGAAAATTATTATCCAAATCACAGTGTTCTTTTGAAACAGCTGTTTGACTGGATACCAAAAAGAAGCAATCAGGCAGTTGCCTTAAAAGACCTTGGCAAAGCAATGAATGGTCAAATTATAAATTTCTTCCCTCTTACCCCCTCAAAGCAGAGTTATCTATATTTGAATTTCTCTTTTCAGCCCCAGAGAGGAAATGAATCAAGTTTACAAATAGTGTTTGAATCAAATGCAATGAATGCTCATGTGTGGCTGAACTATAACAGCATCCTAAGGAGCAGTGCTTGTTCTTGACCCAAACAAGATCACTTTCTTTCCTGAAGACGTTCAGTTAAAAAAAAAAAAAAAAAAAAAAAAAAAAAAAAAAAAAGTGTAAGTAGACCTGTGAGGTTAGATGTTTGGGTTTCTTTGGTTTCTTCCCATCACTATCAAAACTATACCAGGGAAGCCTTTTAGGCTTGTTGTAGCTTCAGCTCCACTTCCACTCCTGGAATGTTCAGTCTATTTAGAGTGAAAGTACATGGGGCAGGGACTGCTCCATCTCTGTTGCCATTCCCAATTTTGAGGTATTTTCTCAAATAACAGCTTCCAGAGAAGCTGTTTTTCTTCAGAGTACTGCATCTCTCTCTTCCCCTCTCTTTCACTTTCACTCAGTACTTTTTGCAACCCTTAGATCACAGCTCCTCTGCTCCAAAATCATTCTGGATGGCAAAGCTGCCACCTTTGTTTTTCTGGCAAGGACTCACTGAAGATGTTTTTCATTTTGGAGGCACAAAGTTAGTTTGTGGCTGAAAGAAATGCCATATAGGAAAATCATTATTGATCTCATGAAGTATGCTGAGAGCAGTGAAGTCCTCCCTCCTTGGCTTGTTTTTGAGGATTATTTCAGTGTTCCAGTAGATGGGGCACATGAGTGTACATGCTGCTTTCCTGAGGGGGGACCAGAGCTCTGATGGATAACCAGAGCTTATCAGGTAAGTCTGTATCTGTTTTCAGAACTCAGAATTATAGTCCTTGGTGGAATGAGCAGTCCTCTCTGTTGTCATTGGTTCCCTCTGTATCTGCAATTTACTTTTTTCCTTTCATCTCTAGCTGTTTTCTTTTTATATATCTTACCACTAGCTTGAAAAAAACCAATGATCAGTAGCACAGCAATGGTATTCAAGCTACAATGGTGCTTTGAAATCTTTGTGGGGTCTGATCTTGCCATCCCATTCCCAGTATATTTGATGTAATACATTGAATCAGTAAGAACTCTGGGACTGATCTCCTGAAGGAAAGGGAAAATGCAGGAAGCTGAGCAATTAGATCAGTCCCTGGTATTTTAATATATATATATATATATATATAAAACTTCATTTAATTTCCCCAGATAGGTAGATTTAATTGAGCTGTTCAAAAGTATTAAAACCCTCCCCTTAATTCCAAATCAGCAATGCCAGGAAGATGCCTGCTGTGGCTGTGGATACTTTCTTCTTCCCAGCCATTCCCTGTGAACTTGGGGAAGTCAGGCTGGCCTGGCAAGCATCCTAACTCTGCTGTTGATGACACCTCTCAGCAGAAGCGGTGTGTGGGCAGACAGGTAGTTTCATCATGGGGAGGAGGAGGAGGCATGCATCACCTTCTGTTTAAGCAGAAGCATCTTTTTGGAATGTTGTCCATTTTATCGGTTAGGGCTTGAACACCAAGCAGCCAGGAGAGGCTGGATATTGTAATTACCACAAGTGGAGGCAGGCTGCTGCGTCTGCCTGCTTGCCTGGAGAAGAATAACCTGTTGAATTTGCTAGGAGCTATTGCTGTGAGGACAAGAGCCACGGTTACTGGGAGTACAGCAGCCACAGGTGGATGCAGTAGCTGCTTCAGAGCTATGCTGTGGGGAAGAGGCAGGGGCTCGTTTACTGGATGCTGGATGCCCGTTTGGGTTAGAGCCTCTGCTTTTGCCTCCTAAGCCCGAGGAGGAAGAACACGCAGCCCGTTCGCTTTTGTGGGGTCGGCCATGGCTGCGCTGTCTCAGCACCTGAGGATCCTGCTGTGGAAGAACTGGCTGAGTGTCAAGAGGCAGCCGGTGAGTGTGGAAACCAAGGAGTTAGCAGAGGAGAGGGACCTGGAAACTGCAGGAGCTGTGGAGCAAGGGATGCACTTCAGGAGAGGAAGGTCACAGTACTAAAACAAATATTTTGAAGGCTGGTGATAGAGGCAGAGGGAAGAAAGGGGAATGGGTTGGAAGCTCAAGTGAATCTTGCAATGGAGGTCATACATGAGCTAAGGCTGCAGTTCTGAGAGATGTAGGTAGGACAGATTTCCAGTGCAGTACTGAGTGGTGCAAATCAAACACCCCAAAGATAAACCATTGCCAGTAATGTCCAGAGAGCGATCTGAACTGCAGCAGCAACTTGGGGACGGATAGGGAAATACTGAGTGGCATTGTGTGTCCAGGTGAAGTCTGCTCAGTAGTTTTGTCCCAGGCTAGTTTCAGTATAGCAGCACTGTAATTTAGTAGCAGCATGCTGCAATTCATGGGCTTACATTGCATCCTGTCCTCTTGGCTGGCATTCCAAATGTGATGGTTTTTAAACTCTTTGGTTGAATGGAAATGTTGGCCGTTGTAGAAAATGCTGACAGAAGAGAAAGAGCTATGGATGGAAGGTGTGATATGAGAATGGGTTGAGAGGCTTTGTATCACCACATGCTTCTGCAAGGGCCATTCTTGCCTGCCCTGTCCTGCCTCTCAGTTTTGGATCCAGAGCCATGCTGGATGGTTTTGACTCCTTATGATCCTCCATAGTTGCTGTGAACATGCTGTGAACCTGTGCACGTCCTTTCCTGGAGCTAAGCATGCAGGAGGGTTTCAGAGATGCAGAGGAGTCCCAGTAAATTACCTCTAATTTCTCAAGAGAAATTTTAACAGCTTTGCTAACAGCAGGCAGCTTGGGTCTCTTTCAGCTTTTGTGTACCCAAAGTAAATATAAACCCAAGCCCTACCTGTACTTCTGATCATATAGTCTTACTTGCTTTAATTCTATTTTCTTGTGAAGTTGAAATATCAATTCCATGGAATTGAAATGTCAGTTAAAATAAAAATCTAGCCACAGCTGAGGCCATTGGAATTCTTTCCTGTATTCCTCCTTTTCCCCAGCTCCAAATAAGGGAGCTTGCTTAGACTGGAGGGGATGTGTGGAGGTAAACCCAGATCTCTGCTCTCAAACATATCCTGATTTCTTTTTTCTGCTTGTTTTCAACCTGTGTAAACTGACATCACTTACAGACCAGGCTTTTAGAAAGATTTTTTTTAGCATGTCTGTTTTGCAAGGGAAGTACTGCTTCTCAGTTTCTTGTAACTTGTGCGGGTGGTTCCTGCTGCTGGCCTCCCGGAGGCTGATTGGAATGGCCCCTGTCCTCCTTCCACAGACTCCAATGCTTTTCTGCTCTCTTTAGCAGCCTCTCCAGGGCTGGCAAATGCATTTACTTCTGCCTTTTGCTTTACACTTTTATTTCCTCTGTGAGATCTCTGCAGACCCCCTGGAGAGACTGCTGCTGTGGCATGGGGAGAGCTACAGCTTGCTGGAGTGTTTGTTGGAATCAGCTGATGCTCTGCATCCATGGCCAGGATCTGCCTCAGTACAGGTTACTCCTGCTGTGACAGGAACGGTCATGAGGTTGGGAAGCAAGCTTTTTTGGGAGTGAGGTTTGGCCTGTGTTCCAAGAGGAGCTGGAGGAATCGGTGCCTCTTGTACTTCTGTTGCTTTTCACCTGTCACCTTTAGGCAGCTTGGTTATTTACAGAATCATAGAATGGTTTGGATTAGAAAGAACCTTAAAGATCATCTCGTTCCAGCCCTTCTGTATGGGCAGGGAAATGTCCCACTAGACCAGGTTGCCCCATTCAACCTGGCCTTCAACACTGAGAGGGACTGGGCAGCCACAGCCTCCCTGGGCTACCTAGGCCAGTGTCTCACCACCCTCATACTAAAGAATTTCTTCCTAATGTCTAACCTAAATCTCTCCTCTTTCATCTTAAAGCCAGTACCACTCATCCCACCACTCCAAAAAGTCTCTACTTGGCTTTACTGTAGCCCCTTCAGGTACTGGAAGGTGCTCTAAGGTCTCCCTGGAGCCTTTTTTTCCCCAGACTCAACAACCCCAACTGTCTCAGTCTGTCCTATTAGGAAAGGTGCTCCAGCCCTCTCTTCCTTGCCTATCATCTTTGTGGTCTACTCTGGACACATTCAAGGAGCTCTAAGTTCTTTTTATATTGGGGACTCCAGAACTGGACACAGTACTCCAGGTGGGGTACAGAAATCCAAAGGCAGAAGGAAGAGGAGATATCCCTCCATCCAGAGATCCTAAGTAAGGTCTGAACAATTAAACCTACTTTTAGTTGTGAAATAATCCAGGAACCAAGGGATTATGCAGCCTACATCACAGAACAGCACTTTATGTCCGAAGACCCAAATTGAAGTTGGTTATGGCTTCTTTCAAGTCATCATCTTCCACCTGCAAGCATTTTGGTCAGGATGGTTGTCTTGTTTTTGTTAACTAGAAATTCCTGGGACAGTGGGAAAGCTGTTGTGTCGCAACTGGTGTACCCAGCTACAATTACATCCAATTAAGTCAAAGGACAATGATACTAAGGGAAGAGCTGTTAGGAAAGTTGGGAGCAAAAAGCATAATTTTAGCTCCAAACAGAGAGCTGCAAAGATTTCTGTGAGTGGAGACAGTCAATATCAATTTCTTCCTCCAAGATTATGACAGATCTCTTGCCCTTCCTTTAGGCAGCCTCTGACTAATATCAGTTTCTGTTACCCCATAATTTTGCTTTAGCCTACATGGGAATAAACGAGGAGGATATGTTAATAATACCATTTGCATGTCAATTAATCAGAGTTAAACAGTGTGTTTGGAGACTGATTATAGGGAAAGCATGTGATACTAAAAATTATAAGAAGATTTTAGTTTAAGTGGTGAATCTTGTTAGAAAAAGCAGCATATATATGAAAGGCAGGAAGAGTAGAGTCTGCACAAGCCAAAATGTTGCTGAATTATACAGGTACTCTCTCTGAAGAGATGTGTGGGGAGGTGCCTTGTGATTTCATGTCAGTTACTTGCTTATTTTGGGGCATGAATCTTGCTCTTTTAGAGCTGTGTCATGTTACCAGGTATGGAGTTGCTGTAAGACAACCATTTTTAAGCTGAATTTCACTCCAGAACTTGTTTTTAATGTTCAGTGAGTGTTACAGGAAATGAAAACACTGCTATGGGCTTGGAATTACTTTGGAAAAGCAGTTTTGGATATTATGTGTTGATCTGAAAAAAATAGCAACACGAAGATGAAAAATGGGATGATTTTGAAGAAAGACATCTTTGCAGTTTCAAAATTGTCATGCAGATAGCACAGCAATTTTGCAGCATAGAGTAGTTTGACCTTAACTACTGATGTATGGAAAACTCCAGTCTAGTAAGCACAGTAGTAACCCAGCCAAATAGTGCAAAAGTAGTTGATTATTTGAATAATTGTGTTTTCCTAGCTTACAAAATTCCAAGGTTTGTGATTTAAAACTGACCTTGGCCTCCTCCCTAGATGGGTTTACTATACTAGAGGATTAGCAGGCTGTATTTTCTTTATCCTAATCCACTGAAATTAGTCAACCCTCATGTCAGATGCAGGAGTGCTATCAATCTTCATGTTGTTTTAAACTCTACTAGGCCAACTTTACATCATCTGTCTTCCACCTCAGCTCATTTATATGGCCTACCACAGCTTGGAAATGGAAAGGTGCCCAGAAAGTTGGGTCCCTGGGGTCAGAAGCTCATGATTGATCCTGGTGACAACTCCATGAAAACGAAAAAATCCTATGAAATGAAAAAATGAAAAATCCTATGAAAATCCTTCCTTTCAGCTCTACTGTGAGGCTGAACCACTGTTTGTGAAGAACAGCGCAACTTTTTTGGGAAAAAAAATGCTGTAGACTTTTCAGTTCACTTGTGCAAGTTTAATTTTGAAATATAATCAAATGAGTCATTTATACCCAGCATTTGAGCAGTGCCATTCACCGAAAGCTAAATTAGCCTTTTGCACTTCAGCTCTTTTACTTTGCCACCTGTACATCCAAAAGGCTTTCCAGCATGCTTTTACTATTATATAGCAGTGTCTCCAAGCTGGATAAACACTGCCTCTGGTAATTATCAGCCAAACTGAAGCACAGGTAGGCTTGTGTTATTTTCAGGCTTGTTATTTGCTCTTAAAATCTTATGTAGTTTTTCTTCCTGTATAGATAATAGCTGGGTTTAACAGTATGCATACCAAGACAGACATGATTTACAACGTATCATATAACTCATTTAGGGTAGTGCTTGTACATTCCAGACAAGTTCTGAGACACATCAATATGACAAACGTAACTGATATATTTTCATTGCTGTTTTATAGGTATGGTCATTCATTTTAATTTCCTGGCCTGTGGTTGTTTTCATAATCTTGGCCATTATCCGTCTCAAATTCCCTCCAGAGCCCCAGCCAAACTGTAAGTAACTGGTTTGGTTTTATGTCTTTGGAATTCAGTTCTTGTTTCAGTGACTGATGTGTTAATTTGATGTGTTTTGTTGCTTTTACAAGTGTGATTCTTTGTTGCTTCCAGTGAAGATTTCCTGTGTTGCAGCATGCTGTAAATACATGTGTTCCTCTGAGGTTGCTCTTTTTATACCTCTTTTCAAATTAATTTCATAATTAGAAAATAACTTTAAAGAACTGTCTTATCAAGATGTACTCAGCTATTGCTCTAGTAGACAGCAATATAAATTTACATGATAAATTGAGTGACAAGAGGACAGCTGGGGGAGATCTTAATAAAATAAGTAAGGATATAGGCTTCAAGTGGGATTATGAAGGTGAGGTAATGCCTTTGAGGTTGGTCAACATGGAAGATTTCACCTTGTGTAAATTTGCTATGGGCAAAAAGCACCTATTTAGACAGCTTGCTACTAAGGTTCAGCTTAAGGGTGGTACTTCATTTGGCTTCTGTGAGACAAAATAGTGTTTTGTGAGTGTGTGTCAGCCCTTTATAGCAAGTCAAAGAGCAGCATTTTGGGTGGGTGAATAGATGTTGGTGGTTAAATGGGTGAAGAGTTTGTATACAAGGTCATTTTTCCTTGCAAGTCTTGCTTCCTGGTTCAGGAGAATGTATCTACATCTCAGAGCATGGATGTGCTTGAATCTACTCTAAAAATCTTACAGTGATTTGGTGATTCTTTACCACCATCAGAAGAACCACTCCCTCAACCCTGGCCATGTCTGTTCATGAAGTTATATAATAGAGCAAGGAGGTTGGAAGTTGGAAGCCTTTTTCCCTTCTGAAGTGTTTAATCTTGATTTGGATCAAATCCCTGATTCTGCTCTCTGTGGTCTCATGACTGCAATTCCAAGAGAAGGGAGAGGAGGGAGTGAAAGGGCTGGGCCACTCCACCCAGTGACTCCTTCCTTTGTGTTGGAGGGAATCAACTGGGAAATGCACCCTGTTGCCTGCTCACCAGAGAGGTTCCTTGCCCTTATTGTTGCAGATACCCTGGAAATGAATGAAGTTTCTTGTTTAATGTTGCACATTTGGTCTGCTGAAGCACATCCATGTGCTGCAGCAGAGCTATTGGTGAGAGCCATGGTTTCCCAGCACAGGGTAGGAATAGCCCCTCAAAGATTGCCTTTACTGAAAGATTTGCAATGTCTAATTCATAGGAGATGGATCCATGGATTACCTGCATCAGGCAGTCATTGACTTGACAAGAACAAAGCCCTAGCACCAGCAACATTGGGTTTTAATATTTGAGGCAAGGAGACAACTCTGGCAGCAGTGAGGACAGGCAGTTGGCTTCCTGAGTTTGCAGCCACCAGATGTGTAAAATGTGGCTGTGCATATTTTATATTTGATGATGTGGGTGTGCACTGGAAATGCTCAACCTAGCAAGGTCTGATTCTCTGATAAGAAGTCTTTGTGTCAGTATGATGTGTAAGAAAGTGTCACATTGTGACAAATACTGGATGTACAATTGGGATAGCCCTTGTCCCATGAAGCTTGCCAGCCTATTCTGAATTTGTGTACTTCATTTGGTAGGCAGGGATGGGAAGCCAGAGAAATTTACTTTCTTCAAGTATCACAGGAAGCTTTAAATGGAGAAGAATATTCTTGGTGTTTTGGAATAGTCCTTTAACCCCAAGCCTATCTGCTGTCAGCAAAAGGCATGTTCTGTACTTTAAGTTCCCCTGAACTCCCTTGAACCAGTTGGAGCAGGCAAGACAGGACATGTTGTACTTTGTGAAAACCCCAGATTTTGCCAAGTGTGGAAATGGCAGTCCTCCCACACAGCTCCATCAGCTGTCCTTCTTGTCCCTGATAAATATGAAAAGATGAATAGCCAGAGAGCCAGCTGGATTAAAAACTATTTATTCTTTTATTCGACAAGGCTGCTAGTTGGAATGTATATTTTTTTGGAACTTGTTTGCTCTGGATGCTTGCACCTCTGAATTGATGGGTTGGAAGGAAAGTTCTTAGGAACAGCAAGTGGCTCCATCAGTTGTGCTTTGCAGGAAAGAGGAAGATTGGGCATTGTCTTCTGTGGATTAGTTCCCTTTTTTTCATAGATGAATTCTATTTCACTTCTGATTTAGTTCTGTCTCTAAATACGTGAGTAGGTATCTGTCTCTCTTGGAAGTGGATGATAGGACTCTCTATTGAGAGAGTTTTATGGAGAGGAAACTTTTCTGATAGAAAAAAAAAAAAAAAAAAAAAAAAGGCATGCGAACACATCTAGAAAACTGTGGGTTATTTTGTTCATTTTGACCAGGAATAAAGTTCACTTTGTGCTGTGTTCCAGTGCCTGCCTTAAAAGACACAATCATTAAGTAATGACAAGAAGCAGTTTCCAGCTCTGCTGTCAAGAGATTATTGCAGGCAGACAAAAGTCAGGAAGCGCAGAATTGATGGCACAGAGATAGAATAAGCTGCTTGGGTGCCGAGTTTTGAAGCCATAGAGATAATCCCACAGAAGATCTCAGTCTGTCAGCTTATCTCAAGTATTCAGGGCCACAGAAACACCATTATATCTATTATTTGCTCAATTAAAACCTCTCAAATTTGAGACAGTAAGTTCATCTGAAGGACATGTAATATACATTCAATAGTTGGAGGATTTTGTAGAGAAATTATCTATCAAATATCAGTAAAGAATAAACAAGTGGCAAGAGCTTCCTGCAAGAGCAAGCTGTTTGCTTTGTATTATGCTGTGTAGTGCCTAATGCAATGGAAGCTTATGTGACACTGGACTCTGAAGGGAAACGACATGGCAAATAAATGTCACCACTGAAGAGAGCACTCATAGGAAAACTAAGAACTAAGGAAAAAAAAGAACTGAAATTCACCTGATATATAATTTCTTTCACGACTACAGCATCTAGTATCTAAGAAGAAAAAAAAAAAAAAGTAAACAAAAAACCCAAACAAACACACCTCTCTTCTTTCTTCCAGACATCTGTTTGATGATGTATTTTCAGGTCAGCAGAGATTATTGTCAAGAGAAATTAAAAAGATATTTTTCTTTCTTTGCATACCCAGCTCCCGTGATGGTCTGAGAGTCTAACCACACAAAATCCTTATCCAACTTACTATGCACATCACAGTTGTGGCTTTTGACCTTTTTATTACAGCTCTTGTAATTGCTAGAAGGTATTGGGGTATATTTTGTGGCATACTTGTAGAAGAGGAAGCTCTGGATTGGAAGCCTACAATGTGAAAGCCAGTGAGCTGGGTTTGATGGTAGCTTCTAGTTTTTTGTGCCTGTATCACCAGTTTTCTAGACTGAGCAGGGACAAAAGTCCCATTCCTTCACTGCAGGTTTTTGCAAGGTATGGGAATTGTGTATGAGATACAATCTGTCCCTCAGGGTTCAACCCACTCAGTCTACAGAGGAGTGCAATTACACTCCTTGCTTTAAGTAGCACTGTCACACCCTGTCACACCCTCCCCACCCGCTTTCTTCCTTTTCTGTTCTCCTTCTTTCCCCTCCTGTCAGTTTGACCTCATCATTTTTCTCATAGAAGCTCTTTAGGGTGTGGTTAGTCATCCACTCATTCAGAAACCCTGCACTTAAGAGCTATGGAGAAGATGTAAAACTTTGCTCTCCTGCTAGAACCAGGGTTCTGTCCCAGTGGCAGCCTGTGAGCTGCCACAGCTATACCTCATTCAGCTTTTGGATCTCATCTTCAACCCAGCTAATCCTTTCAGGTGATTTGTTGCCTGAACTCTTCTCAGTGAAGCACATCTCCCCATCCACCTCTGCTCAGAATTTCCACTCAGATTTCATCACCCCCATGGAGAGGCCTGCAGGGTGTGTTGCGTGCACGCAGAGACACTCGTGATGGGCCCAGCAGCAGGGTGCTGTGCAAGGCTGCTCTTTGCAGCCAATGTTCGGGAAGGATATTGCAATAGCTGAGTGTGAGACTGTTTGCCAACACCAGCTGTCCAGGTCCAGCTTACAGTCAGAGCTGTGTGACACAACTCTTTGTAGGAGCAGATCCTTATACTCTACTCTCATTTTTGGCTCCTGTGCTCCTGGCAGAGGAGACAGGATTGGAGGGTACTGGAGCTACCCTTCAGACTTACTGTGATTTGAAAGGTCCAGAATTTATTGGAAAACTCAGTATGAATCACAGACAATAGATCTGAGATAGCTTAGGAGAGAGGCTATGGCTTGTTGTACCTGCAGACACACCTGGCCTGGGACTTCTGTGCTGAGCACTACTAGCATGTTAGAGGTAACTGAGGCATGAGTTACCCCTCGTCAGTGCAGTGTCAGAAAAGGAGGAGGATGCTTTACATTGCTTATAAAAAGAAAGGACAAACGCAGATATTATCCCCTCTCCCATGCCCCTGGGGAGCGGGATAAGCTGGTTGTGGTGGTGCAAGGTGTCTGTTCTGCCAAGCATGGGGCAGGCAATGCCTATCACCCTCTGTCCATGTCACCCCAGTGTGTCTCCCCTCCAACTGTTGCAGCAGTGTGCTGGTAGCTGAGTTCAGGGGTTTCCTGCCTTGTGGGTTTGCATGGCTAAGGACTTCAAACCACTTTTAGCTGTCAGTTCCATGTTGCTCTGAGGCAGAAACCCTTTAACTTTGTCCAACAGTTCACAGAGAAAGACCTTGGGCTGAGTTAATTCTCAATGTGAGTGATGACTGTGGCAGCCAGCAAGCCTCTGAGGTCAGATGGTATGGAGCAAGGTGGGCCACAGCACTATCATTCCTCTGAGATACCATCCTGGAGACAAGAAAGCTCTGAAAAGGTGCTTGCACTTTAAAGGAAATTGCTTCATAGTTGGAAGGATCTGAACCTGTCTCGTTTTCCAGCAGTGTGGAGAAATTAATGGGTACTCATGCTAATTACAGGGAGGTGAGATGGTGGCTCAGCTACGCAGGCCTCTCCATTCCTTTGGATAAGTCATGGCTATTTATGTAAGGCATAATCCACCCAAGGGATCAGCCTGCTCTCTGTACAGACAAGCACACGTCAGACTTCCAGCTCTTCTTCACAATATGCCTGTGATGGAGCAGTCTCACTCTTCCTTTACTTTTAGAATGCTTAATTTTTACCCACTTATTTTCTGTTTATTTTCTCTCTTTTTCTAGACAACCCAATGCCAGATTTTTTGCCTGTGCTTAGCTGCAGCATGTTTAGCAAAATAACCTCATCAGATCCCTCCTTTAGCATCCTTACTTTGGTATGAACTTGTTCTGTTATTTTGTGCTGCCACTGTGCCAAGGAACAGACTACCATATAACACTGCTTCATCAAAACAGTGCTGCAGGGCATTGAAATTGTATTAATTATCCCCTCAGATAGATATATACCTTGATCTCCTTACATACATAAGTAGTGTCCAGCCATATGGTTCCCTGCCACTTGCCCAAGCACCCTCTTAGCTCTGAGACCCACAGACTAACCAGAGTGCTGTGATGTTTATAATGCCTCCCTTTCCATAAATCTCCAGACCCCCAGTTCTTCTATGGACTCTTCTGCCTCATGAGGTGTGACTGAAGGATGTTTAGAGTTGGAGAGAGAATCTCCCGAGTTACCAGTATGTTTTTCCTCCTCACTGAATTACAAAAGGGCCTTGGGACAGTCACTTCATTCTAATTTACTTCCTGAATCATCTGAATCCAGATTCTGGGACCCAGAAGTGCATCAGTATTTTTCTAAAGGTATAGAGCAGTTTAGCTTGGACTGAAGTTATCAGTTGTTGATATCTGTGTGTCTGGAAAGGAGGTCACTTCTGTCTGAAGAATCTAGACTCAGGAGACTACCTGGGGACACTCAGCATTGAAAGTCATTGGTTTAGTAAACACAGCTTTTATGCAGATATTTTTTCCAGGGTCTAGATATGGATTTAGGTTTTTGGTTCCAGCTTCTAGCTAAGGATATGTTCTGACTCCCTTCTTAGGTCCTGTTTGTGCAGTGCCCTGTTGCTCATATCTGTTGCCTGTACTACAAGAAGACCAGGTTAGCCATGTCTGCATTAAATATTGCTTTAAAAAGCCCTGTAGGAAAAGGCCTAGTGTACAGTTCCACCTCTCTTGGGTGTGTTTGTGCTTCAAGCAGTGGAACATCCCTCCGTGATGTGGTCAACCTCCAGTGCCATCCCTCCCCATCAACTCTGCCCCGCGGTGCAGACATCAGCTCTGTCATTTCCCCATCTTGACCTGAATTTGCAAAATCTTTTAGAATGTTTCCATCTCTCCTCTTTTATTCTTTGTGTTTGGTTTGGGAGTTTTTGTGAAATCATTTTTTGCAGGTTTTATACTCTCTGGTCTTTATGATGTACTCCCATATCAGTGCATGAATCCAATGTATTCAAATTCAAGAGCTGATTTTTAATTTATTAAATAAGGGGGTGGAAGTTAAAGGTCTGTGGGCAAGCCAAACTAGCTTGTCTAGTCTTAATAAGTGTGGAAGTAGAGGCTGTCTGCTCTGGGTTGTCTTATTTGCAGAGCCTGAAATTCTGGAGGCAAGAATTAGGCAATGAAATGCTTCCTCCATTGAGGCCACAATCAGCACAGGGAGGAGTCTTGTAGCAAGTTGTCTGGTGCTTCAATCTCACTGTGGTAGGCATACATCTGGGGATATCATGCTATACACTTAAGAAAACAAGGATGTAAAGATGAAAAATGCAGACTCTGGAATCTAACCCAGCCACAAGAAATGCTTGGGGCTTGAGTATAGATGTCTGGGGTCCTGCTGAGCACTCATTTCACAGAACAGTGAGAAACAGAGTAAATTGTGTGTGACTTGCAGGTGAGGGTGGTACACAGGTGGACTGGAGATATGTGAAATAGCTGCTCACAGCATTTTCTGTTACCTAATGATTTGTATGGGAGAAATAAAAAAAAAAAAAAAAGAAAAAAATCCAATGGGAATGTGTGCACTCCAGGGACGGTGAGACTTTAACTAACACCAGATTGCCATAATTCAGGTGAGTGTTGCAGGGCCCAGCTGGCAGGTTTCTATCCCAGACCTGCACTGGGATGCAGCGTGTTGCACTGTATGTGTCTGGGATTACTGTGTGCTGTGTACTTCACAGCATCAGCCTGTCCCAACATACATCAGTGATCGAGGCTCACAGAGGAATAAAAGCTATTCTGATGCCATAGATAACTGAGGCTGTTTGCAGCTTTGAGGTGAGCTCAGGGTATCTCTTCTGTCAGTGCTGTCTGCTCAACAGGTGAAATTGTGGAAATAAATGTAATTTCTGCTGTCTGGCCGAAAACAAAGCAAAAGAAATCACGTTCCAGCTCCAGAAGGAGTTGAAAAATTGTCTTTGTGATATGAAAGGCAACAAGAGTGTAAGGACAGTGCAAAACCAGAATGTTAGCTCTGATCCAGCACAGCTCTTAGGTATCTGTTTAGCCTGTTGTCTGAGTAGTTCCATTAAAATCAGTAGAGCTCATCACTGCTGTGCCCTGGGCTTTGGGCACACTGAGCAAGATTTGGGCATTACTTCCAGGAACTGTAGTGCACCTCATCCATTTTTTTTTCTTTTTTTGCAACAAGCATGGAACTGACATGGGAGTCAATCTTGCAGGTGTGAAAAAGGTGAAGGAAAGTCTCACCTGGCATTTCCCTCCTGGTCCTGCTTCCACTAAAGACCTCAGTCCTGGGTGACTAGGAAGATTAGGGATCCTTTCTCCAGATTCAGGGTGAGATGTGAGTTTCAGAGTGACATGGCATTTCAGTGTTCTCTTTCCATAGATAACAGGCCAGTTGGCCATTTAAGCCCTTGTTCATGCATTTAAAAAATTCCCTGCTACAAAATGAATCCTATCTCATGGATCTAATAATCAGGTTTACATTTTGGAGGGAGGTCAAAAGTTCTGGCATTATCATAAAGCTTTCCACAAAAAAATAGGCAGCTTAACTGGTTGATAAAGAGATAAATCTGGAAATGGGCAGTTAAATATGGTTGAAGAGGAACAATATTGTCATCATGTCATGAAAGAGGCACGTTTGTCTTTTTTGATTATTTAGCAAAGCAAAGGAAAAAAGTTTAATGATGTGTGACTATGGGAAAGACTAGAAAGGAAATGAGAAGTTTGTGCATACACGACATAGTTAAGCATGTTGCTTAGAAGTCTGGAAAGAAGTGCCAAAACAGTAAATATTTTCATGATGTGTTTTGTGACTTGTTAGATAAATATAAACCTCAGCTGATAAACAGTCAGGATTGCCACTCTGGGTCCCTGCTGCTGCTCAGAGGTGATTGAAGCTGAGCACTACAAAACTCTGCAAAAGTTTAAGATTTTGTCAGCTAGAAGCTGAAGGGGTTGAAGAGGTGTATTTTACAAAAGGTACTTTCTGGCCTTGTTGATTTCTGCCTTACGATCTCATTGTGTTTCCTTGTCTCAGGGTTGAGAGGAATGAGCATTTACTCACCCTTTCATCACTGATCATGTTTTATTTATTTCTCTATGAAGCCACTTTTTGGACATTTTTTTAATCTTTTCTTCTTTTTTTTTTTTTTTTTTTTTCCCCCAAAGAGCTCCAGTTATTAAGCCTCTTTGAATACTTTTGCAGTGATTAAATGCATTTTAAATTAAACACAATGCTTCCTAATGAAGTAATTTGCTCATTAATGCTTCTAATTCATCAGTGGGGGAGTTGAGAGTTGCATGGATTTTTTTTATGACTTTTAGAAGGAATCAATGCATAAGGTATATGCAGTATCAAAGTGTATGAAGCCTTAAGGCAAGAGAATTTTTTCATGCTCAAGGAGTGGTAGTGATAGGACATGAAACTATGGGGGGATAGAAAACAGAAAAATTCAACATGCCTTTTTTAATTAATGTTAAAGGCGGAAGAAAAAATAGTTAATGTACCTAAGTTTATTTATGAAGCAGCCATTTATAATGAAAATACTGTAGCACTGATATGAATAAAGTGGAATATAGATTTTTGTCTGCTTTTGCAGGATGGATGGTAGAGCTAGGTGGGAAGCCCTGAGACCAGGAGCACTCTGTGGGCAGAGAAGGGTGATATTTTGAAAGCAAAAAATAAAGTCTGCCTAGGTCCACTATATATGAGGGGATTTGTATGTTCAAATGATGGGGCTGTGATATAGCCAGCATCTCTCAGAGCAGCAATGCTGAGACTGGAAAACTGAAGGAAAGGAAGGTACTTAGCACGCTGAGTGAACTGGTTGCTAGTTCACACAAGAGACTGCTGGTTGATGTAAACTGGGGTGTATAAATGGGGTGTGACCTGTACAGAACATGGATGTGCTCCTCTGTCTTTATACTCTTGGTCATGCACAGCAGGAATATTAAGTACAAGAAGCAATAACCTGAAAATACTATTTATTTGCTTTCCATCCCTCTGGTGTGGATGATACTGGCTTCTATCCTCCCAACACTTGCCTTCTCTGGGGCACTTTCTTGCCTTGGGCTGAAGGGGGGTCACTGAACACCCAATTCTTTGAAATGAATGGTTGGGCCCAGTTAATGCAATGCCTGAAACCTCTGGGCGATGGAAACAGCAAAATCAGTGTGGCAACATAAAACATGGTCCATTTAGATTTAAATGTTGCAGTCAACTTCGATTAATCATATAGACTGTTGATCTTTCATACATGACATTTTTTATTTCCCTGACATTTTTCATCATTGTTACACGAAGTACCTTTACCTGAGGGAAACAAAATGTTTTGCTCCTCTTGAAGAGAAGGTTATTGGAATATACAACATGCAGGGAAGTAAGAGAAGTAAGTTTTCCTCATTTCATTCAGTGTGAAAGCAGATGTGGAAATGCCAGAATTTCCAGTGGTGTGCATGCATTTATTGCATGTATCTTGTATTTATTATTAGTGCTGTGCATGCCTGTCTTTTCAGCTCTTGCAGAGGTGGCTGGTGCTGAGCAGGTGCTGCTGAACAGGGAGAACCAGCCAGCCCATTCAGTGCTGAGTATTTGGCCTTTTCTGCCCTTTGGGATGCCCTTTTGTTGTCTTCAGATTTGGTGCCCTTTTTTCTATGGTGACAGGAAAAACGCTTAGTGAGGGGGGACAACAGAAGCCTCTGCTCATAAATTAAACCTACCAGCGTAGGTTTAATTTACAGCAAATGAGAATTTGGTCCAGATGTTTCTCTGTCATGGTCTTTCTTGAAAGACCTCCTTAGTTCTATAACTGCTGTCAGAGTCCTGGCCTCTTCCAGAAAAGTCCTCTCTGGCATCTCCTCTGCTTTCATGATGAGAATGTTGTGCGGTTACACCAGTTCATGCCTGCAGTGACTCAGTGATGGATCAGGCTCCATGGCTGTAACCAGGTGCCAGCAGAGTTAGCAGAGCCTCTCTGAATACATCAGTCACATTGGGCCAGTGATGTCTTCAGGGGCATCGTACTCACCACCACAAGTAGCAGCACTTGCAAACTTCAGGTCATGAATTCCTATCTCTCAATTTTCAAGCTGCTATTTCAAAAGGAAAGGGAAGAGTGAGCTGTTATCATCACCTTGTTCTTACATTGAGCACCTTGCTTGTCATACAGCAACTGATTGTTTAATTGTTCACTTTGAACTAAGTATACCACCTTTGAATCCAATTTTTAAATTTCTTATTGCTACTTACATCTCGGGGAAGTGTTTTTCCCTGCTCTGGATTCAGCAGAATCTCTTGAATAATTGTCTCTGTAAACATCTCACATCTCTCCAGAGAAGAATGATGCTTCCCAAGCTCCCAGCCCAATCCATGCATTTCCCACTCTGCTGTCCAATTAGGAATTACTCAGATTAGCTGCTCCAGGTCTTCTAAGAGACATGGGCTTAGTTCCTGACCCTGGCTGTCCTTGGTAGATGTGAATGGCTGGGGTGGGTGTAGCTGGTTCCCTCCTAGCTCCTGCCTGTCTCACTTCATTGTGGTTATGGTCTGCATCCTGAGCCTCATGGCTTCCCAGGTCTTTGAGGTTGCATTTTGGTAGAGACACTGATGAAATGAGGTGTGCATTTTTGAACTGGGGTGTGACTCAGTTTCCCACATAGGAATAAGAGTGGAGAAGATCAGAAGGAAAATGAGAAGAACGCCAGTGTGTGCAAAATGCCATTTTGCAGGGCTGTAACTGGTGATCTCAAAGGGCATGGCAGGGAATATTCACACAAAGATACTCCCAGATTAAAGTGCTCTACTCTAAAGTTTCCCTCATGGGCAGCAGACTTAACTACACTTCAAAACCTTTAGGGTGACAAGTTTGGTCCTTTGGCCCCAGCACCAGAAGAACTATCTGTAGGGACAAGAGAGATTTTTTACTCAGTGTTCTGTGATTCCCAGGATCCAGCTCAGCCTCCTGTGTATCTGCCAGCATCCTGAGGATGCAGTGAGTGCTGGGGGAGCTTCCCACAGCAGGCAGAGCTCCAGTCTGCTCCTCTGGCAGGGTATCTCATTTTCTAGGGTAATTCTCCACTAAGGTATTAAGAGAATAGGCACTCAAAATAGATGCCTTCAACTCTGCAGGTCTCAGCAGTCCTCTGCCAGTTGCTGAAGCAGTGGAAACCCTCATGCTGAACCATGAGCTTTTGTATTTTGACCAAAAAATGTAGTGCCCACCCAAGTGCTGAGACCAATGGCACTGAGGAAAGCTTAGGAAATTTCAGCCTCCTTCAAGGAAACCACAATGGTGTACCCCACCTAGTACTGCCATTGAAAATATCTGGTTTTGAACACTGTTGTAATTCATAAATGTAGTACAAGTGTAGTACAGTGTCCCTGTTGGAGGGGTTAGAAATAAAGCTGTGCCTGGGCAAGAGTCACAGGCTGTCTCTGGAGATTAAAGAGCAATGTAATCTATTACTACAAGCCTGACTGTGGGTCTTTTGTAAATCTGGCTCCTTTCCATAGTAGAAATAATAGCAATGTCCTTTGCCAGGTAATTTTCCAAATTATTATTTTAAATAATGTGTTGCTGCTATCCAGCAAAAGAGTTTTGAGATTTATTAGAGCATTTGTCGGTGAGAGGAAAAGCAGCCAGTGAACTCTGTGGGCTGGCAGTAAGCAGCATGGGGCAAGTAGCAGAGAAAATACTAAAATCCCTAATTGCTCGGGTTCACTCCGTGTTTGCAGCAATGGGAAAAGAGAACATACATCTCACTTCTCAATGCTGGCTGCCAGTATCAGAGGTCACCAAGCAGATGGGAACTGCTCTGAGATGGCAGGAGACACGGAGGGGGTGGTAGTGATAGATTGCTCCTCTCCCTTCTCTGGGCAAGTTTGCACAAAAAGCAAAGGGGGTTTTCTGGTCCTGGATCTGGTGCTCTTTCCTGTGGTAAAAGTTGAGACAGGGCCCTCTTTTAACAACCTAGTTTGAAACTGAAACTTCTGGTATCTCATAGAAACAGATCTAACCAAGCCTTGGAGACACAGGGTCCTATGGGTGCTTCAGGTTCCTCTGGCCGTGTATCTGCCTTTATTAAACTAGGGTTTAAGGCAGAATTAGGAAATCATAAACTTAGGACTATTTTGTAATTTCCTGCCTCTTTCGTGCATTTTGGAGCAGAGGGGGGGAAATCTGCAGTTGATTTGGGATCAACAGGCATCTTTTTATAATAGTCAAATAGCTTAACTCTTTTTTCCTGCTAAGTAGACTTCTATGGCTTTGCCAGTGTTGAGGAGAGGCTTCTGGTAGCATTTGGCAGATATTGCTGCAAGGGGGGAGTAAAAGAGTTTCAGGGAAACTGAGAACCAAGCCTATGGTTTGTCAAGAGAAAATGGCACATACTGATAGAAACACATGGCAAAAAAAAAAAAACATGTCTGCAACATAATAATGACATTTTCTTTCTTCTCTCTCCAGGTTATCTTGCACCTCGAAACCTTCCTAGTGCGGGCTTCTTTCCGTTCCTGCAAACCGTGCTGTGTGATTCTGATGCCAGATGTAAAGGCACACCATACACACCAGTAGATCTGCTGCCAAGACTTAATGACATCTCATTTCTCAGACTGTAAGGGAATCTGAATATATGTGGGTGTTACAAGCTGTAAAGCAAAACTTGCTTTGAGGTGGAGGGAGCAGCCATGCATATATATGTGTGTGTGCGTGTCCACAGCAGATGGATCTCAGATATCTATTGTAAAAGATACAGTCTCAGATGTCTGAACACTTAGAAATGAGAATATAGACTGTAACATGAGACAATTTAAAGATGTTCACATTAGGGACAGCTATCAGTAATGTGTCAATTGATCCAAGCTTAATAGCAGAAGAGAATTTTGCTCAGATCAGAGCGAAGAAACATTTTTGCATGATTATGGATCAGGTTCTGCAGGGTGTCAATGGGCAATACTTGCATGAAGTGCAGCCCAGTGTGCTGATCTGCCACTGTGGCAATCATTTCAGAACGCTTTGGAAGTGTAAATGTTCCCCAACAGTTCTAGTTTGAGGTATGCTTGTTCTGGAGTGACTGTTCATTCAGTAGATTCTCCAGATGCCAGCTGAAATTGATGTCCTCTCTGCAAGCCATCAAACATACTGAGAAACAGATGAACATGAAGAAATCATTTTTGCCTACAGAAGCATGGAGATTTGCAGCATGGAGCTGGCTGGGCATGTTCTGGTGGAGTACCAATTTGTTGAAATTTAAATGTCCAGTGGAGGCATTTCAATTTAATTCATGTTCAGTTGGAGCCAAGCAGTATTTGCTTTGAGACATGCCACCCAGGGCTGTTTCTACATCTTGGCTGTACCTGGTTCTGGCATGCTCCTGGGCAACATGCTTCTCTGAGGCCTGACTGGTTCATGGAGAGATGAAAATCTGGGTATCTTGCATGCAAAGTTTCTCATCTTTACTTTCAGATGAGATAGCTCCTTTGCAGTGGCTGTTTCAGAGCCTCAAAATCCCTGTTGGTCAGAGCAAGTTGGTCTGAATAGCTAAGTTGGGCTCTCTGCCTTCCCATTAGGGAGAAGGGGAAATCATGGGGTTTATGGTTCCATAAGAGCCATCCACAGTGCAGAGGGAGTGACTTTTCCTGGGATCTCACCACTGGTTACAGGGAGTTTGGACTGAAGTTACACAAGGTGAATCCTCATCAAATTCAAGGTCACGAAGCAGAAGAGGGCTAAGCTGCACAGAGCCTGGATGCTTGGCTTCACAGCATCCATTGTCACAGGACACCCATTGCCTCAGTGTCCTTGTTTTACCCTCAGCATGTTAAACAATCATTAGACTGTATTCCAATGGAGAAATGAGAACTTCTAGCACAAAAGCTAGAGGTCATCCATGGGTATCAATAGGTACAAATCCTCAGTTTTCTGGTTTTGGTTTCTGTGCAGATGTTGAAGAAATAACTTTTTTCCTTCCAACCGAAAATCAAAGGATTTGGCCAAACTATAGCTCAAGTCACATGAGTAACTTGACCAATAAGCATCTTGACCACTATTGGTGCTAAAAGTTAACCTCATGAAGTATCACATAACTCCGTGGGTACATGTAGCCGTACCTGCTCAGTGTCATCCTTTCAAATATAATGTGTTCTACAAGGAAAACACCAACTATTAAGTAGCCACAGCAAAATAAGCAGGGTACAGCAGAATATAAAACCTCAACAGAAGGTTGAGTGGGTAGGGGAAAGCACCAGAAGCCAACATGAATAGGTGCAGCTCTGCCTCTGGAGCAGTAATACCATGGTGGAGTTGGTCATGAAGTCAGAGTATCTGAGCTGTGACCCTTCACTGTCTGGGTATATTATTATTATTATGTAATATTCTACAGATTGTAATACTCACCTAAGTCAGACTGGTTTTTGTGCAAATCACTGAAGTTCCTGTTAAACTGTTTTATAGCTTCCCCCTGGAACTGTGTCTTACCAATGGCCAGAGAAAATGGGCAAGGTTCTCATCTTTGATTCAGTTCCTTAGAATCATTTGCCTAGGTGTGCAAGACATGGTTGCTTGAGATTTCCCCTAATAAAAGGGAATACATATAAAAACTGAGCTCAACCCTAACATCTTCCACCCATCTTTTTCTGCTGTAGTGGAACGTTTGGGAAGGATGAGGTTAGGTCCTGATGTCTTGAAGGATTTCTTGGCAGGGGCATGCAGTCTGCTGTTAGAGTATTGGGCCTCACATCATGGCCTCTCTGCTCAGTCCAAGTGTCAGTACGAGGCCCTGAAGGTCTCCACTTTTTCTTCAGCTCAGCCTGTGTTTGTGGAGCACAGGAAAGGATTTGATACAATGAGGCCTTCTTTCCAGAAGTGGGAATTTGTTTAAGGTGGACCAAATACATATGTCAAACCTTCATTGTGTTTAGTGTGTCTCCAGAGCAGGCATGAATGTAGTCCTCTCCATCTGCTTCATGCCTGAGCACTCTGCAGTGTCCTTCCCTAAAACACAATGCCAGGCCTCTGGAAGGAACCAGACTTTTGCATAACCCAAATTTCAACACACTTGCCATGAAATCCAACTATAGACCTGTCCTGATGCACACACTAGTTAAGTGTAAGTTAATCATAAAAAGCACAGGTGTTTTTTTTTTCCTTCCTCCTTTTTTTCTTTTTCTTTTTCCTTTCTTTCTTTTTTTTTTTTTTTTTTTTTTTTTTTTTTCCCCTTTTCTTTTTCCATCCATTTTTACATCTTTTTTTTCCCCCAGTAAGCAAAAGAGCTCATCCAGTGTGGCCAAGGACAAGCAGTCATCACCGTGGAGTGAAGAGGTTCCTAAAACCAGGAACACCTCACTGGGTAGGTTATTCACTGCTGTGCAAAGTTCTGGTTTTAAAGGCTGATCTCTTGAAGCTGTCTGGACAGAGATGCAGTTTTTAGAGCACTGCTAAAATGATGTATGTGCTCTACAGGGGCACGTGACCGTGGCCATGGCACTAGTCTAAATTCTTGGGAATAATTACAAGTAGCTGTCTGTAGAAAAGACTTTTGGAATTTGTCCAAGAAACCAGGAGTAAATTGTGCTTCACAGGAGCAGTGCAAGATCACAGACTGTTTGGACATTAATTAAAGACCTGGCTATTTATGGCATATTACCCTTTTACTTCCCACAAATTTTCTATAAACAGCTTCTGATTTTTTCTCAATGTATTTCTTATTCACACTTACCCAGCAAATAAGTCGTCCTCTGTGCCACAGTGGATATTTATTGTTGGTGTTGTTCTCCTCTGATGTGATTCTATTTCCTGAAGGAACTTTCAGACTTAATTTTTTTCATAAAATCATTACAATTATTATTTATTGATGGTAATGGCTAGTTCTATCCACAAGCCATCATGATGGGTAGCTCTTTCTCCAGGGAGCTCGGGATCAAATGAATGATTACAGATTTGCATTCTGTGACTGTTCTGCCCCATCCATTCACTGTTCCAATCAGCATTCCTGCCAATGCACTCACTCTTTGGTGTGGGGTAAAAAAAAAAAAGGGACACACAAAAGGGACTGAATGTGGAGGCATGATGGGAAAAAAATAAAAATCAATGAACAGTTATAGGAACCAGCAAGTCACTCTGATGGCCACAGATGGTCAGGAAGGAACTCAGTTCTACATCTGCTTTAAAAACTAAAATTAAAACTAGGGGATTGCTTCTGCTGGTGTAAATTGGCATAGCTCCCTCAGTTTTGGTGAGCTGTGCTGTTCTGTGTGTGTGTTCTGTGTGTTCTGAGAGTGTGTCTCTGTGCAATTGTTGGCACTGGTGTGTGTCAGCTGGGGACCTGGCCATGTGCCACCATTTATAGCTCTCAGGAGTGCTCCAAAGCTGTCTCAGAGCTGTTTCTGAAAAATGAGTACCACCCACTGGTACCAGAGGCCCCTGGAGAGCTCTCCCTTACAAGGCTGTCAGCTTGAGCTGATGTGGGCTTCCCACCCATCTCTCTTCCTGCATGGGGGAGCTGCAGGACTGAAGAAAAGAGGTGGAAATCCATGTTCAGCTGCAGGAACACGGTTAAATGCATTTAATTTTAAAAAGTTACAGAATGAAATAGTGTAATCCAGGATTGGATTACATAAGAAAAAACCCTAAGTAAGTACTGATAGGATGCTGCTGGATATACCTCTGGTAAGAGATTAATAACGAAGACACACCCAAAGCTGTAGTTGGCTACCCTGTGTCATGATTTGATGTAGCAAAGAGGTTAAAAGACATTAAGTAAAATACAATGTTTCAAACTGTTATTGCAGTACCTGAGGATTTGGTACCTCATGGAGAAAAAGCCATTCAAAATATTTCATCACCATCCAACTTGACTTCCAGCATCAACATGTTCAGCAAAATCCTCAGTTTTGGAAAGGTGAGTCTCTGTCTGCATAATACCAGAGTGTGAGCATTTATTTATGGTCACATTTAAAGAGTTTGAAACTCAAAGGACAAACGTACAGCTTTCATTCCTCTTGGATCTCCCCCATTAGTTTGAATATGTTTCTTTTTGGTATGTAGAAGACAGTTTTTGTGAGCAGACTTTAAGCTTTGTTATCCTCTAACTAGAAAACCAGACACCTTTGGACAAAATACCATAAACTACCAAATATGGCCACACAAAATACATGGATTGCTTTTATGTGAAATTACAGATATGGCATTGAAGGTTTGTTATTGAAATTGTTATTTGCCCACAGTACTGCAGTAGCATCAGAGTGTTGATGTGTGTTTATCAGGTAGGTAATTTACTACATATAGGAACAACTCTTTTGTAACAGAAACTTGGTACCCTGTAATGGACCAGAGTATCCTTATGATTTTGTATTAAGGCCTTTAAACACTTGCACAAACATTTGTCTTTCTCGACATGAGGAGTTTGAGGGATTTCAGTGTCACTGTTCACCTATTAGAATTCTGTGTGTGTGAAAGTGCTTGTAATAATAATGCTTTTCAGATCTCACTGCTACCTTTTAAAAAACCTCATCACCATGCTTGAAACCATCCCAAACAGAGTATTGCTGTAAAGCTTCCTTTAACATTGTGTTTTACTTTTAGAACCAGACCCACTATTCAACTGCAGCAAATCTCAAAGTCATTCTGTGTGAGGTCTTGTCACAGTACATAGCACATCCCAGTCTCACTGAAGAGAAGATGGCAGCCAATATCCACCAGACATTCTGCTTCACTGAATCATCACTTTTAGACTCATTTACCCAAGAGTTCAGAAGTCAGCTCTCTCAGGTGAGTGCCTGAGACCTTTCCTAGTATCTGTAGAAGGTATTTGTGCTTGTTCACACACGTTATTGCAGTGTTTGGGAGATAGGAGATGACCCCACCTGGCTAGATGTTGCTCATCTGTATACCAAAGTACATATAATACACAATGAGCCAGAGCTAATTCTTGTGACTGGGATTAGCCCAAAGACCTTAGCTTGGGCAGGCAAGGACATCCAACCATCAGCTGCTGGCCACTAAGGGTTCTCACCATGCCTAAGTCTCGTTTCTCCTCTTTATTTGCCCTGCTGCAGCAACAGCTAGATAGAAAAGTGTGAGGATGTGGTGTAAATAAGAACATTTAAAGCTAAGTGAGGCAATAAATTTAGTTGTGTATTACCTCAGTCATATAACTTCATCTAATAACTCTTGCCTCTTATCCAACAATTCATGATTGAAGCTGTACTTGTGTTTGGGAAAGATATATAATTGAAGCAAATTAATCCCTTAAAGATAATGCCTCTTTTTTCACAAGGATGAGGACTGGTATTAATTTTTCTTGTATTCCTAGTATTAATTTTTCTTGTATTCCTAGTCTTTGGACTGTTTAGAACATAGGGAATATTAGGGCTTGTCTAAACAGAAAATTTATTGTGCAGTCTAGGGTGTGAAGGTAGAACACAGTCACTCTCTGTTATTAGCTGTCACTGAAGTCCTTTGAATGTGTTATTTGTAGAGTTGTGTACAAGTGCAGTGTAAGTTGGAAACCATAAAAAGACCCACTGACAATGGGAGTTCTCATTCTTAAATAATTTCTTGCATTGTTATTTGTTAAGGTGCAACAAAACCCACAGTACCAGGCAGCATTTGTCAACGAAATGGTCTCGTTTCTGATGCTCATCTCCCGGGTGCAGAATGACACCTCCCTGTGGCATCTCCTTTTAGTGGCCCCAGATGTCTTTCAGGGCAACATGCAACTGCAAGACATATTTGATTTCCTTCAGAACACCAGCAGGTAAAAATACAGAAAATGCCAGGAGAGGCACTTAGTTGGATTTGTGTGTTGAACTGTAAGGACAAGTTGCTTCTCATCTTGAAGAAAGGACATCAGCTTAAAAGAATGATCTATTTGAGGGTGGTATGTGGGGGTGGACATGAGGGACACAAGTCTAAAGATTCCTATGGATAGTGATCAGTGTTTTGATTTTCAATTTTTACTTGTGTTACTTTTAAAATGGGAACTTGTTATGAACTCTCATTTTAACCCCAGCCTACCTAGAGGCACTGGCAGCCACTGCCTTTTGTTGAAAAAAGGTTCTCCTGGCTGAATATTTGTTCTGCCAAGACATCAGCTGGCCACTTTTTTCCAGAAAACCACAGATCCAAATTAAAGTTATTTTGAGAGACCATAAGCATTTGTAGAGGAGCCAGGAACAATTTTTCTTTTAAAAAAAAAATCAATGGCCTGATTTACCGATGTTTTATCTTTCAAGATTGGTCTCAAGAAAGCAGAGAAGAGAGGGAGACTGGTTCTTGGCATATGGGGCTTTGAATATTTGTGACTCTAAGGAGAAAATACCAGTTATGTTCTTGCTCAATGCTTATATGAAAACCAGAGCAGCCTTAACTGGATTCAATAACTGTGCTGAAGTATTTGATGCTGTATACAGCTAGGACAATAAAAGCTCTTCTAAAATGGGCTATCCTTAAAGTCTCTTCTGTAGTCTGTTGTTGGAATAAACTTTCACTGTTATCTAGAAGACCTGAGTTATTCAAGAGATGAGGGAACTTTGTTTCAAGTCATCTACTGGATACACATGATGGGCACTGCTATCAATTGTTCTTAATAGTTGCTTGGTACAGCACATGGTGGACAGAAGCAACTGAGTGTCTTCAGACTTTTTTTTTCCTTGGAGATACATGAACACTTCAGTAAAGGTGCCAAAAGAGGTTGTAGAAACTTTGCCACTTTGATTATAGCCAGTAAGAGGGACTTACTTTTCAATGCTGGAATGTTGCCAAGGCACTTAAAACCCCATGCATTTAATATCTAGGTAATTTGCTGTGCTGCATTGTGAGAACTATTTGTAAGTTGTGATGTCCTTATCCTTAAAGGAGTCAGTAGCAGTGTGGCAAGAATTTTAATTTTATTCAGAGGTGTTTTGTCCCTGCTGCTGTCTCTGTCACAGGATTATTACATTTGTTTGCATTTACTGGCTTGCAGAAGCAAGCCTGAGACCCAGCACTGTTTGAGTGCTCAGGAAGAATTAATATTTTCAGTGCTGCTCTCCTTGGCTCTACAGCTGCAGAGCTGGCCAAAGTCATCATAGGCACAACAAAAAGGCACAGAAAATTTCATCACCAGAAATGTACAGGATGAGTAGCATCTGAGAGTGTAAGTGCATGAGTAGAGAATTATTGCAGAGGGATTGCACAAATAGTATTTTTAATGCTGCTTACAAAAGCACACTCTAGCTAGCCTGGCTGTGTCTTTTACTCAGTACAGACCTGCTGAACTGTGAATTTTTTTAATTTTTTTTTTGGTAGAGATATCAAGCTACAGAAGAAAAGAACTACTTCTTCTGGCATTTATGTTAACCATATGATAAATAATGCCACCATGAAACAGGAACTTCAAAGTCATGAATTCTATAGGAAGATTAGGAGCAAATTTTATTACCCACACAAACCAAGTTTACAGACTGAATTCACAAAAACTCCTGTTTATTCATAGAATCATGGAATGGTTTGGGTTGGAAGGCACCTTAAAATCATCTGGTTTCAACTCCCTGCCATGGGCAGGGACACCGACTAGACCAGGTTGCTCCAAGCTCCCATCCAACCAGATTTTGAGCACTTCCAGGGATGGGGCAGCCAGAGGTTCTCTGGGCAACCTTGGCCAGTGTCTCACCACCCTCACAGCAAACAATTTCTTCCGAATATGCTTTAAGATAATTTTTCAGATAAGCACATAAGCTGAACTTTTTCTCTAAAGCCAATGTCTGCAAAAGCCCTGCAAGACTGAAATAAGCAGGCAACACTTGTTTCTACATTTGCTGCCTTCTGATCTGTATGAAACACATCCACTTTTGGCAAACCTCTGTCTCCCTCCTCCTTGTCTCTGCTATTGCTCAACTAAATATGTAATTTTTAACTGCAGCTTCTTCACTCTCTAAGACTTTTACTAACAAGCACCTCTGCAGAATGGAAATAGGGAACACCAAGTCCATGAAACCTGCATGGAGACCTTATGTTAAATGAGGAGAGAAGTGATCCCTGGTGCTCTGTTCTCACTAGCAGCCTCTTCCCACGAGTCAGTATGTATTTATTCATGCCACTGAGATCAGCTCAGAGAGGTCTATAGTCTATTGCTTGCAGAACTTCAGGCAGGCAAGAGACTGTGCATATCATGGTGACCCTATGCCTGAGGTGAAGAGCTGCTTTTTATACAGGAGAAGCAAAAAACACTAATAATCACAGTGAAGTTTTCAGTAACCTAAGTGTCTTTTAAATGACTTCTTCTTTGATGCACTATGCCTGGTTTTCACCTTGTTCTTTCCCAAGTCTGAAAAATTCTCTGTGTTTCCCTGTCAGCCAAGTTATTATAGTATAAGATAGGAAAGGAAAATTGGGAATGGCCACTGTTATTTGTGATTGCTTCATCCATCCATCCATCCACAAATGTTGTCCCTGCTCTTCCTGGAGCTTTGCCTGCTCACTTCTTGGTTTCTTTTGGGAGGAGATTCACCTGCAGCAGTGAGAAGCATTGGCCTGGCACATGACCTGAATGTTTTCTAAGCCCTATTGTGAGGGTTTAAGTGGTCTATAGACTTTGCATAACCCTTTGGATAGGGATGCCTTACAAGTGTAACACATATGTTTGTTAATATACTGCCATGGCCCTTTGTATTTTTATGTTGAGCCCTTTGTATTTTTATGTTGTGCATGATTAAACAAATAATTAGAAGCAGAGGCAACATCTTGTCTGTCAGATATTTTAAGAATGATAGGCTGTAATCCAGCTGTTGCCTATTTGAACACTTGTTTTATTTCTTCTCATAAACCTGTACCCAAAATTTGTTTTCTTTGTTGTTGGTTTGTTTTTTCCCCCTTTAGCATTGTGCTGGCATCTCAGAATGTGTCTGCACCGCTTGTGACTGATGATAGATCCAAAACTGTTCAGAATGTGGTTACAGATCCTCCATATTCCCTGAACTGCTTGGAGCAAGGTAAAACTCCTCCATGTAGTCATATCTGTGGTTCTGAGGAGCAGCAAACTGCAGGCTAATAAATAACCCACAGACTGCAAACTGTTCAGGGCTCAGCACAGTGAATTTTTTTTTTCAGCTTTCACAAATGTACATAAAATACCTCATTTCAAATAGAAAAGTAAAAAAGCTTGGTTTTGCCAGTAGGAAATGAATTAACATGAGTTTGCAATCTCAGTGAAAATAGGAAACAGTAATACTTTACTTTGAAATTTTTTTTTTTTTTTTTGGTGGGGGGTGTGAAAAATTTTTGGTGGGATGTGCCTCCAGTTGTGGGCTTTCTCAAACCTGGTTCTGTCAGGGTAGATTGTGGAAGTTAGGCTGGATAAGAAGAAAGCAGATGAATGCATTGCAAGCAGGGAAAACTTGGAGATATGGCTAGAGACAGGACTGGATGTGCAGGGCTATCGAGGTTTACAAGTAGCTATGGGTGATCTAAGTAATGCTGCAGACAAAGTCTGTGTGTGAGAAGTTAAAAAGCATTCCCAAGTGAAGGGAAAGAAACTTTGGATGTAAAATAATTTCTGGAAATTGCATCAGGACAATCATTCAGGAAAAACATCCTGACTTCCTTTTGAGAGTCCAGGAAGAGTTACATCTCAAAAAAGCAGTCAAATTTCTAACCAAGATATTGTGTGTTCTTGTAGGAGCCTAAATTCATATATGTGTGTTATCCCTGACAGATTTTGCAATTCAGCTCTTCTCAGTTTCCAAATGAATGTGATCTTGACTAATGTAATTTTGACATCTTTTTGTAGATAAAGAAAAAAGTTTGGTGGCCAGATATATTTGTAATCACTTTAACTGGAAAGACAATCGAACTTTAGTAGCTGAATTGGAGGAAGTTATGAGGTAAGACATGAGCTAAAGGGTTATTACTAACAGTGTAGTTCAAATCTATGATCTTTGCTCTAAATCACTTCCACTTGCATTGATTTCATATTCACTAAAATGCTTTTTTTCCCCTCCAGAAAAATAAAGTCACCAGAGATTGGTGGAAAAATCTTCAAGAGGTCCATTAATTCAGATGATTTAGAAGCCATACAAAAGTCTCTACGTCATTTAAAAGGCTTTGAGAAAAAAATGAATAGAAGTGAATTAAAAAGCTTAAATCTATTCAGAAATTTGAAGAATGAAACATTACAGAAATTGAATGCAATTCTTGAACTGGGAATGAATCCACATCATGATTACAAATTAAAGGAACCATATAATAAGGAAATAATTGATGACATCTATAATTTCACATCACTACAATTACAAAGCGACTTTAATGAGACTTCCATTTTAAATATAAGGGACCACTGGAAAGAAATTCAGAGTCCTTTAAAATTAGCTACAATGATTTGGAATCTAGTTCTGTTAAATAATTCTAATCTTAGTACAGCACAAACTGAGGATGCTTTCAAAATGTTGCTCTCTGCTAGCATGCCATCATTTCTTGAAGACTTAGGAGACCGTTTAAACAGAGTGGGAGAAATACCATCATTGTTTTCTGATTATCTTCTTAAGCCTGTGTCCTACAGAAACTTTCCAGACCAGCTCCTTGCTCTCCAGAAGATGTTTTATATAATGACAGATGCCAGCCTAGGTTATCAGTATCTGCTGATGCCTGTGATTGAACTGATGCGGAAAGTAGAAAGCTCCATGGGTGAAGCCTGGTGGGATGAGCTGAATACCTACTGGAGGATTGGGGAACAACTGAGATCAATGAAGTGGAATAACACAGGCATCATAGCCTACATGCAGTTCCTAGAGGTATTAAACAGCCATTTACAAAAACTGAATAACAATTCAAATAGTTTCTTTAGTGAACAATTGGATCAGGTGTCGGAATTTATAACAGCTGTGTTTAAAGAGTTTGGGGAAAACTCTGAAGCAGACACTGTCTCACTAGTCACTCAAGCTATACAAAAGACCTTGAACATATTAGAAGACTTACAGCTGAATTATAATGTCAGTAAATTAAAATCAATAGATCTTTTCTTTAATTTTGACAAAAACATCTTTGAGAGCTTGTCTGAACTTCTGAGAGCAGGAATCCTTCACTACACAAGTGCTAGTGAAGCTTCCACTGAAGAAGTAATTAACCCTGCCTATAACTTAACAGATATTCTCCTTCAGGAGTTCAGCCAGTTCTTTGTATGGCACAATACTTCACTAGAGGCACAAATTGGGGAATTCTTGCATTTAACCTTGAGTCCACTCCTTGAGAACAGCAACAATAGTAATAGGACACCCCAGAACTGCACTGCTCAAGACATGCTCCACGTGGCACTTGAGATGCTGTTTGAAAATGCCACTTTAAGTGAGTCTGTAGCCAGGAGCCCCTGCAAATCCTTCTTTGATTCTGTGGGCATGGAGGGTGGAACAACGCACAATGAGACTTTCTCCAAAATGTTCCAGCTTGCCATAACAAACCTGAAGCTATCTCCAGAGTTTGCTGCTATCTACAAGCATGGCAGTGAACGCTTTTCCAAGGAGCTGTCATGCATCGTGCAGTCTCTGCATTTTTCTCTGAGTTTCCTTTCCAAATTAAACCTTGTCTTTGAGCTGGAAAACCCTTGGATAGAGGAGAAGGCAAGAGCTCTGACTGATCTCACAGGGGGGCTGCTGCAGAGTAATGTCTCCTGCCCCATCCCAATCCAAGATGTGGGTGATGTTCTCCCATCTCAGCTTTTGAACATGCTCATTCCTTTCGTGCTGAATGACACAGTACTGAGCTCCCTGAATTTCACTGACAACTCAACAGAGTGGCATAGGCTACTTGTGTTTTCCCACCTGCTGCCGACTGTTTCCATGAAGAACAGCAGTTTATATGAACTGCTACAGGGGGGCAGAAATTCTTCCAACCAGTCCGGGTGGGGACATTTCTCACGGCTCTGGCACGCTACTGGCAACGTGTTGACCACCAAATGGAACATAACAGAAGTGGATGACTATGTGAAACTCCTGGAAATCATGAAGAAAGGTCTAATGCTTGTGGACTCAAGGGCAGTTTCTGGAAAATCATTAGTACATCACATCTTCCATAATTCTAGTGGAGGAATTAAATCTTCAGATCTGAATGATTTGTATGTTTCATCAAAACAATTTTTCAATTCAACTGCTACCACAGACATCATGCCTGACTTAGAAAAAATATTTGAAGAAATACTCCCGCTGTTTGAGGTTGATGGAGAACCATTGTTTTACCCTAATCCCTATGGAGAAGAAAATCAACATGTTCTAACTGTGGCTGCAATGATTTTGAATCAGATCATTTTAAACAGGACTCATTATAATCCAGAGAAAGCATGGGAGATTAAGAAAAATATTGCACTTGATGCAATCTCACTTGAAGACATTGAAAATTATCTCAGCACAAATGAAAAAGTGGCATCATTATTTTCTGCCTTCCTCTTGCCCCCTGTAACTTCTGAAAATTTTGCAGAACAGGTCTTGTCCCTTGTGCAGCTTCTTCATGAAATGACAAAGGTGAATACTAGCAATCATTATCTGCTGATCTCTTCTTTGTCTAGTCTAATGCAGGAACTTCACAGTTCTCCCCATGGAATGAAGGAAAAGGAACTTCAAGCTTTCTGGCACCTGGCTGAAGTACTGCAGTCTGTGAACTGGAATAATACAGACAGTCTCACTTCCCAGTCACTTCTAGACATCCTGCAAAATCAGTTGAGTACCATGAAAAATTACTCTCATCTTCCTTTCAGTAAGGAACTGAAGCAGCTGATAAACTTTGCATCCTCCATATTGGAGCAGTATGCTGAAGAAGACTCCAGAGGAACAAACACCTCCTTATACTTGCAAGCCATGCAAAGGGGTATCTTAATTTTAAAAGGTTTGGAGAAAAGTTATAATATCAGTGACCTCAAAATTATCAACCTATTAATTGATTCTTACAGTAACTATACCCAGAGACTGATTGAAGCATGGAGAGCAGGCATGAAAGTCCTTCATGACAGCAACTCAAATAAAACATTCGAAGAAAAAATGAACATTGTTTATAAATTCTCGCATTTGCTGATGCAAAAGGAGTTGAGCCAGTTTTTCTTATGGCACAATACTTCACTAGAGGCAAAAATTGGGGAATTCTTGCATTTAACCTTGAGTCCACTCCTTGAGAACAGCAACAATAGTAATAGGACACCCCAGAACTGCACTGCTCAAGACATGCTCCACGTGGCACTTGAGATGCTGTTTGAAAATGCCACTTTAAGTGAGTCTGTAGCCAGGAGCCCCTGCAAATCCTTCTTTGATTCTATGGGCGTGGAGGGTGGAACAACACACAATGAGACTTTCTCCAAAATGTTCCAGCTTGCCATAACAAACCTGAAGCTGTCTCCAGAGTTTGCAGCTGTCTACAAGCATGGCAGTGAACGCTTTTCCAAGGAGCTGTCATGCATCGTGCAGTCTCTGCATTTTTCTCTGAGTTTCCTTTCCAAATTAAACCTTGTCTTTGAGCTGGAAAACCCTTGGATAGAGGAGAAGGCAAGAGCTCTGACTGATCTCACAGGGGGGCTGCTACAGAGTAATGTCTCCTGCCCTATCCCAATCCAAGATGTGGGTGATGTTCTCCCATCTCAGCTTTTGAACATGCTCATTCCTTTCATGCTGAATGACACAGTACTGAGCTCCCTGAATTTCACTGACAGCTTAGCCAGCTGGAATAACCTGTCCATGCTCTTCAGTGTGGCACAGGATGAACTTCACACAGATGACGTGCTGCAGAGACTCCAAGGTGCCTTTGACCTCACCAAATGGAGTTCTTACTCAAGCATCTGGGATGTGGTTCACAGTTTGTTAAACACTGAAAAGAATCTAACTGAAGTGGCTGCCTTTGCAAAGCTGTTGGAAGCAGTGGCAAACAACTCTGCCAGCAATGTGTCAGCTCTAGAAATCATAGAAACCAGTCGCTACATTCTCAGGAGGATGAACTTACCTGATCTGCTCAATGAATTTCATATAAATTCCAGTTTGGCTTTTCTCTCCAACAAAACTAGTTTTGACAGTGTGATTGATATCGTTGCTCATCACTTCATTGTCACAGCAGAAACCCTGTACAACAAGACCCTACTTTGGACTCAGAGTGACCAGACTCTGTCACCAACCAGTTTAATCACACGGTGAGTTTGCTCTTTGGGTATTTTCATTGAGTTGGTGGGTACTGACCACTGTTCTCATTCCAGTGTGAGAGGTATATGATTTTCTTCCAGTGGATCAACTTAAGCCTGAAATCACCATAATTTAGGACAGTAGGTATAACACGGGTTTCATTGAAGAATGGGAAATTTCTCCTTGAACTGAACATATAGCTAAGAGTGAGACGTTACAAATTTTTTGTATTGGCATGGATCAGTTCACAGAGGAGTCAGTATCCAGTAGAAGGCCTGCCAACAGTGGTAAACTCTTCAGAAACCCCTTCTTTGTGGTATGACTCCTAAGTTTTGATTCTGAGTCTTCCCTAGGCATGTTTTTCCATATGTATCTTGCATCCACAATGAACCTTTCAAGTGTGTTTTCATATGGTTTGAGAGTGAATGACAGCTTTGGGAGAAAGCAGCAAAAAGAATTGATGAAATAAAATTGGGAGGGTATCCACTTAGGAGATGACATGGCTTTGTCTTGAATTCTCATTTAAACTGCCAAGGAACAGCACCTACACAGCTGTCAGGTTACTTACTAATATACTTTGTTTCTGAAAGAGAAGCTGATTTGAAATCCTATCTTATTTTCAGATTTCTGGTTTTAGAGTTTGAAAACACCATCTTACAGGTGACAGTAAATAACAGCTATAACCCTTACCTGATGTGTTTAATAAATGCCACTGAAGCTGAAGACAGCAAGTTGACAGGTAATCATAATTTCATTAATGTTGTGGGACCTCAGATGGAGTCTGTTGTGCCTGTCTTTTCAATGTCTTTTCTCTAACCCTGGGAAGGAATGATGCTGTGTGTTTTCATCTGCTGGTAATTAACTAGAGCTGTGAGATCTTGGGGATCCAGACTCCTTTTTGTTTGAGTTATGTCACACTGTGGATCTAAGTTTTCCATCTACCTCCATCCAAAAGGCACATGTACTCTTCTCTTTGTGATGACAGGTTGCAGACACTCAGCTAGATAATGAAATCTTACAAATAGAAACCTATATTACCTTTACAGCTTTATGTACCTGCAAGATGACAGCCATTATTTTTGAGAGTTAACATGGTATTTCATGTAGATATTTATCATATGAGCTTACTGTAAAACCTGAGAGGCTTATCTCTTCACTGAGTAGAGATATCACGTGCTCTGAAGAGCACTGTTTGAAGTCCTGTTTCCAGTTTTGGGTGGATTTCTTTAGGAGGAAAGCACCTGCTTGGCCTGTATCCATTAAAATCCAGAGTGGTGGATTTTATGGGTTGACCATAGCTGGACACCGGGTGCCCACCAAAGCCACTCTATCACTCCCCTCCTCAGATGAACAGGGGAAAGAAAATATATAAAAAATGCTTCTGGGTCAAGATAAGGACAAGTAATTCACCAATTGCCATCATGGGCAAAACAGACTTGACATGAGGAAAATTAGTGTAATTTATTCCCAGTCAAATCAGAGTACGTTAATGAGAAATAAAACCAGATATTAAAAACACCTTCCTCCTATCCCTTTCTTCTTCCCAGGCTTCACTTTTCTTCTGGATTCTCTACCTCATCCCTTCCAGCACAGGGGGATGGCAAATGGGGGTTGCAGTCAGTTCATCACACATTGTGTCAGCTGCTCCTTCCCTCTTGGAGAGGAGGAGGACTCCTCATACTCTTCCCATACTCCAGAATGGTGTCTCCCCTATGGAAGACAGTCCTTTATGGACTTCTCCAACATGAATCCTTCCCATGGTCTGCAGGTTTTCATGAGCTGCTCCATTGTGAGTCCCTTCCATGGGGTGCTATCCTTCTGGTACAGACTACTCCAGCATGGGTCCCCAAAGGCATCACAAATCCTGCCAGCAAACCAGCTCCAGCTTCCCTTTCCATGGGTCCGCAGATCCTGCCAGGATCCTGTTCCACTGTGAACCTCCTACAAAATCACAGCCTCCTTTGGGCATCCATCTGCTCTGATGTGGGGTCCTCTCCAGGATCCAAGTGGATATATATTCTGCATTAACCTGTGTGGGCTGCAGAGGACCACAGCCTCACTGTGGTCTTTACCATGGGCTGCAAAGGAGTCTCTGCTTTCGCAGCTGGAGCACCTCCTCCCCATCCTAACTGACTGACCTGGGGTGTCTGCAGGGTTGTGTCTCTCACATATTCTCACTCCTTTCTCTCACTGCAGTTGCTGTTGCACAGCAACATTTCCTCCTTCTTAAATATGTTATGACAGAGGTGCTGCCACAATTGCTAATTGCCTTAGCCAGAGGCAGGTCCATCCTGGAGCTTGCTGGCATTGGCTCTATTGGATGTAGGGCAGGCTTCCAAACCTTGCCACACAAAGCCAATACATCCAGATTACAACACAAGTCTTAATCTGTGATTTCAGAGGTCCTGAACCAAGTTAATGTGGTGGAAATTATCAATTCTAAAATAGGCCTCAGAGTAGAAGTGCCAGTATTTGAATCTGTGGAGCTTCTGCAAGTCCGGCAGTTTTGTCTCATGTAACTTTTGTTTTCTCCATTGCACAGAAAACATCATGCTGCTTTTGAGGCAAACTCATCTAAAAAAGAACCTTTCTATGCAAGATACTACCTCCAAGAAACATCTCTCCATACCAGAGCTCCTGAAGCTAAAAGTGAGTCTGCTTAAAATGCTGACTTGAAGGACATCCTGCAGTGATACATGAGTGGGCAACACAACTTTTGAAAAAACATCTTAGAAAAAAGTTTCTTATGAGAACAGCTGATAAAAACCTAAGACTGAAACAGTTTGCTGCCTCCTGCCTATATTTAAAGGTCACCATTAGACTGGGAGCTTATTACATGAGCCCCTACACCCATTTTTCTGAGAAGGTAGAGGTGTTCCTGTCCTCTCAGTCTGTGGCCTAGAATGGCTTCTATTTTCCACCACCAAGTACCTACAAGTACCACATATGTTGCCAGTGGCACCATATAAATCAGTAGATTTTAAGGTTCAGTACAGTGAGATCTAGCAAAGCACCCAGCAGAGCTGAGATTGGTAGTCCCTGGTCCTGACTGCCTCATCTTTATTTAGCAAGTATGTAGGGAAGAGTTTTGAAAGGCACAAATAACAATTAGAGGCCTCTGCTCTGCTGAAAATCGGTGGAATTGTGCCATACCCAAGTGGAATTATCAGCACCAATAAGGTAGTTACCACTATATTTCAAGAGCTCTACCAATGCCAGCCAGGCTGGAATCCAAGTCCCCACATGCTCCTAAATGTCTCACAACACTGAAATGGTTTCTGAGATTAAGCACCTAAGCAACATTCGTTTGTTGGTCTCTGTCACTGGCTTTGGATTTGGCAATGCCTCATTTGCATGAAATGCTTCTGACACCATGCATACAGAATTGCACTTACAGCAGGCATTTCTCTATGTGAAGTAGAATTTAAAAGTATTTTTAAAATAAAGCTAACAGCAGCTCTTTCTGTTTAGTATGTCTGCAACAGTAATACAGTGAGCTTCAGTGTGACAGGTACTTGTGGGCACAAAACAGAACACAGTTCTTGCCATGAGAGACTGATAATGTAAATAGTGATACTGAACAAGAGGGAAGCCTGTAATAGCAGAGGAGACAAAGGACCATAATTTTACACTGCTTGACAGATGCTGAAGTCCTGACTTCTAGCCAACTCTGTGTCATACAATGCAGTGGGGGTGACCAGGTGGTATCCAAAAGGCTAAACCTGTTGCACAGGTAGATTTACTTGGTCTCTGAGAAGTTTAACCGGCCAACAGGTAAATCCAAATGGACCATTACTATGTATGTGTGTTCAGCAGGAAAAATGATATGTTAAGTCTTTAAAGGTTTACTAGATCCTGTGTAATGTTGTATAACCAGGTCTTTTACAAATTCATGTAGGAATGATTGTTATGAACTGTTCTATTGGAGGCCTTTTTAATGAACTAAAAAGATATATATTAAAGTTTTAATCCTAAAGAAGAAGAGAAGGGGACAGCTAGACTCTTTAAAACTTGCCTTTTATAATCCTGTCATCTAACTGGTGTTTGTTCATTTGTCTTTTCAAAATTTCCTTTGAAGATATCTCGGCTCCGGGATCTGACAACCCTTCTTTGTGATTATGAGAGTTTTAAGTCTATACAGCATATTTGCCATCTCCCAAACATTAGCTTTGGAGAACTGTGTGAGCAAAGTCAATCTCATGACCAGCTCCTCTATGCTATTGAACTGAGCAATCAAGTTGTGACCAATCTAATGGATCACAGAAGAATCTCTCAAGAGCTTCAAAATATACTTATTGGGGATGCCACAAACATCCAGACACAAATGAAGTGGTGAGGCTCTCCCTCTGAATTACACTGCTTTACTGTTCTCTTTATGAAATGATGAAATGGCTTCTTGCTTTCTTTTCATGTTCCAAATTTTGTTGGTTGTTTTGTTTTCCCAATTCAGGTTTCAAGAAAATGTACCAGAAATTGCTGTCTTTCAAGAAATTCCTCAGTATATAACTACTTTGAATTCCATGTTGAATGCCACTGAGAATTTAACAGATTCTAGCAAACAAGGTAGTATTCTCTATTTGTTTTTAGCAACTTTACTACCATTAGACCTAACTTCAACCCATATATCAGACTGTAAAAGCTGGGAAATATGATTGTATTTTGCAAGCCAGGTGGGGTGTTTTTTTGTTTTTTTTTTGGTTGGTTTTTTTTGTTTTTTTTTTTTTGGTGTTGTTTTTTTTATCATCAGTGATGTACCACACTTCCATACTTTACCTAAAGCCCTCTCTGTGTGCTTGAGATTGCTGTACATCTGGAGAAAGCTGTTGCATCAATTGGGTTTTTTTGATTGTTCTTTACAGAAAAGTTAAGAGATGTGTTTAAAAATGTGGACCAGCTCAAAAAAGATCTCAAAACCACAACAGGAATGTCCACAGACAGTATTGATGCTCTTCTGGAAGCACCTCTTCCAGAAAACAGCAGTCAGGTAAGCTTGTTGTCATCCTGTTAGGAGATCTTATTGCTTTCTACCAGAATTTGAAACCAGAATTTGTTAGTGATTGCAGCCAAGCAGATCACTGCATGTGTGACAGCACAGAGAGAGGGAGCCAGTCCCCCAGGAACAGACAGAGCATGTTATGAATCAAAATAGCTGTCAGAAATGCAGTAAGAGCAGCCACTGATGTCAGTTCAGATATTGAAGACCAAGAGCCATATGGTCTCTTTGGCTGCCATTAGTAGCTGGTAAGGAGCCATGCACTGCCTGGTAAGTGATTGCTCTGATCTATAGCAAGGTCCAGTTCTCTCTAACAGGCTAATGAGGGCTGAGTGGGGTCCTTGGTGGGATCCTCAGTGCTGAGAAGTTGTTGTAGTCCAGGTGGAAAAGCAAATCACAATTTGTGAGACCACTCAGGGTCCAGACACAGCCTTTCATAATGAGAGATGAGCTTCTCTTCTTCAGCCTCCCGCACAAGCAGAGCTCCAGATGCTTTTCCCTTTTCCAACCATCTTGTCTGGAATAAGCCCCAAAGAGCACACTCTTTTCCAAACTTCATGTGCATCAGTGAATGAGAAATTGGCTGGACAGTAAAATACAGTCCTTGGATTTGTCCCTTTGAACAGGGCAAATGGGTAGCCATTTTCTGTCTCTCAGGGTTGAAATACGACATTGTGGAAAGAACAGCAGCAAGGCAAGAATAATCTGTGCACAGTGGAGCAAGTGGTCTGTCCCCTAACAAATCTTTTCTTCCATTGTGTGAACACAGCTCATTTCTCAGATCCTTCAGCTGGAATCTTGTAGCATCCATCCTGCTGACCCACAGCTGCAAAGAGTCACAGAGGAGTTCTGCAATCTCTCTCCTCCAGAGAGGGCTCGGGACACCTACATCCTGGGGGTCACTCTGTTGCGACACTTAGACATTTACAATTTCTTATACAAGGTTAGTGCTGGATTTGTAGACTGCTTTCTATAGTCTTTGCTGTATGTAGTGGCTGAAAGGTCATAAAATATCATTGCAGTGGCCAGAAGCTTTGCTGATTTACAAGAGCCAAAGATCAGGCTTTGCTCATGCAGTAATTTTTATTGCTTACCCATGCTGTGACAGTGTGGATATAAATGAGGATCCCAGCTGGTGTAAACCAGCAAACCTCATTTGAAGGCACTAGACCTACTCTAAATGCCTCCCTATTTGCTACTATGGTTGCTGTCACAACCTCTTAAACATTCCAAGCTGAATTTAGGCTTCCCGAAAAAATAAAGACACTAGACTATTTTTTTTTATTCTTTGGAAAATGAAGCCCTGGAAATATATTTTCCCAATCCAGTTGCTACTGCCAGGTTACTAAATGATTAAAATAACCTCCGTACATAGCTAAAATACCATTCATGGAGAAGTGCTTGTTAAATACATATTCAAAAATGCACCAGAAGTGATCCTGGGTAAAAAAGGTTATCAAGTGAGAATGCCAATGAATTTGGCTAAGGTTTAAAGTCACTCATAGTGTTTGACATCTATATTGTTCAAAATACTGCCTCTTAGAGACTCAGACTATATCCTAGCCAATGTCTGATGGACATATTTCAAGTGTAGGTGTTTGGGAACACACCCTGTTCAGAACATGTAATATTCACAGGAGTGGCTTGCAAAAGCACCTGAGGATTTAGGGATACAAATCCCATTCATTTCTCATAGGGCATCTGCTCCCTAAGCCTCCAAACAGATTGGAAAATCCCACAATCTTTATCTCTAAATTAACGTAATATGGGTGTGTATGTGTGTGTGTGTGCGCACAGAATCCTGCTAATCATACTTGATTTCCTTCCTGCCTTTTGTAGATGCTTTTCCCTAAAGAACTCAAGAAACCTGTAGACAAGATGTTAGACCTTCTGACAAAAATGAAGTATTACAGACACCAGATTGAATCTGAAGTTGATCCATTGCTACAAGCTATTCATTCACTGAAGAAGCTCCGGAGGTCTAGAAATGTGCCACTGACTAAGGTACTTGTAGCCTGCATGTCTTTATTAGAGGCAGAACACCACCAGAAAAGTTTCCACAGGAATTTCTTACCCAGGAAGCCAGAGGTGCAATAAATCATAGATTACTGATTCCCTTTTAAAACTTCAGTGTCCGAAGAAGAATCTATCAAACTTGACATTGCCTTTCTGGGAGGGTTTTGATTTGGAGCAGACATGGTCTATCTTGTGGTCATGATAAGGGGGAACATGTGCTATAAACATGTGCTGTAGGAGGGACACCAGGAAGAAAAATGCAAAGCATAAACAACTGTCTTTAAGGAGGGTAGACCTAAAAAAATGTACCAGTGTATTGGAAGGGGTCAGTTTGTGCAGCAACTGGAAAACTGCCCACTGAATCTATCCAACATTTGCTCAGCCTTTAGTGTGCATTAGAACACACTCAAAACCTCCAGAACACCCAAAATACTCAGTATAAGCCAAGTCCTGCTCTGACAGATGCCATAACTTCAGGTTGCAGTAACTATCCAGTACTGGATAGTCCTTTTCTGTCCCATAGTCAATGGCAGCATACATCCCAGGAATAATTTCTGGTAATTGCTTTGCCTGCTCGTTGCACAACCACCTGCAATCAAGGACTGGATGAAGGTGGGGAAGGTGTATGTGTAACAAATTCAGTCTTGAAATCCAGGGGATGTGTGTGTCACCAGCCACACACTAAAGGCAATTCCCATACACACATTATAGGCAATTCCCACATTGGATCTCACACCTACAAATAAATTTTCCACCTCTGTCATAACAGAATTCAATCCATAAAAGCATGTCGTCTAAGGAAAGTCCCTTAAAACAAACAAACAAACAAACAAACATAAAAAACTAACAAAAAACCCAAAAAACCTCATAAGAGAGAAGTATAAAAATGTTCAGTCCTTGCCTACTAATTCTGTTATTTCTTTCTCTTCCCAGAATGGCATGATTTTGATGTGCAGTATTTGTTTGCATTTTGTCTTTTCTGCAGGCATTATCTGAACCAAACAACTTCAGGATAACAAGTGGCACATTTAAGTCCATGTCAAAAGTTCTCTGCAACCAGGAGATTACACCCCTGTTTTTTGAGTCCTTGCTTCCAGATTTTGGAGACCCTGCAAGCAACAGTTCTTCAGTAGAGGATGTCTATGTCCAAAAGATGATGAGGAAATATGGCATTCCTCATGACTCCAGTAAGTCTGGCTTTTCCTTAAGGCAAAAACATTTCAGAGTCTAATTCTACTGTTCCCAGAGAGATCCAGTGCTGAGCTGTTCCCCTGCATGTCTCTGGAGGGCTGTAAGTGCTCACAATTTACACTAACTGAAAATCTGCACAGCCCTAATTATCAGTGGTTTATTTCCATATATTTTAAAAGGAAAACAGCTTGTATAGCAGTGCAGTGCAGTTTCCCATTTGTTGATAATCTGGTCACAGGGCTTGACAGGTCACTGCTTTTTCTTGATGTGTAGTTTTTCCAACAGTACTGACATTATTAGCTTCTCTGGGTTCATGAAACTCCATTTAACCTTCAAGCTGAGAATCTTGGCTGGCTCAAATGCTGAGACTTTTGTTGTCTCGTGTTCAGCAACAGGAGATCTTGAGGGTGGATTGTTTTTGTCAAGACACATTATATCAGTCAGTGAAGAAGGTCCTGAAGTCATTTGCTGGACACAGCAACAAACTGGACAATAGGAGAAAAAGACACTGGTATCTTTCTCGTGTCTGGTCTATTTGTGCTCTGTGCAGTGTGTTTGCTTTTCTTCCTTTGCAGCACCGTTTTGCTTATCCTTTTTCCTGGACCTGGTCAAGACCCCAACTGGAGCTTTAATTTGGTCTTTTCTAAAACCAATGGTGCTTGGGAAGATCCTTTATACACCGGATACCATGGAAACTCGAGCAATTATGGGAAAGGTATGGCTCTGTTTACAGTGCATCAGGATATGCCTTCTCAAAAGGACTGTAATTTATCCAGCATGGGCTTTTTTCTCTGAGAAGCAGAAATCTATTTTCTGACTGTTTGGAATATTAGTAAAATTATATTTTTCTGGTTGCACTGCTGGTCATATGAGTAATCTTTTGTCTTTGAATGAGTCTTAGGTCCAAAAGATTACTGCTCTAATATTTATAATCCAATTTTTTAAGGCTTAAGAAGTTTGCCATCCATACACTCATCCAGTGAGAGAGATGCTTCCCAGGACTAATGCTGTAATCAATACTTGTTTGCAGGCAGACCAGTGATAGGAGGAAAGCTGATATCCAAGCCATGCTCCAAATGTCACATATGAGGTCATATTTTTAAGCTTGCATCTAAATTCAGTATATTAAGGGGTGTTTGGCCAAGCAGAAATGAGGGTGCTAAGAAAAATGCAAAGGAAACCAAACGTGGTCTTAACTGGTTTATTAAGTTATTTATTTTTAAGAAGCTTGAAGATAATGAATAAATTAATCCTTACATGTTGTGGGGGTTTCTTTTACAGTCTAATGCAACCCTGAAGCAGATGGCTGATCTAGCCCTGAAGTCCCAGGAGTGGCTGGACAAGTCTCCTGCTATCATGAGCTCACTAACTAAGTTAAATGAGACAGTTCCAATGATCAAGGTATGAGATGCTGCTTCCTCATGGGAGGCAACTGTGAGGATGGATTTCTTCACAGAAGTAAACTGGGGTTCTAGGTACTGCAGGGACAACTTTGGGGAAACCCTTCTCAGGCTACTGTCCTGGGCTTCGCATTTTCTGTGCCTTCCTGTTCCTGTAGCAGAAATACTTCTGATGCACGTTCCCATGCAAATCCTCTTTCTGAGGTTATATGTTTGTAATATTCTCCCTGACACTGGCCATGCTGGAGGGCTAAGATGAGCAGGGAATGCTCTTCAGTTTGTAAATTAACTTTCTGCTTGATGGAGCGATCCAGCCAGCCAAGACCAGGCAAGAAATGGCTTTTTCAGAAAATGAAACAATATCTACAATAAGCTTGTAGCTCTGAGTACACACATGGGAACTAAAAGATGTCTTTGTACCTCAGTTGATGTAAATAAAATTTCTTTCCCCCTTGCTTGGATACAGAGAGCTGTAGGCCATAATGTTTCACACACTTGCTTCCCATTCTCTGCAGTGTCTCCTCTTTTTACAGAACTATGAAAATGAGACCTCTGGAACCCTAAAGTTAGGAGTTAATTTCAGTGGCTGGAATTTGTTATAATTTTCATGGCACTGAGAGAAAAGCTGGAGTAGAATGTGCAAAAGTGAAATGAAATATTCTTTGCTGGGTATAGTCATTGATGGAATAAAAATTGTTCAGCCAAACAAAAAATCTGTCTGCTAGTCTCAGAGCTAAATTTTGATTGCCTACCCATTGTGCTCTGGCTGTGTTCACAAGAATTGAAAGATACACAAGAAAAATTTACTTCACTTTCAGAATAACAAAGATTATCCATGCTTTTTCCATGGGATTCTAGTCCCCGGTGGAGACTCGACAGGCATCCTGTCTTGACTCCAGGAAACACTGGCTTAGAGTCACAGGGCTCTGTATGATATTTTCATTGCCATGATTTCCCCATCCTGATACACAGAGTGAAATAACTGAAAGTCAGGAAAGGAGCCAGAGGGGGCTGCACAAATGCTCAGTGACGGCAGCTGATCTTTATTTTAGAAATACTCTAAAAAGGTCAAGGGACTTCTGGTCAAGCTGGTGTTTTTTTCTTTTTGCTTGTTCACAGAACACCCTGCAGAATCCCTTTGTGCAGGTTTTTATCAAGCTGATGGTGGATTTGGATGCAGCTGAACTGCTGAGGCAGATAAATGAACTGGGTAAGTTGGTCCACATGTGCAGCCCTCTTATTGGCACTTCGTGTCTGGGAGCTCCAGATTCACCAAACTGGAGCCATCCTCTGGTACTGCTCTCTTCTGGCCAGTGTTGGATGCGTTAGTGCAGGGCAATCTCAGGTGGGATTCAAAAATCTTGTGGCCTATGGGAAAAGACTCTTAGAAAGCAAAGAGTTTGTATCAAGGCATGTTTCTCAAGAGAGCTGAATGGACAGTAGGATGTGTATCTCCGCAGCTGAGTGTGGCCACTGGAGGACACTGTTTAGCCGTAATTATCACTTCAAATGAGCTGCCTCGGACTGTGCTGGGAAACCTTGCGAGGGGCTCACTTGCATTCCATGAAGGTTTAACTTAAAAGTTTTCAGGAACAGAAAAGTGAGGGATCAGCAAAGCTGGCCAGGCTGATGAAGGCATCATTACAAGAGATGCTCTGCAGGAATTTGCTGTTCCCTGGTAGTCCTGCCTGGTCCTTCGAGGTGAGAGCTGCCAATCTGCACTGTGTTGATCATTAGCTAACAACTGTGGTGGTTACATCCCTTCTTAGTGCACAACATAATGATCACAGTCACTTCCTAGCTGGTCTTACTGTCCCTACACCCTTTTTCAATGAGTGGCCTTATAGGTCAACATAAATCTGGGGTCAGACAGGAAACGCCACCGTAAAACAACAGTATTTGTAGCCTGTTGCAGCAAGAAGGATAATTATATACTGTTCATGATGACCCCTGTTATTTCATGAGTAGCATCTCCTGTCTTAACTTGCCATAAAATCGTGGTGCCTGCAACAGCTGTTCCCTATTAGTTACACTGCATTATGCAGTCACCTTCTAAACAAGCCAGGAAACAGCAGCTTCTTTATTAAACAACATTATCAAGTTTAGCACACACACCAGCACAACAGGCATTACTTTTCCTTGATGCACCTGGATAAAGCACATTCTCCCCTGAGACAGAGCAGCTCAACAGACAAGCTGATTACATCAGTACTCATAAGATGTGGAATAAATGGTGAGCATCATATGCAAGTCTAAGACCTTAGCAGGTTAGTAGCAACTTCTGATTTGGGATGGCTATCACATCTCAGTGCTGGCATCCTCCCAAAGGCAAACTCACAAGAATATTACAAATGATTAACATAAAAATTGGGTCAACAGTGTGCCTTCATTGCACTGCTAAGTGCAGAAATGTATTTTACACTTAATGTTTAATATAATGTGTTTCTAGTGTCGTTGTTAGCGTAAAGAGCAGAATGATGGAGATTTTTTTGCTATGTGTAGTGATGCTACTGGTTTTGTGTTGTTTTTTTTTTCAGATAATATTCGGCTGGAATTACAGCACAACACTGACATTGTTGATCAGCTGAATACATTAGCTACCCTTGCTGTAAATGTGTCCTCCTGTGTCTCATTTAATCGCATTCAGGCAGTCGGAACCTTAGAGGAAATGGAACTGGTGGCTAAAGAGCTCTTTCTGAAGAATGAGCTTTTTGCAAGTATGTGACAGTCTTGGGTCCCCCTGTAAATTAAAGTTAGCCTGGTAGACGGTGGGAGTCTGGCATAATAAGTTTGACTTTCCTACCAGCAACTGTTGTGGTCACAGCTCCCACCACACAGTGATAGCTTCTCACCTGGTGTGTGTGGGACCTGCACACTCAGACCTCCTTATGGCTGTGTTTTATCCTCTCATTTTTATTCCTCCTCTTCTCTTACACCTCCACTGTCTATATAGAAAGCCTTTGGTCAGCTTATGTCCTCTCTTGGTTAATTCTCAGTTTGAACTACACTTCACTGCATTTAGGAGATTTTCATCACAGCTGCCTTGTTTCAGGATCCTTGGGAAAAGGTCCTTTAATTGAGAAGGATGTCACAGAATCATAGAATCATTTGGGTTGGAAAAGACCCCTAAGGCCACGGAGTCCAAATATGCAACAGTTCAACTTACTTGAAGGGTGTAAAGCTCTTGAGATGTTACAGCCAAAAACTGCAATATTAAAATAGGTCTTTTCAGTCATGATTTTAATATTTGTGGGGTTGGATTGCAGGTTCAGATCAGATGGCAGAGAGGCAGGGGGGAATATAGAGTAGGAACTTTAGTAATATGAATGATACCAATGTGTGTTATTTTTTAAAGAATGCCCAGTATCTCCTCAATTAGAATTTAATTGCAAGTCCTGTGACCTGTTAGATTTTATACCTCATAACTGAGGGTAGATGAAAACTTTTTTCCTTTTTTTGGAATTTTAGACCCTGATAATGTTTGTGCCCATAAAAGCAGTTTTCTTCCATGTTTGTCCTGCAATCCATCCTGTGCTTTATAAATATGAAATAATCAGGGAAAATATCCTGGAGAGAAAGTCTTCTATGGTATTGCCTCTACTCAAACAGACATTTTATAGTAACAGAAGTCCTGTCTGTCAAACTGGATCTACAGCATGCCATTTCCTAACAGGAACTTGCAAAGCTTTTTTATTTTTAGATGTCTCAGCTTTGCAGGAATTTGTGTGGGCACAAAAATATGTGTATAGGTCATGAACAGTTTTCAGCATTGCATTGAGAGCCTTTGGTTTTTGAATGCTCAGTGGGAAAAGATTTAAAGGCTCTGGGGGTGTATTTCACACCCAGAATCATTGGTCACATTTGAAAGTACAAGTAGCTGCAGTGATGTATAGTTTCTGCTTCTAGACCCTTGATAAGCAACTGACTTATTTGTGCTTTATCTGTGCAGCAGAGCAATAAAGTGATGGATGGGATTGTAGAAAAGGTTTCTAAAAATGAGGAGTTCCTATGTTATCTGTGCGTACTGCCCCTGTGCTATCAACTGAAAGAAAGCCTTTTCCCATTATTTTCAAGGTATCATTTTCAAGCTGCCTTCAAGCCATAGCAGCCCAGGACACTCAGTTGATGGGAACTTGGTCCTCCCACCTGTGCTCAACTACACCATCCGGATGAGCAGCAGGATCACACAAACCACCAACAGAATAAGGGAACGCATCTGGACTGTGGGCCCTCACAATTCCACCTCACAGAGCCAGATTTACAGCCGGGCATTTATTTATATCCAGGACAGCATTGAAAGAGCCATTATTGAATTACAGACTGGCAAGAATTCAGAGGAAATAGCTGTTCAAGTCCAGGCCATGCCTTATCCCTGCTACAATAAGGATATGTAAGTTTGTGTGGCTTTTGTCTTCGTGCTTTGTGTAAGCTCATCTTGTCTGACTGGTGGAGTTCACCAGCTGTGTGCTGGTCTCCTCAATACCACATTCACAGGGCACAGAAATAATTCTATTTTGTGGGGGGGTTTTTTGGGTTGTTTTTGTTTTGGGTCTTTTTTTTGTTGTTTTTTTGTTTTTTCCAAAAGTCCGAACAAAAGAGGGAATTTTAGGCTCTAGTGTAAACGGTCTCTGTTGCCTAATTTTTTTTTGTTTCAGTTGTCTGTATGTACCTGAATTACCATAGTAACTATAGGTTTTACAGCAGGTAAAATGTGCTGTCCCTCTCTCACTACACATGGTGGAACTGAGAGTGAGGACTTGGGTTACATCTGAGTGTTGGTTTGTCCTGCAGACAGACATTGGTTGTTCTGCAATGTCTTGGCATTGTTTACATGCAGACAACGCAGCACAACTTAGGAAACTTTATTTATTGGGCAAGAAAGAGTTCTGGTGTTTATGACTCTCTTCCTAGAGACTGCTGTCTATCTGTGGTATTTGTTATTCATTCCCATGGTTCTTGGTAATGTCCAGTGTAAAGTGAATAGTTCTGAGTACAGATGCCTCTCAGGTGCTTTAAGAAGGATAAGAGGGGAGGTGAAATTGCATCATTCATCTCTTTGATAATGAGGGAGGGCAGAGATACTTTTGGTGTGCTGAGTTGCCACGGTTAACAGCCTGTGGTAGAGAGCAGTGCAGCCTGAACTGTTTGTGTACCAAAACAAGTTTTGAGAGGTGAACCAGATCAAAAAGATTTGGATCAGCTTCCTTTCCACTCATTTTGGACACATCTGCAGAACTTGCATCTCTGCCAGATGCACTAGAGAGAAGTGAGTTTCTCACAGCTGAGGACCTGCCCCTCTGGCAAGGCAATTTGGGTCTGTGTTCACAGGCTGGCAACATGGTTCTTCCTCAGAGTTATTACCCTGACCACAGCTGGTGGCTGTATCGAGTGGGAAACACACAGGGAAGGGATTTCAGTGTCCATTGGAAACACTGAAGGATGTTCAGCAAATGGTATTGGTAGGTTGGATGGTCACTCTCCCCTGATGTGAGGGACTCCTTTGTACCAAAGGTACAGTCTAGATTGAGGAGTTCTTTCAATTGAAAAGCCTCTGTGTCTCCTACATGTGCTACAAGATTATCTAGGAGCTACAGCAGACCCCTTCATCTGCTGTGTCAGCCTGTCACTTAGGAGACCTGGGGACCTATAATCTCTCTCAATGCAATAGCATCCAGAATGCCTGGAAGTGCACAGGTAGCAGGCATTCAAACCATGTGTCAACTTCTTGCAGCAAATATGTGGATTATTGCTGTGAAATATTTCTGTGCAATAAGTGACTGACTGCTGGAAGCATTCACTATAGTGTTATCCATTTATTTTCTTGTTCTTGGGCTGCTGAGAAGGTATCTTGCCTTCAGGTTTCCCTCCCCAAGTTCAGAGGGACATGACTTTGCTCAATTACTAAAATACCTAAAGGCTTTGGATTTGCATGCAGTAGAAGTCGTGATAAAAGGGCTGTTTATTGATTGTTATCACATCCTGTAGGCAACTGGAGGGAATTTATATACCAGTACACAGGAGGTGTTGGGAAAGGCTGAATTTTTAATGCTCTAGAAATCATGCATAAGGTGATAGCAAAAAGAAAACCTAAAAACCACAATACAAACCCAAACATCAAGGAACTAATAGAGCTACTTTTCGTTGTTCCTTATAAATATGGCTTCAAGTGCATGGAAGCATTTCCTGAAAGCTCTGATCTATGAGAAATTTTCAGCTCTACTGATAAAAAAAAAAATTAAAACCAGATGTAATCATATTAATTTATTATCGTGATTGTACATTAGACTTTTCCCAGGAATAACATTGACTATTCTTGTTAAGCCAGGTTTAGAAATGCAGGATGAAAGCATAAAGCCCTGTAGATACAGAGAAGTGAATATCCTGCTTGCAAAAACTTGCTTTCCAAAAGGATAAGTTTACTCTTGGCCATTATTGCCTATTGTCTGAGCACATTTGGCACAGGAAGAAAGTGAGGAGCCAAGAATTTGGGAAGCCCATGGTGTAGACCTGGATCTGCAATACCTGACACTCTGGGGAGAATCACCTGCATCCAAACTCCAGCACCAAAAAATATCAATCATAACACAATTTGGCCATGATATCTGTTAAGAGAACTGGGAATCATGGCTGGCTGCTGACCAAGTGGGTAAGACCCACTTTAGACAGATAGGAGCTGCTTTTGGCTCACAAGCCATGGTCCTCATGGGAGACTTTAATCACCCTGATATCTGCTAGAGGGACAACACAGCAAAGCACCAGCACTCCAAGAAGTTCCTTGAGTCCATTGATGACAACTTCCTCTTCCAAATGGTAGAGGAACCGACCAGAAAAATAGCTTTGCTGGACTTTGTTCTCACCAAGAGAGATGGGCTGGTTGGTGAGGTCAAAATTAATGGGAGACAAGGCCGCAGTGGCCATGACAATGTAGAGTTCAAGATCCTTAGAGCAGCAAGGAAAGTGCAAAGGAAACTGATGACACTTGACTTTTAAAAGGGCAGACTTCAGTCTCTCTTCAAGGGTCTGCTTCATAGGGTAGAATGGGATAAAGGCCTGGATGAGAAAGGAGCCCAGGAAAGCTGGATCACCTCCAGCATGCCCAGGACCAATGTGTCCCAGTGAAGAGGAAGGCAGGCAGGAGTACCAGGAGGCCAGTGTGGATGAGCAAGGAACTCCTGGACACACTTAGGGATAAAACCAAAGTTTACAGAGGATGGAAGCAAGGACAGATACCCTGGGAGAAGTACAGAGAAGTAATCAGAGAAGCAAGAGATCAGGTTAGGAAAGCAAAAGCAGAGAGAGAATTGTATCTAGCAAGTGGGATTAAGGACAACAGGAAAAATTTCTATGGGTCTGTAAATGATAAGAGTAATACTAGGGAAAATGTGGGCCCAGTCTAAAAGGAAACAGGAGAGCTGGTCACCCAAGATGTAGAGAAGGCCAAGGTACTCAATGAATACTTTGCCTCTGTCTTCACTGGCAAGGTCTCTGGTCACACCCTCCATGTTACCACCAAAGACAGGGACTGGGAAAGGAAGATGCTCCCACTGTAGATGAAGAGCAGGTTTGAGACCACCCAAAGAATGTGAAGGTGAACAAGTCTATGGGACCTGATGGGATTCACCCATGGCTCCTGAATGAACTGACAGATGAATATGGAAAGCCACTGTCCATCATATTTGAAAAGTCATGGCAGTCTGCTGAGGTTCTCACTGACTGGAAAAAGGGAAATATAACCTCCATTTTCAAAAATGGAAAAAAAAAAAGACCCAGAGACTACAGGCTGGTCAGTCTCACCTCTGTTCCTGGCAAGATCATGGAGCAGATCCTCCTGAAGGCTCTGCTAAGGCGAGCAGGTAACAAAGGGGTGACTGGTAACAGCCAACACGGCTTCACGAAGGGCAAGTCCTGCCTGACTCATTTGGTGCCTTTTACAATGGGGTCACAGCCTCAGTGGACCAAGGCAGAGCAACAGACATCATCTACCTGGCCCTGTGCAGAGCATTTGACACTGTCCCACACAACATTCTGATCTCTAAATTGGGACAATACAGATTTGATGGCTGGACCACTTGTTAGATAAGGAACTGGCTGGATGGTCATACCCAAAGTGTTGTGATCAGTGGCTCAGTGTCCAAATGGAGATATGTGATGAGTGACCCTCAAGGGTCAGTACTTGGAGCAGGGCTGTTTAACATCTTTGGTGGCAACATGGACAGTGAAATCAAATGCACTCTCAGCAAGTTTGCTGACAGCACCAAACTGTGTGGTGAAGCCAACACACTGGAGGGAAGGGATGGCATCCAGAGGGAGCTTGACAAGCTCGAGAAGTGGAATCATGCAAACTGTATGAAGTTCCACAAGGCCAAGTATAAGGTTCTGCACATGAGTCAAAGGAATTCCATGTATGAATACAGGTTGGGAGGAGCAAGGATTGCAGATAGTCCTGAGAAGAAGGACTTGGGAAGGACATGGAGGACTTGGGAAACTTAACATGAGCCATCAGTGTGTGCTTGCAGCCCAGAAAGCCAACCGGGTCCTGGGCTGCATCAAAAGAAGCACAGACAGTCAGTCAAGGGAGGTGATTCTCCCCCTCTTGTGCTCTGCTCTTGTGAGACCCCAACTGGAGTACTGTGTCCAGCTCTGGAGTCCCCAGCATAAGAAGGACACAGAGCTCGTGGAAATCTAGTTTCCTAGTGTCCAGCAGAGAGCCACTAAAATGATCAGAGGGCTGGAGCACCTCCCCTATGAAGACAGACTGAAGAAGCTGGGGTTGTTCAGCCCAGAGATGAGGAAGCTCCACAGTGATCTTATAGCAACCTTCCAATATCTGAAGGGGACCTACAAGAAAGCTGGGGTAGGGATTTTTGTGCCAGTCTGTAGTGAGAGGACAAGGGGAAATGGTTTCAAACCTGAAGAGGGGAGATTTAGGTTAGACATTAGGAAGAAGGTGTTTAATTTGAGGGTGGTGAGACACTGGCACAGGTTGCCCAAGGATGTTGTGGCTGCCTCCTCCCTGGAAGTGTTCAAGGCTATGTTGGATGGGGCCTTGAGCAACCTGGTCTACGGGGAGGTGTCCCTGCCCATGCAGGGGGTTGGAACTGGGTGATCTTTAAGGTCCCTTCCAACCCAAACCACTCTATGATTCTATGTTTCAAAATGGGATGCACACCATCAGAGAGCCAGGAGACCCGCATGGCAGACTCTGCTACTGGTAGGGGTGCTGCTGAGTAAAACTTCCAGAATGCATCTAGAAAAAAAAAAAAAAAAAAAAAAATAAAATATGAGCGTGCCTTTTCCTGTGCCAAATTATTATTCTGCAAAAATATACTCTATATAAAGCCTTAATCCCCAGAACATTTTGAATTCAGCTAACACCTGCATTTGCCTTTTACAGGTTCTTAACCAGTGTGACCTACTCTCTTCCATTTGCTCTGATGGCTGCCTGGGTGCTGTTTATAGCTGATTTTGTTAAAACACTTGTTCAAGAGAAAGATCTGAGGCTTTATGAGGTATGGTGAAACTTCCTGGGGCATGCAAAATTATAAACAGATTTTCCTTATTAATGGATTTTATGTCTCATGTGCAATATTAAATGGAGCAAAACAAGCATTTAGGAAAATAATATTCCAAATATCTATTGTTGACCTGCAATGTTTGAATTCTGACATTGCAATGAAGCTCAGAACCATAGAAAAGCAGAGCACCTGACTTTCAAGTGGGGGGAAAACTGCATTGTAGCTCTGAAATTGTTATACTTAATATTTCAGAAGGTGCTACATATTACAATAGCTCTTCTGAAAGAATTCTTCATTCAGGTTGCCTATTGGAAAAGAAATGGCATTGAGACATAGAGAATTCACTAAATTAACTCAGGTTTTCAGTCTGAAGTCAACAGAGAGGAGCAGCAAAGAACTTCTGTAGAACCAAGCTTCAGCAAGCAACAAAAGCACAAGGAGATTTTTATTTTTTTATCAGGTACCATGGAAACAGATACTGATTCACCAAAAAACATTTCCAAGAAAGGGCACGATTTGTGTGAACTGTGATGAGATTGAAAATGAGTGATTATCTGACAAGCTCCCTGCTCTAGTCTAGGAAACCCAGTTCCACTATTTCTAATAACAGGGTGTCAGTAATCTTTTTAGGTATATAGTAATCTACAGCAAGACACTAGCCCCTGTAGTTTCTTTTGGATTTAGCAATACAAACTTACAGTTTTATAAAAGTCTTGTGGTCTTGATCATCAGCTAATAAAAATTAATATTTTTTCCCTACATCCATGTTAATTTAACTATAATTTGTTGTCTCACGGGAGTATAAGGAATGGTTTGGTTTACAAAGGTACTTAAAAGTCTTTACACTTAAATCGTTGGGTCTATTAACATTATTTTAAAAAATAACCAAAATGCTTCATAGAAATTACAAATCTAAGGCTGGAAGCTGCTTTGGAACTTGTGGACTGCAACACTTTGTACTTGCAGATCCTGCCTGTGCTCTTCTTTTCCAACAGAAAATTTTGTTTTGCAAATCAAAGGCATTCCAGATACATGAGTGCGTGGTTTCTCCCTGGTTATCAACATGCAGTATGCCAATATATGAAAATACATGTTTTGGTTGCATATCCTGTCCAGAAACTAGTAAAAAGAATCAGTTCAGTATCAGCAGGAAGGCTTAATGAACGGTTGTCATTCATCATTCCTTTTTTCATCTTTCTCTCTGTAGTACATGAAAATGATGGGTGTTAATGCCAGCAGCCATTTCATCGCCTGGTTCATAGAATGTGCCATCTTCCTTCTAATTACTGTCACCTTCCTCATCATTGTTCTAAAAGTGGGTGACATCCTTCCCAAAACAAACACGATGCTTCTGTTCCTGTACCTTATGGACTACAGCCTGTCCATCATAGCCATGAGCTACTTCATCAGTGTTTTCTTCAATAACACCAACATAGCAGCCTTGGTGGGCAGCCTGGTGTACATCCTCACCTTCTTCCCCTTCATCGTGTTGCTTGTCATAGAGAATCATTTGAGCTTCTCTGTGAAGAGCCTGCTGGTAAGTTCCACTTCTCAATTACAGGGACCATGTGTGTGGGAGCAGACACTCATCTTCAATAAACTTCAGCTCTCATAGCTTGTCACAAATATAAGTGAGGTGGGTGCCTTTCTAGGGCCCACCAGTGGGTGTTGCATGACAGGAGAGTTGGCCACAGCCTGTTGGAGGGAGACTTGGAATTATTTGTGTCCTATGACTGAAAGCAATACGTGTGGAATATTACTGAGTTCCCACCTGCCAGCTAAGTCAGAGTAGTCTGAGATTCATACTTTGCCCTTTTAAGTTGCAAAACAAAATAGCTTACTTTCAACCACCATGCGAAATGAGGCTGTCTCAGTAAGGACTGTAGGTAGCAGGGCAATGCAGGAGACTCTTCATTCCTGGCTCTAATCATCCTTTAGCCCTGGCAGTAGATGCAAATCCTTGCATCTTACTAAGGATAGAAATAGGTAGGTGTTAGATTCCAGAAGCCAGACCTGTTTTCTTTGACTCACCAAATGCAGGAAAGATTTGTTAATGCAAGCAGTTAAATTATTAACCACATGGCAGGTAATTCAGCAGTACACATGGCTGTATTTCATTCAGTAGGCTAAAACAAAGCCCTTTGTGAGGGAGGATGTTGGGTCCTGGGTTTGGAAGGCAAAGACAGGCAGGATCTAAGGACACATTGCAGCCCATCACCAGAAGCACTGCACGTCATAAGCCTGGTCCAGTGCTCTATGTGAGTGTTGGGAAAAAATAAAACCAAAGCACTCATTTTTCTGGCTACTGGATCAAGTCAATGATGTAACTGATTGGTAGACTGACTTGATTTATCTTTGAGACTAGTTCATAAGTTTTTTGTTTTGATTTTGTTTATTCCACAGAGTCTGTTGTCTCCAACTGCATTCAGTTATGCAAGTCAGTACATTGCTCGGTACGAGGCACAAGGCATAGGTATGTTTACTGTAGACAAAACTTGGCTTTGAGCTCCCCTGTTTTTTACATGTCATGAACTAATTATGGATTCTGTTTGTGTTTTTAAATTCCTTTGTGCAGGTCTGCAGTGGGACAACATGTATAAGTCCCCAATGATAGGAGACAACACTTCCTTTGGCTGGATGTGCTGGCTCATTCTGATAGACTCTTTAATTTACTTCATCCTAGGATGGTATATAAGGAATGTTTTCCCAGGTAAGGATGCAAAGCGTTGGGGCTGGTGCTGTACCATTCTTTTGGAAAACAGTTAATTCAGCACTGACTGATTCCATGGCTCAGGCAGGGAGAGAATCTGCACACACAAGTATCTCTGTTCCTAGATCAAAGGAAGCATGACTTTGTGGATGTCTGAGGTTATTAATGAAACTGAGAGCAAAGGAAAATTAGGGTTCTTCTGTTTATCACATGGACTGGTGTGGACACTGGGAGGGTGTGTTTGCAGTCTGGTGGGTGAACATGAGAATGAAGCATGGTAGCCTGCGTTTGTCAGTTTGAGTGATTTTGTGTTGCGTTACTTATATCACTTGATTTCAAAAAGTAATTCTTGCCTTGGGCAAGAGCCAGTACATTAGTCTTTTGCTTTTCTTCCCCCCTAATGAAGCAGTCCACTTGCATACTGAAATCTACCCAGTGGAAAATGTACAGTACTCCTGCCCTCCAGCTACAAAATCAAGCAGAATAACAAACTAGTGAATGCTTCCTATTGTCTCAATCAGGCAAATTCTCTACCAAGTGTCAGTAATACATTAAGCACATCAGGGAGAGATCTCTCTGGAGATTATTTTTGCTACTTTGAATGTACCCTAATAGTGATACTTCATTGGAAACAGATACCTGAATGTTTCCTTTTCTCCTTGCAGGTCGATATGGCATGGCTGCTCCCTGGTATTTCCCATTGCTTCCATCTTACTGGATCGAATACAACAGTTACCTCCCTTTCTGGAATGAGAAATGCAGAGGCCTTCTCTTCACAAAGCTGATGTTAAAGAAAGAAGCCACCCTCAACAATAAGATATGTATGTGAATGCTAGAAGGGGTAACAATATTAACTTACATTTTAGGTAAACTAAGACCAGTTTGTAAAGGGGCACCATGCTCAGAAATGATCCTTATTTTGTAGTGCAGGAAAAAATGGAAGCTGTTACGTGAATGGAGATTTGGCTCTTAAATTATACTTGTTCTTCCTACTTGATGTGGAAATCCAACATTGATATTTGTATACCTATTTGTGTGTGGTGCAACCGAGCAGTTCTCTTAGATGCATATATTCCACTCAACAATGTTCTATGTAGAAATATATTTGTGTTCATGCAAGAAAATAGAGGTTTTCATCTGGCAAAAGAGACATGTGTTTCTTTGTTCATCTCTTTAAATATTTAGGCTGCAAAATCATGTGATATCACACAGGAAAGCTTGATGATTGTACCTAATTGAAAATAACTCAGCAGTTTTGTTGTATGTCCTCTAATTTTCTGTGCTTCCTAAGTATGAATTGAGTTAGGTGTTCCAAAACATCTAAATATGAGACCTTTTCAAAAGTGATTGATGTTTACTGTGAGGAGTTATTAGAAGCTGCAGAAGTGAAAGGGGGAAATCTCAGAGAGCTCAAAATAATACAGATCCTGGGAAATACTCTCTTCACTAAAAGTTGCACCTGTTTACTGTATTTTGTTTTTAAAAGCTCTGCTTACCTCTGAGGTGAAAAAAATGGCACATACAGCTTCTGTAGTGCAGTAACTGTTCTCTGGCCCTTCTCTTTGGTGTCAAAGGTGCCCCTCCTCCACACTTGGAACCAGAGCCTACTGATCTCACCTTGGGAGTCTCCCTCTGTGCCATAACAAAGGTTTATGGATCTAAAGCTGCAGTGGAAAACCTCAGTCTCAACTTCTATGAAGGGAATATCACTTCCCTGCTGGGACACAACGGAGCTGGGAAAACTACAACTATGTGCGTATCCTTTAAAGCTGCTTTTTTCTTTTTTTTTTTTTTCTACTGTGGGGCACAATTGGGTGAACAAGAGAGCAAGTGGAACAGTGCACTGTTGGAAGACCGAATAGGATGCTTTATTAAGCCAAATCTCTCTTGCAGTTTCATCTTGCTCATGGATGACCTCAGCAGTCCCTTCATCTATTAGAATTAAAGGTTTTTTTCTTCTTAGGAACATACTTTAATCTGGTATGGTTCCCGTAACACATAGCACAGCAGCTGTTCAATTTTATTGTTCCATGACACTTTGGTGCCTGGAGTTAGGTTGTCCTGAAAGCTGTGGGTAGCTTATGCATGCACCAAAGCTGAAGTGATATTAACAAGAAAGCTTAATAAAGTATGTTTCAGCTATACAAACTCATGTGTTGGCTGGGCTGGAATGGCAGTGGGTTAATACACTGACCTTTCAGCCCTTCCAGCCTTGCAATTTATGAATTATTATTTGAGTTGTTAAATAACAGCACTAAAACAGACCTGTAAAATTTGATTTCTTCACTGATATGTGCATCACTCTGAAAGCAACATTAAGCTGATAAATAGAACCTCAGCAGAGCCAGAAATGGTAAGACAGATGTGAGCTTCATCTCAGCTTATTATCAATTCATCTCATATCCTCTTTGCAAAGTGTAGACAAAGGTGACATACAAAAAAGTTTAATGGCTTCTTGAAACTTAGTGAGGGCTTCAAATCCTGAGTAAGGTCACAAGTTACTTCTTTCCTTTTTAATGATGGCTAAAAATCCCAGAAGAGAGAGATGCTATGAGAAGGTGAAGGGCAGTCTGAGATACACCTTCTTCCTTCAGTCTCTGTAGGAGTGCACCAAAAATTAATTACATTTTGCAAGTAGTTATTCTGAGCAGAAGGTGTTTTACTTAGGTCTCTTAGGTATTGCTAGGTAGGTAACTGTTTGCTTGAACTATGTGAAAGTGTTTCCTGCTATGAGGTCTGGAACTCCTCCTCCATTTCTTGTTAATAAAGGCAGTGAAATCAGCCTTCCATGCTCTGATGTGGCTAGTGAGATGAAGATGTAGGTTTTGGTCTCTCTTGTGGCCAGCAATGTGATGCTGTCTAGATACTGGAGGGAAACTTCACAGAATGAAGAGTAACTGCATTATAGGAATTCCCTATGGTTAAACTGGAAGCCAAGGGCATTAATGGGTCTTGATGTACTGGGTATGCAGTGGTCTGACTTAGGGACGGGAAGGCTGAGGAAGAGAAAATACATTTGAAAAGCAGCCAGAGTTCAATGTGTGAGCTTGGTACTTGCTTTCTCATTCCTCACTGGCAGAAGGATGTCCTTTCATGTTAAATGGCCACCACCCTTCCAAAGCATGAACAGACAGCAGAAGCAGCAGTGATCTCTGGCTGGCTTTCTGACTTTGAAAGTGGTGATATGTACAAGACCGTGTGAAAAAATTACTTATGGCTTTCTCCTTGTTCTAACTTCCTTTTCTATTTAATTTTCCCTTTCAGCTCTATTTTGACTGGATTGTTCCCAACATCATCAGGTACTATCTTTGTGTATGGCAAAGACATCAGAACTGACCAAGAAGTTATCAGGAAGAACATGGGGGTGTGTATGCAGCACAACGTTCTCTTTAACTACCTCACCACAAAGGAACACTTACTGCTCTATGGGTACATCAAAGTCCCTCACTGGAATCAACAGGAACTCTACCAAGAAGTGAAGAGGTATAAAAATAACAGGGTTGGAGAAGGGAGAGACTGCAAAGCTTGAATTAATGGTTTTGAGGACTATTGCAGACCGTCTTTAGAGTTCAAATAAAGAAAAAAAAATAAATAAAGAAAGAAAAAAAAAGTTCAAGTAGAGTCTTGGTCTGACTTGAGGAATACATTCAGTGCTGATATCTGTGACTGCAAGAAAATATCTCTTCTAAAGATGGTTTACAAGCTTCTGTGGCAATTCTTTGGAGATGAATGAGAGGCCTAAGGGTCTAGTCCTTGCTGCTTTACAATTTTTCCCAAAAAATTATTTAATCAACCAGTCAGAAAGATGATGTTGGTTTTATTGGTTCTACAGAGAGGTGAAGCAGCCACAGCATCCCAGGGAGTCTTGATCTTGGTGTTCTCTGTTGATGAGGTTGAGCCTTTAACCTTGACTTGTCAGATAAAAACCTTGAGAACATCCTAAAAAAGTGTTCTAAATTAAAATCCCAGTGACTGAGATACAGGGTGCATCATTTCCCTACACTGTGACCATTCAGTAGAGCAGTCCATACTTGAGCAAGTTTTCATTTCCAGTTATGAGTTTTTTTGTTTTTTTCAGATTCCGTTTCTAAAATGTTCCAACCCTTTGGGGGTTGTTTTTTCTTTGTTTTCAAGGACTTTGAAGGAGACTGGATTGTACAGCCATCGTCACAAGCTAGCTGGCTCTCTGTCTGGTGGGATGAAGAGGAAGTTATCTATAGCTATTGCTCTCCTGGGTGGATCAAAGGTGGTGATATTAGATGAACCAACCACAGGAGTGGATCCGTGCTCTCGAAGAAGTATTTGGGAAATTATCTCCAAGAATAAAAAAGGTAGTCTAATGAGACAAGATGCTGCCCCATGGCAAAGCTGGTTTCAGTATCTTTGAACTGTGGGTTTTGGAAACCAAAGTGAATGAACTGTGGGAAGCTGAGATTCTGTGGGCCCTCTGGGTGCATCTTGATTGGTTTTTGTAAATTTACAGTGTCATTTGCAAAGTAACTTTATCATAAAACACAATTTACAATATAGTAACTTTCAGCTTCTCTTTATTGCTGCCTTTAATCCAATTTTACTAATAATTCCTAAAAAGCACAGTTCACTTTCACCTTATATTTTGTCCCCTCATTCAGCATAGCTTTCAACTGCCTTATATAATCATGTGTGTTTATTCTGTGGTGACTAACATCAGCTTTTTGTTTTCCAGGCAGAACCATCATTCTCTCAACACACCACTTGGATGAAGCAGAAGTTCTAAGTGATAGAATTGCCTTCCTAGAGCATGGAGGGCTCAAATGTTGTGGTTCACCATTCTACCTCAAGGAAACATTTGGTGATGGATACCACCTGACACTCACAAAAAAAAAGGTTTGTTTCTGAATTGGTCCTAAACCTGAAGATTTAGATGAGAAACTGTGTCACCCATGTGACAGAAAGGAGGCAGGTCATAGTGTCCTACAAAAATGGAGCGTGCTGCAGAAGGTTCATCTCAGTCTTATATGTCTGCAATGGAATGGTTGTTTCAGTATAATTTCACTTTCATAGAATAACTTATTTCTGTGACCACTTTATGCTCGGGTGAATGTGGGATGTGTTTTGGATTGAAACCCTTGGGTTTGGCCACGTGGATTCAAGAATGTGCTGGACTGTTTCCTTGGACTGCTATTGAGACCATTTTTTCATATAACCCAGCCACTGAGATACCAGGTTGCAGTGCACTCTGCTCTCTGGCTCACTCTGCTTGTCCCATGCCAGAATTCACATGCTTTTTTTATAAATAAATTCCCTTCTTAAAGACAACCTATATGGCCAGTTTTCCAAAACACCAGGAAGCTTAGCTTCAGTCCCTCTACAAAAAGCTCTAACAGACTGACAGAAGTCTGAACTTGAGACTGTCTTATCCCAGGTACATGATACAGTCTTTTTCATCCTCCTTTGCCCCCTGGGCATTAGCTCCCTGTCATGTCCTGCCAGCACAGTCATTGCACCAGGCACAGCTGAGGGCAAGCCTATGTGTAGCTGAGATAGAGCTCTCAGCAGCTCTGTCTCTGGGGGAAGCCATCAAGGCTTGTTCAGACATGCAGACACTGGGAGCTGAGTGGCAGATCCAAGGACAGCAGTGGTGCTAAAGGACTATTGAGGAGCTGGATGTGAGCATGCTGTTGCTTGGTGAGAGATTCTAAGAGAGAATGTGGTACCCACTTCCCTTGAAACAGGGGTAAGCTCTCCAGTGGGGCCACCAGACCAGTCTCTGTGACCTTCTGCAAAACAGGAATGTCAGTGCTCTTTTTGTTTAAGAACAGGATCTCCTTGAGGGTTAAAGGCAAGGCTGGGTGCAGAATGTGAATTCTGGAGTTCAGACAAATAAAGCAGATAGGAAGAATCCATGAATAGTATCTGGCCTGAGGCAAAACGTTCTGCTTGCAAGGAGGAGGGAAATCTGCTCTTGATAGCATTTATTAGAGTGTTGTTGGTAGCTTCTGCACACAGAGTAACATGCAGAATGCCACAGGAGATCTGTCCCTCTTCCAGATTGCTGGCAGTAGAGAGAGAGAAAATGGAAAGCCCTAGTTTTTGTTGAAAAAGAGCATATTTATGCTGGCAACTGAGTTCATGTGTCAGCTCTCTTTTGGCTTGGCTTTTTTTCTTGTACTGGTAACCCCCTAGTCAGTGCAAAGTGACCACTCCAAATGGATCCCAGTATTCCTGTGGACAGAGGGGGAGCTCAGCAAGGTCCTGGAAGGACCACAATGGGCACAGTGCCACCTCTTCTCTTCAAGGGCCAGAAACTCACTTTATTCTCCTTTTCGTATTTGAACTGAAATGTTGCATCCCTGGACTTAGGCCACAGAGTGATTATTCTATGGGACAGGATTTGGACAGGATTTGGACCAAATCCTGTGGTAGAAAGTTTCATCTTGCAGCCCTCTCAATGACCACAGAGTGTTTTTCTTCTTTTTCAGAACATGATAGAGGAGTGTGACACCACAGCAGTGACCTCCTTGATCCAGTCCCACCTTCCAGAGGCTTATCTCAAGGAGGATATTGGTGGAGAGCTTGTGTATGTGCTCCCTCCCTTTAAGTCTACAGTCTCGGGGTCCTACCAGGCACTTCTCAGAGCCCTTGACACTAGCTTGAGTGATCTTCACCTTGGTTGCTACGGGATTTCAAACACAACTGTGGAAGAGGTATGAGCTCAGGATCCCCACAATTTATTGAAATGTTACGGAGATTAACTTCACAGTGCTGTGTTGCTCTGCTTTCTGGGTTAGATGGTGGCATATTTTGGATTGTGAGAGCTGCAGGCTGGGGAAAAAGGGGTTTGGTTGATCCTTTTTTTACACTTTCGAACACGAGTGTGTAGTTACATTCATGAGTCAATACATATACTAATGCACTAATGCAAGTGTACCACTTTCTCACCTTGCCAGTAGCTTTGGCATTTTACCCAGAAAATGAGGTACTGAAGTAAGATTGAAAAGGGAAGGCAATGATGTTTTTCTCTTTGAACTATTCTCCTGGTTTCTGCAAACCTGGGGTTGTCTACAGATGGAGTCAGCAGGGAGGGAGTTAGAAAGCCATCTGAATTATGAACTTCAGCATGAATGCTGTACTGCACAAGTGAGTCACATGGTGCATCTTGGAGTAACCCAGTCACCTTTCTGCCCATGAAAAATCTTGGGTCAAATAAAGATGAACATTTAGTTGCATCAGAAACAAAAAGTAATTTTAAGTGGTGGGCAGTGATGACCTTTGTGTTGCAGAAAGGAGGGAGGAGGTTGTTACCTTTCTGCTCAGAAATTCTTGCTTGCTTTAAAGGTGTTTCCCCAAGAGAGCAAGAATGAGTTATGCAGGCATGTACCATGTGTGGCTCAGGTGCCATGACTCTGCACACTATCAGGATGGAGGCAGCCAGGATTGGCAGAGAATAGAGGGGAAAATATCCCAGGGAAACAGCTCTCCTTGTTTCTTCACTGCTGCTGTGCAGGAAGAGCTGCCTGCACGTGGCTCACTGTGGGGATGTGGTTGGAGTAGATTTATGTAGGACTGAGCTGAAATGCAGCTTCCTTTACACCTTCTCATTAGGACAAAGTAAGTTCAGGGGGCAGCTGAAAAGGTTTAAGTTTCCACTGCTGCAGCAGGAGAGAGACAAGAGTTGACAAGGAGCTAGACAACAGGAATTTTGTACTGAAATAGAAGTTGCTTTCACATGCAGAGGGAACAGAAAGAGGATTGTAATGCACAATTGCCACACCAAATACAGCTACAAAGTAGGAGAGTGGTCTCTGGTTATTGTTTTGGTAAAGGGAGTCATTTGGACCAATTTTGCTTCATATTTTCTTGCTCTATAGGTGTTTCTCAATCTGACAAAAGAGCTTGGGAAGGACCAGCAAGAAGATGCTGAACTGCCCCAACAGCTGCCTGGAGCCAGCGGTCAAATTGGCAGTGATGAAATGTCTATGAGCACAGATACCTTCACAGAAAGAGATGGTACTAAATTACCTCCAGGTTTTATTCACATTTGTTGCAGGTGCAAACAGTGACAGATGGGCTGATTTGAGCTCCCTGTCCTTTTTCTTTGTTGAAAACCACATTTCTCACCCAACCAGGAATCAAAAAACAAATAAATCACTAGAAGTACATCACTCAACAGTGGTTTAGAGCCACTGGCTTGGAATAGTATGAATCACAGAATAAATTACAGAGGGGTTTTGTTTGCATCCATCTGCCTTTAAATTGATCCAGGTTGTAATCTAATGAAATCGAGTGTGGAGGTGAAAGAGTGAATGTAAACCTCTACAAGTAATTGCTGTAATTGATGTTGAGGATTATTTCTACATAACTGGTAGAACTGGAGGGAAACTTTGTGGAAACTCCTGAGCCTGCTGCAAAACAGCACAACTATGAGCTAGGTCCTTCTTGCTGCTTTTTGCTGTCTCCCAGCCATTGCAGAATGGTAGAAGAGCTCAAAGGGACAGACAGTGGGATAAATTCATGTCTGGAAGAGAATCAAGCTACATCAGTATCTCTGAGGTTTTGAGAGCTGCAAAAGGTGGCACGGCCCCAGAATTGAGCAAATACCTGGTTGAAATGCTTTCTTGCAACAGAAATGTTTTTTGTGCTTATAAATATATTATTTATAGGTAGGGAAGCATCCAAGGGACAACGTAGTTGTGTTTTTATAATTGCTTCTCAAAACTGACCTGCACTGTACGTTTTACTGTAAACAGTCATTCATATGTTTAGATGTTTTGTGTCACCACTAATGAGAGTACTGAAAAAGGGTTTGCTTCATGTTGTATTTTATAGGTTAGTATAAAATATATATAATAATATATAGAGGAATATATATATACTATACATTACATATATATATAACATATATATATATATATATAACATATATATATTAGAGAGAGTTAATATAAAGAGGAATAGACTCCACAAGGTTTGGTTCTGCTTTTAGTACACCACAACCCTGTCCATGCAAAAGATCAGATTGTTTATGTGCCTTGGTTTTGTATTTCAGGATTCATTCACTTTCAGTTAATTTACTCACAATTTCTCTGAAATTCTAAGTTCTTTCTAAATTCTGAAAAGTTTTGGTTTGCTAATAAAAAAGAATAATATGTTTCCCCTGTAAGTTGCATCCGGGTAGGTAGGATGTGAATAATTTCTTGCACCTGGAAACCTGTGTTCCTCTTGCAAAATCTTAAAATAAATTCACTACATATACACATTTTAAATTAAGCAAAAAAACTTGTATTACATGAGCTTAAGACTCAAGAGCCAAAATCTGAGTCCTGACCTTGCATATGTTCAAACTGAATAGTTTTGGTTTGCCATCTGTCAAGGAGTGCAGGAAGGTAAATACACTCTTGAGGCACTATAACCATCAATCTTCCCTGCATTTCACAAACACCGATCCATGACAAAGTGTGTTCTGCTTTGGTACCCAGACCAGCTCCTGATCAGATCAAAAACCCTTCAGGGTTTGCCACTGCTGCTTAAGAAGACATCAGCTTTGTTCATTAAGAGATTCCACCATACCCGGCGGGATGTCAGAGGCTTCATTGCTCAGGTCATCCTCCCAGTCCTCTTTGTGATGGCTGCAATGGGACTTGGGACACTGAGAACCAAGGAGACCGAATATCCCGAACTGATTCTCTCCCCCTCTCTGTATGGCACATCCGACCAGGCAGACTTCTTTGGGTGAGTGATATTCTTTGTGATCCTTAAACCCATTTGTTTATAAAAAGCCAGTTCTAACATCAAGATTATTTCTAAGAAGAGCCAGTGGAAAAGTGCTGGGCAGGTAAAATGTCATTAAGTTATCTCTGTAGTTATGCTGCACAGGTAACGTGTAGAAATCCTGTTCCTAAGGGGTTGCCGGGGGAAATGGCTGGGCTCAGAGCAGCAGTCAGAAAGCTTCAGATGTTAAAACAACCTCTCCATTGAAATTAACTTAAATATATGAAGAATATTCTTTGTGTTTTCCATTGAAGTTCTTTGGCTCTGTGAAAGCCATACTATTCCACAACGATTTTCTCCATACATTTTTTCCCTGGATGAGAAACAGAGGTCCCCACACCAAATGTCTCCACCACTACAACTCTGGGATTAATTTCTATCCCTTTTGTGAGCTGTCTATGTCACCCTCCTCTCTGTCACTGCTGGACATGCTCTCCTGCCTAGGCCCCACTGGTCAAAGACATGCAGTCATCTGAAGAGCATATGCTTTTGCAGTGTGATTAAGGCACCACCAATTGTGCTTAAAAACCTAAGTACCAAAATAATTATAATTGGTATCATTTTGATGTCATTCTTTGAGCTGTTGTCTTTCTCCAGTGCTTCTGCTTTAATTCAGAAATACAAAACTCAGCCCTAAAGCAAACATGTCTGCTCTTAGGTGTTCTTTTCCAGCACTGCTCATGCCTTTACATTTCAGTACTGTTAGATGAGGGAACACTGAGTCCTCTGTTACTGATGTTTTCTGCTTCTCCTGGTGGATCGTTGCTGGATAGCTGGGTCAGAACAAAGAAGAGTCATTCCTGAATGACCAAAACCAAACTGACTTCACAGATGAGAGAGCTGACTGAGACAAGACTGGAAGCAATGCCTGATAATTGCATCAGGAACCAGAATCTTCATTGTCCAGAAGTTCATCATTATCTTGCTTAGGTCTAGAGGCAGCAGATCACTTTAGTAGGTGTGCAGCTCTAATCAAGAAGCTCAGGAATGAGCTTTTAAACCTGTGTGACTCACGTCCTCATGTACCATGCTCATGTACTGCATGTACTTAAGTGGTTTTCAGGGCTAGCACCACAAATAGCTGTTTATTTAGCATCTCAAATAAATCCAGTTTTCCTCTGCTCAGTGGTAGGTGGAAATACTCTGAACATTTTTCTGAGGACCTGCTTTCTAAATTATATCATATCTAAATGGTTTTGTTTTCTCCTTTCTTTGTTAAATCTTAGGAATTTTAATGAAACAACAGAATCTTTAGTCACTTCAATGCTTGCTTTCCCTGGAACAGATAACACATGCATGAATGAAAGCAATTCGTAAGTAGTTTTTTGTTTTCTACAATTTAAATTCAAAATACAAGAGAACTGATGTAACACTGTTTAGCCATTTAGACCTTAATAACCTGCAGAATTTTTTAATATATTGGTGTCACATACAGAGGAAAAAAAAATCTCTCTTGCCTCTCTTCAGATTGACTTGCAGACTCTTCCAGCTTGTTAGATGCCTAACTGGCCTTTTGCAGGCAGGCTCAAGCTTGTGCTGCTCACAGGTGTGAGGTGGCAGGATGCAAGTCAGTTCTGAGCAGGGAGCTGTGTAGCCATGATCAGTGTGAAGCAGATTTCAGCCCTGCTGAGGGCATACGTGGCTCTCATGCAGCTTGAAGTGAAGGCTTTTATGTCTGACAGCACAGAAATGTAGATATTCTTGAAGACAGGAAACTGTACTCTATTTTAAGTTGGAGACTGGGACTCCCATACAGTTCTAGGACCTTGACACTGGTGGTCTTTGCTCCAAGAACTCCAAGTGGACTCCTTTGTTACTATTAGTAAGGGAGCAGCTTTGGTGGTGGAAAGGATGCCAGGGTGAGAGCAAGCTGTTCTCATATCTGGGAAGCAGTCCTTGCCTCTCCAATAATCCTAATTATAACACTGGACACAACTGGAAGTTCTTAGCAATGCTGTTTTTATCTGTCTCTAAAAGCAATGCCATGAGGACTGGTTTGTTTCAGGTTTCAATGTATGGGTAGTAAAATCCTGGACAGTCTTGCATGCTCATGCCTTCCATGTATCTGCATCTATACTGAGTACTTACAGTGACTGTCTAGTCAATACAGGCCATCACAGGACTGCCTGGTTATTGCAATGCCAATAGCCCTTAATTCCACACTGGAAGATGACTTTGTCCTTCTATTGTCTGCTGTGGGAATGAGGAGAGGTCTGGGCTCCTTCCATCAGCAGGAGGAATGCAGGCACAGAGAGCAGCAGTGACGTCTCTCTCTCCTGACTGGCACTGAGGGCAGTGGGAGGATGAGTATTCCCTGAAGCATCCAGACCTGACAAGAAGCTCTGCTTTTCTGCTGAAGCTGCTCAGTGCCATCGTTGCTGTTATTAAACTTGACAGCAATTAGCATCGTTTGCATGCCTGAGCATAGAGAAACTCAGAAGAAAATGCTTTAATTTTCAGGCAGTGTTTAAAGGAGGACATGCTTGGCCCGTGGATTATCAGTGGAAACCAGAGAACCAAGTATTCTGCCTGCAACTGCACAGATGGCATACAGGTAATTTGAATAAACCCAAAAGAGAGAGAGTTTGGGAGGATATTTGAGGGGCCTTATAGTTTACCAGTAGTTTTGTGGGCAGGCATGATACTAAGGGGAGCCCTCCTGTCTCTTTTTGGTCTTGTTGATTTTGTGCACTGGATAACCACTGTCCCCACCAGTGGGAGGACAGGAAAGAAACAGCATCAGAAGATTCACATGCTAATATATCTGCCTTCCTCCCTGTGGTGGAAAATGTTTAACGAAGCTTTTGAATGTTGTATGACCATCCCATTTAGCAGAGGTGAAAATGTATTCAAGAGGAAAATTGCATTTTTACAAGCACTGTCATTATATGAAAGAAGAGTTTTTATTTGTTGCCTCTTCAGGATTTAACTTCATGCAAAGTCTAGATCCATCTGCTTTTACTCTGTTCCATATTATAAATAGTGATGATTAATAGTATTGGATATTTGCATTATAGTGGTACACACAGAACCAGATCTGGGCACTGGTGGGATTAGTTTTTACATACATGGGGAAAAGGCACATTCTGCCCCAAGGAGTCAGAGTTTTTCAGTCTAGTTTGCAGTTAACTCTCCTTCCTTCAGTGCTGCTTATGTGTCTGCAGCTTTTATCCAGTACAGAATCACACTCAAAGCATAGCATGATGCCATTTTTATAATAAGGCATGTAATCAGTTGAATGTTCCCAGTCATTCCCTAAACTATAGCTATTTTATGTGGTTCTCTGGACATACACTTAAATTTACATCATTAAAAGTATTGGCATAGTATTTCAAGTAACTCAGGAAATCGGTCAAAACTGATTCTCACTTCTAGCAGGCACAGAACAGGAACAGGCAGGTTCACATGAAAGAAGCTGTTTCATGTATTCTGATGCAAAGTTATGAACAGAAAAATGAGGGAGAACAAGGATTTTGTTATGGATGAGCAGAAAGAAGCATCCAGTGTGCTGTCTGGTAGGACACCTCAACCTTACGAAACAGTCAATGTGACCTGTAAAGTTATATATACAGGACTAATCCAAAGTTTCTCTGAAGCTCGGAAAATATTCCTGATGACTGACAGATAAACAGAAGCAGAGACCATAGCTGCTGTGAAATGCAGGATGAGAGTTTGAGGTCAGGAGTTTTCTGTTCCATGAGTTGTTTTGCCCTCTGCTGTTGCCTGTGCAGTCAATCTGATGCTCTGCGAAGCAGGATTAGCCTTAATTCAGCAAAAATCTTCCTACTTAGCATGAAGCACACTTCAAGGTCTCACTGATGGCAGTAGAACTGAAGTGTGTAGATTTACACAAAGGTTATTTTTAAGCACCTCATTAAATATGTTCAGGGAAGCAGTGTGTCTTTGCACCCTGATTTGTGACTCATCAGCTTCTGTAGGAATCAGCCCCAGGACCAGAATGTTGCCATCACTGGCTCTTAATCTTGTCCTATTACCCTATTTTTTTATTTTTTTTTTCTGTTGTTAAAACACAGGCATGAACATTTTTCTTCATTTGTCTCCACACAGACATGTCCACAGACAAACTACACCCCTCCTCACAGAAGGACCTTCTCCACACGGACACTTTATAACCTTACAGGGCACGATGTAGAGACCTACATTCTGGCAACCACCAAAGACTTCCTGCAAAAAAGGTACAGCATAAACCTCCCATCCTCTCTTCTGAACTGCCCTGGAAACAGCCTTTTACACTTACCAAATCTGCTGGGCTAGAGAAGGTGACGGTGCTGTAGGGATGATTTAGAAGGGGCCTCTCTGCTGACGGTCTCAGTGAATCTGGTGAAAGGAGGTAAAATGTCCTGCAATCATGGAGTTAAAGGTTCATGTAAGTGGTTTGCTTGATCATAGCAGAGGTAGCCTAGGGAAAATGTGCCAGTCACCTGCCAGGTTGATGGCTGGATGAGCAGACCAGCCTTTCTCTGACTCAGATACGCTTAAAAAGAGGAAAACATCACAAAGCCTGTCATGAAGTAAACCCTGAGGAGAGACTTTCCTCCAAGTTTGATTCTCTGAGGAGTCTAAGTGTGTGCTTCACTTAACCAAGTGCAGCCGTTCCATTGAAATTAGAGGCTGAATGCTTTCCTGCACCACGGGGCTGTTAGAGCTATTAGTGTGTCTGGACTCTGCCAGACAGCATGTCTTGGGGCAAAAATAGCCTGCCATTAAGGCTGTCAGGGAATATGTTCATCTGACATTGATTTAAACTGAGATGCTGCTCTTCTGGGTGAGAAGCAGTCATCCTACTCCATCATATTCCAGTGGGGTAGGCATACAGATTAGGAGTCCATGCAGCTCCAAAATGTTTCTCAAACAGAGGCTTTCAGCACAGTTTTGTAATAGTGCTGCCAAGTTTCTGTTTCCCCTTTTTACCCCCAAATATGGGCTCCTGCAGCAGTGTTGGCTTGGCCACACACCACCTATTGGGATTAATTCTTTTAAATCAGGCTAGAATTAACTGGGGCAACAGTGGCATGAGGGCAGCAATGCATTTCCCTCTGGTTTTGGCTCAGGTATGGTGGCTGGAGCTTCGGGCTGCCTTTGACAACAGACCTCCAGTTTGACATCAGGCCAGTCCCTCCCAACAGAACACTGACTAAGGTAACAAACCTCTGTCTGCTTGTCCTAGCATGGGAACTGTGGGACTTGGGAGAAGCGATCTTGGGTTTGGGGCTTTTTTCAGAGAAGGAAGGAAAACCCTCTGAAATCTGCAGCTTGGAGAGATGACTCAGGGTTGACCTCCTTTCCCCATTCTTCTTTCTTGGTCTGACTGCTCTTGCTAGCAGGAGACAGTTTTTCTGCTGTCATAATTTTATTATACGGAGGTGAAAAGATCAACTAGTAGCACCTTTATCTCATGAGAGAATGAATGTACCTTCACTGGGGCTGGCTGATGTACCCATTTCTCCATTTCTGTTCAGTTAAAATGTTGTAAAGAATCAGTGTGAAAAGTACCTGGGGTGAACTCTGAGGTAGAAGGGAAATTGAAGAGGACTGACAATCTCCTGTGATCTCATGGTAAAGCACAGCTACCAGGAGAGTTTTTCTGCAAAAGCAGTGCTGTTTTCAGACATGGCACCAAGGAAAGTAAATCTTGGGGTTTGTTTCACTAACACTCAGAGATGGCATAATGAATTTGCAGATGTTTTCACTCCTCCAGTCTTACAGCTTCATCTCTGATTTGAAAGCAGTGGATATTTGCTTATCACATGTCAGATTTAATGCCTTGGAACCTTGATAGTACTGGGAGAGGGATGGACTCCAGTCCTTGCTCTACTAGGGCATGGAGAATTAAATCACTGGGCATACAGGACTTGGAGATATGCAAAGGTGGATGCTGTGGGCAGTGTTTATGTTAACAGCCCAAGCTCTCTATCCTTTGGTTGGTAACTTGCTCCTCCAAGTTGCTTGCTGAGGATTGTCCCTAAAGTAGGTAATGGTAAATCCCCCCAAAGTGCATGTCCTGTGATTTGATTTTTTCCCCTCAGTCCTGAGGGTTTACCATGGTATGGGTAAGAAAAGTTATCATGGAGAGGGAAGGGCTGTTGCTGAATTAGAAGGTGGTGGTTGGCTCTTTTCTGCCCTAGAGCAACCTTATTCCCCCTGACCTTCAACAAGTGTTACACATTTGACTGCTTAGGCTTCTTCAGGAAGTTTCCACTGCTGGTGTTCCATCAGATCTGAGCAACTTATTACAGAGCAGAAACCAAGTGTCTCCATCCTTTATGTCACATTTTCAGCTAATGCTTCTTTCTTCTCTCCCAGAAGGCAAATTAAACTGATGGGATTGCTTGTGCTGAAAGTGAAATGTGCTTTTGTACTCATTTGGTACTTGACGTGGTTTTAATCATTGGACTTTTACTTGCAGAGCTTATGACTTTAGATAGCAGCCATGGAATTATTCATTTGTGCAAGCAGAACAAACCAAAATGTTATCAGTAACAATTTCTCTCCCAAATTGTTTCGATTTCTTAATTGTGTGCAGGTGTGGTATAATCCAGAGGGTTATCACAGCCTTCCAGCTTATCTCAATAGCTTGAACAACTTCATTCTTCGAGCTAACTTGCCAAAAAATGAGTCTACCAGATATGGTAAGTGTCCCTCTGCATGAGCAGATAATTCCTCCCCTTTGGAGGGAATATCCTGGTTCTGTTGAAATTGATGACTTCAATTGATGACTTACTTAGACTTCAATGAGACCTCTTCTTTATTCCCAATTATGCAATCCTTTAAAAGAATATTGAAAAGTATTAATAAATCACTTATTTCATTTGTATTAGCCAAAGACTCAGGGGAGCTGGGCAGGGAGGACCCCAGCTCCTGTGTAAAACACTTCCTTCATCCCCAAAATGCCAATGGTTGCAATTTGTTTTGTTGTGTCTCATCATGGTATTGAAATAGCTGCCTCATGTTAGGTGCCGTGCACAAAGATGCTACTTTCAGTCATCTCTGGGGATAGTTTAGATTAATAAACTTTAATATCACCTTTCTGCTGAGAGCAACTCAGGATATGTGGGCATCTGTACGTTTGTGTTTGTATGAGAATGAGAGAGAAAGATTAAGTGAGAAACATAATTTTCAACTCTATTTTTCAACTGACAAATGACATACACAGATTCCAGGGAGTGTTAGTGACCCATTGGGTGTTATCAGCTCTCATAGCATCTCCTTGGTTATGTAATACAGCAACCAAAATTCCTGCTGATAGCCCAGGGCATCTTGTCTTACTGTTTGCAGCTTTAGCTGGCATGGAGGGTGCAGGATGGGCACAAATATCTGTCAGTGTCTATGTCTGTCTCTGGAGATGGAGCAGGGGCAAGGAACAATCACAGATTCAGAGAATTATTATGACTGGAAAAGACCTCTAAGATCACAGCATCCAACCATCAACATCACACCCACCCTTCCCCCTCTCCAAAAAAAAATAAATCTTTATCACCATGCCCACTGAAGCGTGGCCTGAAGTGTCTCATCTATGTGGTTTTTAAACACCTCCAGGGATGGTGACTCCACTACCTCCCTGGGAAGCCTGGTTCAAAACTGACTACTTTCCGTAAAGGAATTCTTCCTAATATCTAGTGTAAAGTCACCCTGGTTCAACTTCAGGTAATTTCCTATCATTATTTACTTGAGAGAAGAGGCCAATACCCAGCTCAGTACAACCTCCTTTCAGATACTTCAGCATTCTCTTCTGCAAACTAAACAATCCCAATTCCCTCAGCCTCTCCTCATAGGGCTTGCTCTCCAAACCCTTCACCAGCTTGGTTGCCCTTCTCCAAACTCATTTCATCAAAAGGAGAAAGGTGATGCCATTGAGAAAACTTTTTTGAGAAAGTATAAACAGAGATTTGTGGGATCTGAGTGTAGCAACTGTGTGCAGAAACACGATGCTGACTGATTTTCTTTGGCAAATGGTGCCCTTCCAGCCATGCCCTGGTCATGCCTAACCCCGCTCACCTCAGAGGTCTCCCATTCCCTGTGATGGTAAGATGGGTGCCAGTGTCTCTTTGCTCTGATGTGTCTGAATTTTATATGGAAATGGCATGTGTATATATATATATATATATATATATTCCATTATAATAGCACTATGGCACTATAATGGAAAAAGCATCTGGTCTGAAGCTTTGAGTGTCATGCCATGAATTGAAGAAACAGCAGAATGCTGATTACAAGTCAAAGCACCATGTTTCTCTTCCCCCCTCTGCATACCAATGCACTGCAGCTCCCCTCACAACAAGCTAAACCAGCACCACCATCCTAAAATACAACCTGGCTTGTGCCTCAGAGACTTGCAATGTGCCATCCGGGTCAGGAGGTTCAAGTTCTTCTGTGTGCACTGCAAGAGATTATCAGAAACCTGCAGCCCCTGCCCAGGTGCTGAGAGAGGAGACCTGAGCCTGGCCCTTCCAGCAGTAGGGACATCCCAGAGCAGCTGAATTATTAAGCAGTGAAGCTGCTTTCCCTGTCTCTGCATTCCCAACACATGCTGTAGAGAGAACAAAGGCTGGAAGCTTGTGTGAACAGTCACAAAATTTTCACAGGGAAAGTTTTCTACCAGGAAAATCACAATTTTCACTGGGAAAGAATAGCAGTGGTTTTTGTTCCAGCTGTCCTGCTGCTTAGGCATTTTGGGAAAGAAATGCTTACTAGTAAATGACCAGACAAATAATTCTCCACTTCCCACTAATGATCTAAGCCATAGGATGGGGGAAATAAAATGAATGGGCAAGGATAGCTCCCCTGGGGTAGTGTAAATCCAGTTTCAAATACAATTGAACAGACGTTCTGCGTGGTACATTCCTGGCAGCTAAATCTATTTGTTGTTGTGACAAACAAATGACAGTTTAAGAACCATTGAAATGGCCAAATAAAAGTGTGTTGTCATTTCAGCAGTTAGAAAGAGGTGCCAGTCCTGCTTTAGAGGTTTGACTCTAGACTGGGTGTATTTTTAAAAAATACATAAAAAGCTTTTTACCCTGTCACTACGCAAGTCATAATAGCTTTTGACTTTTATATATTGTGCTTTCTCTTCTCTCAATCCCAACCAACAAAAAAGAGAAGGTATTGAAATGGAAATTTCGACTTCTAGCCTACGCCTCAGTAAAGGCAAATGGCTTTATAGTGAAGTCTTAACAGATTAGACAGACAGTATCTTTCTTTCTCTCACTCTCTCTTTTAGAGAAGGGAAACATTTCCTGGCTGTTTGTGTGGCTTTATCAGCAGCCTAATATTTTAATTCTATTTCTCTCACTGATGGCGAGACTGAGGATTTTTTCACTCCTCTGAAATGAATTTCCTATGAAATCTTCCCTTTCAAATTTCTTTGCTCAGTATGGCATTTGGTCAGATAAACTCACACTCCCCTCCTTTCTGTCCCCCATGTCAGAGTGCTCATTTTTAGGAAAAATAATGCAGAATAGTTCTTTCTGAATGTCAGACACCTGGCTGTAAGGAGCTTAAGTTTCAGTGGTGGCACGTTCTAGCAGATATCCCTGGATTTAATAGCAACTAGAGATCCTCCAGCACTCCATGAGAACTGAGCCATTTACTTAGGTGCCTAAATACAGATTGAGAACCTTCTTTTTAGACACCTGTATGTCCTAACCTAAACCCTTTCTCAGTTGCTAGAACCTTAGAGATTGAACTGTTGTCCTGGTTGGACCAAGGCAGAAACCTTCACTGGAGGTTGGAATTGACCCACCAGAGCCCCCCAGGTTATTAATTTTGTTAGGATACTCATCTTAAAGGCATGAATTGCATCCAAACAAGACAAATGCACTGTGATGAACAGTAGAAGTGTATCTTGGGCTAGGTGTTCACCTTGGTAAAGAAGTACTTAAATCTTATCAAGATATCTGAACATAAGCAGAAAATTTCTCTTGTGCCTGATACAAACCCATACATAAGGGGCATTTTTGGCTTACCAATATAGTAACTAGATTTTTGCTAGTTCCTTCTAACAAAATGCTTTTTTTCTTTTTTTTTTTTTTTTTTTTTCCTTCTTTTTTTTTTTCTTTTTTTTTCCACCTGCATGACAGAGAATAGTTCAGAATTAGCTTGTTCCCAAACTGGTAACAAAAGTTTCTCTAGCTTACTTGGGTTTATGCTAGCACATCAACAGATACCTGCATTGAGAAAGACAAATATCACAGGAAGATGAGTTGTGAATGAGGCAGTAGGGGATGATTTGTTTCTGATGATAAAAGAAAAAATAAAATTAAGTGAGAGCATCACACAGAAACTTTAAAATTAAACATATTCACCTGTTTTGAATGCATCAGTGTGGAGGAATCCAACCTAAAATACAGGGACCTATGAGCATGTGCCTAATTTTAGGTGTGGAAGTGCTCTAACTGAACTGAAGGATACTATCAGCCATAAAGATGCAGAAAAAAGGCCCAGGGTTTGAATTTCACATCTGCTGTGCATCCAAGTAAAGCCATAGGGAGAATGGGGATGGTCAAAATTCTACCCAAGATCACACCAAGATGACAGAACAAATACCAGCTTCTGAGCTGTTCTCACAGTTTTCTGTATTACTTAGCAGTTGGACTTGGCTCTAAATTAGCCATGTTTTCAATAATTTTTTCTTTTTTTTTAGGTATTTTCTTAGCAGCTCACCCATACCCTGGAGGACAGAGCCAAGAGCAAGTAATGTAAGAAGATTCATTTGGCCAATGTCTAACTTGTTTAGCTTCAAGAGAAGCAAACCATCTTCTTGGATACCATAAAGCAGCCTAAATTACTGAGAATCTTTCTCTAAATGATAGAACTCTCTTCCTTGTCTTATTCCCTCTGTGCATGAATAGCACCCTGCATGCCACAAAGCTCCAGTTCCTGTTGGGGTTTCTTTAAAGGATCCCATATAGATCTGAGGGTCACAGTTACAGCATCACATATTTTTGTGTTTTGGCACAATATTAGAATAATAACAAGAACTTTTCCATTTGGCCTTTCCAGTCATTGTTACAACTACCATGTTACACATGTGCCTGAGCCCTATTTGTGAGGCATAATTACCATCAGCTAAAGATGCTGGCACAGAATCAGAACCTTTTTGCTTCTGAGCTCTAAACAATGCCTCTGCAATGAGAGAGTCAACAATTCTTTGAAATATGGGGCTTTGTCTTGCCATATACATCTTGCTCTGCTTTCTCCCCCAGGCTCAACAGCTTACTTGACATCATCGTCTCAATGTCTGTTCTGGTTGGCTACTCCATCACAACAGCAAGCTTTGTGCTCTATGTGGTAAAAGAACACCAAACCAAGGCCAAGCAACTGCAGCATATTTCAGGCATTGGGATGACAAGCTATTGGGTGACTAACTTCGTTTATGATCTGGTAAATAATTCACATTCCTAAACGTGCCAAGATTACACAGGGAGGGGATGGGGAAAAGTTCTTTATTTAAAGTTGGCTGCCTCGACTTCTTAATATTATTACTACCAAGAGTGTTATGTTAGTAATTGTTCTCCAAGGCACTGGAGACTACTAGATGTGAACTGCAGCATTGGGTTTTGCTAAGTGAAGGCATTCCTTCTCTCTCAAGTGTATGCAAAACACTCAGCACATTTATATGAGAGCAACATGGAACAGGCCAGAGCTTGATTTCAGTTTTAACATGCAAGCAGCTTGTTAGCTTGCTGACTGGATTAGTTGTCAGGTAGGCTTTATTCATCCAGGGTAAGGCTTTGGGGCTTAAGGTGACAGCCATTCTGGAAACCCTAGTAATACAGGGTGTGACATTAACAGACATCGCACAGCTGATAACCCTCTTTTGGCCAAAAATCCATTGCTGGATGAATGCTGTCCTTAAGATGATATATTATAAAAGTTTTTAAGCCAATGAAAGATAGTAATGCAGCCATATGCCTTCCAGGACCTGAGCAAGTTCCTTTCTACAGTGCCTTTCTACACTGCACTGTGTAGATTTACCACCTTGTTGCTCTAGATGATGTGATGTAGGGATGCCCTTGTTCTCCCTGAAGCTAAGTTTCCTCATGGTAAGGAGGGTTAATAGCACTTCTGGAAAGCATCACTGGGCTAAGAGGATAAATATGCACACTGTCTGTAGACTAAAGTGCTTTGTGTTTTATGAATTACCTCCAGTGCACAATGTCAAACTCTCTCATGGATGGCGATCTGGGAGTACAGACTATCTCTGCTGGTGAGCTTTGGCATTGCCAGCTATGCTGTAATGGTGATCAGCTCTACAGAGCTAACAAGTTTCTATCAGTGCAGTACTGCTAGTGCTTAAAATCCCAGTGATATCATAAGCTGAAAAATGTGAATTCTTCAAGGGTATTTGAGTGGCCACCTCCCTTTGATGCAGTGAGGGCTGAGGGCTAAAATCTGTCAGGAATGTGAAGCTTGACTTTTGCAGAGCACAGCCTAACTTTTCAGGTGGTTTGGTAACACCAGTGCACACTAACAAAGCAGTCCTAATCATACAGTGTTCATCCCTAAATAGCCTGTTTGTAGGGGCTGGTGTCATTAGGAAATAGCACAAGCATCTCCTGCCTTGCCGAAGGGGCTTGGAAGGGGTCTGAAGGCAGTGGGGCTGAAGTCTGGCTTGTCAGAGCAATCCCAAGTCCAGGCACAGGGATAAGGATGGGGAAGGTCTGTGTCTGCTTCTCTGATCTGGGCTCTTGCTCCAGCATGGAACATTTGTAAATCAGCCTGTGGTGACATCCCCAGAGTCCTTGCCACAATTAACATTCAACGGGCTGAAACTAATCCAGAGCTCTCAGCAACTTGATATTTCTCAGCATGTCCCTGCCAGTAAATTCTGTTAAATCCCAAAGCTGGAGAAGACAGGAACCTCTCAAGATAGAGGTTTGGTAGGTTCCTGACTTGACTCAGCATTATAAAGACCAGATTTATAAGGCACGATGAAGTGGTCTGATGGCAAGGCTAACAGAAAACCCTAAGGGCTATTTTTTATTCACAACATTTTTAAACCTTTCTGGCCACAATCTTGAATGCTGAGGCTTAGCCTATTCAAAGTGACTTCATGAGAATTTATTGGCAGGACTTCCAAAAGTCTCAGGAGGACTGAGACCCCTCCTGTCTTTGCTTTCCTTAGAAAACCCAAGTTGCACTTGTTGGACCAGATTCAGACCCAGCTTTGCTTCTGCATAGTTCTAGAAGAATGTTTAAGAATTATTGTCCTAATAACATCTTCTTAATATCATTTTGCAGGTACTTTTTATAGTCCCTATTGGACTCTCAGTAGGAGTTATTTCAGCCTTCCAGATACCAGCTTTCTGCAACAATAATAACTTACTGGCAGTGTTTCTTCTCCTGTTACTTTTTGGGTAAGTGTGGAGCTTAGTTATTTAAATATCACTGCACCGGGTGAGGAACTGGGTATTGCAGGCTGCTGCAATTTGGGATCCAAGGGAGGAATATGAAGGGTTTTTTTCTTCAAAATTCACTTTATGAAGGGTGACTAGTTGCTCCCTCCAGGAGCAGTGAAGTCAGCTACTATTGTCATGCCCACTTTATTCAAAGCAAGCTCTACATGAGGATATGAAATATTCAAGGTTACAGTGAAAGCCCAAGCTGTAAACAGATGCTTACTGAACTGTTGCAGAGTTTAAGGCAGAGAAGCATTTCAAAATCAGAGAGGAAAAAAAAAGCAACTCAGCAACACAATTCAGGAAAACTTGGCAAAATTGTCTCCCTGGCTTTGAAGCCTCCAGGCCCAGTCTGGATGATTTAGCCAGAACTCCATGTTCAAAGTATGTATCATAAATATTTTCTCCAAACAAATTCTAACAGATACAAAGCTATCTTTCCTTCTTTAAGCTCCTGGAGTATGGAAATGCAGACAAATGCCAAAATAGAATTGTTATGTTGTCTGAAATCTTTAGGCTTTTTGTTTTCAGTGGCTCTTCGAGTTACTGTAGGATTCTCCACTCTTGGCTTTTAATAGGTATGCAACATTTTCATGGATGTACCTGCTGGCTGGGTTTTTCAAAGAAACTGGAATGGCCTTCATCGTTTATGTCTGCGTCAACTTGTTCTTTGGCATCAACACCATCATTACTCACTCAGTTGTATTCCTGATCTCCCAGGAAAAGGCCACAGATCAGGTAGGAATCCTACTAATACTAAATCCTTTGGAAAACAGCAAGAAGTTTCTTCTTGACTTTTGTAGCTTTGGTCAGGTCTTCAGCAGCTGGCTGGTTTCAAGGTATTTAAGACACACCAAAGCAGGGGACACTGGCTGCAGGAACTGGTGGGGTTTCCTGTAGACAGGACATGAGTCAAACACGAGTCTGGCTTGTCTGTAAATCTGCACCTCCAGCAAAGAAAGAAATGGTGGTGACAGAGGGGAGAATACAAAGAGGCAGAAAATGGCCCATGCAGAGGAGGGCAGGAAGTGGGTGTAGATGTTTGATAACCAGTTGATGGGGAGTTTGCCCCATTTAGCATTGCTAAATTCTTGCAGCACAAACTGTGTAGAGTGACAGCTGGACATCATTGCCCTGAGTCTGACATGTACTGTGTTAAGCCCAGCACCAACTGTCTGTCATACAGGGCTGTAATGTAATCACCTTCTCCCTGCAAGGATGAAGAATGACAGTGATGATTCCCTCAAGTTAAAGCATTTTCTTAGACTGAGATGTCTCTCAGAATCATAGGGAAAAAATGTACACCTAACATTTAGTTTCCTTTTTTTAATAAAGAGCAATTGCTTTGTAAAACAATAGCCTAGTTGGAATTTTCTCTCTAGCTGGGCAGTGCTTGTTTAGCAATCCCGTGTGTTTTAGGAATGTGCAATTATGATCATCTTCTCTTCCCTCTGTGCCCCAGTGTCAGGAAAGCAACTTCTTTCCATGCTGACTTACTTCCTCTGCACTGTGCTTTGGGCACTGATCCTTCATTCTGCTAGAAATATACCAAATCTCTATGTATGAGAGTTCAGGAGTGTAAGACCACACCTCTATGTCTATTAAAGCCATCTCTTGTATTTTATGGAGATGTTGGTACAAGGAAGATCAGGACCACAGCAGGCTGGTGCTGCAGCTCTGGATTTTTAGGAGGATTCAGCCCCAGCTCATGGGTGGGTTTGGGCTGCTGCATGCACAGGGTGACTGGCTACTGCTTACTATGGGTGACCACAACCTCAGAGCTGCCTGTTGACTTTTCTGACCTTGTGCCTCTGAAACGAGCTGTCTCCAGAGTTCTTTGCTCTCAATATATCTCTGCTCTGAGACACAAACAAATCCCAATGTAATTGTTACACTTCACTCCCACAGTAAAACCTATGAATTTATTCAATGAATAAAGCCAGTCACTGACCGTGCTGCTTTTTGGTTTTTGTTTGTTTTTTTTTCAGGGCTTGCATGATCTTGCTGAAACCTTGAGGCATGCGTTCCTTCTGTTCCCACAATTTTGCTTTGGCTATGGCCTGATTGAGCTCTCACAAGATCAGGCACTCCTGGGATTCTTAAAAGCCTATGGAGTGGACTACCCTGACAAAACCTTTGAGCTGGACAAGACCACATCCAAGCTGCTTGCCATGTTTATCCAGGGCACCCTGTTTTTAGCCATTCGTCTCACAGTTCATGACAGGATGGTTCAGAGAGTCTGGAACAACGTCCTAGAGTAAGTAACATCTGGAGCTTCACAATGAAAACAGAGCCAGCCAATGCTCAGTGGTTTAATTCTGGGCTCTTTAACCATCATTGTCAATTATGAAGCTCATAAATTCCCAAAACATTTTGCAAACATGGAATAAGTTTCTGGCAGCAGCCCCAGCACCTACCAGACTATTAATTAACATAGCTATAGGTTACCAGAGTCCCTTGGTGTACTCCTTGCTAGCTGAGACTATGGCCCTTGTTTGAGGGCTCTGAGTTTGTTAAGCTGATGTTCAGCTGGTTGGTAAGAGGACTCAGTCCATCTCCCATCTTCTCTGGCTTGGATGCACCCCAGGAAGGAGCAAGAACAATCCTGTCACCTGCATCATGAGTGTGCCTATGAGGCAGGACCTGCTCCTGCTCAGAATCTTACCTGAAAAGGGGAAAAAAAATAAGGCTGAAAGTGAGCACTGGGCCTTTCAATTCCATAAATGGTGCAAATATCAGGAGAGAACAGAAACTGATAAGATCCCACATCCTGATGTCTTCTAGGTAGGCTCCTTAGTTTTCCAAGCACACAGGCTCTTTGCTGTCTGCTTGCTAGAGGGTAAGGTGTCCTCTCTGTGCTCCCTGTAGGTTTCTGTTTGACAGAGTGCATGGCAAAGCATCACTTCTGCCACCTGTGGCTGAAGAGGATGAGGATGTCCAGGCAGAGAGAAACCGGGTGGAGTCTGGCAAAGCTGACTTTGATGTGGTGCAGCTCCAGAATCTCACAAAGATCTACCACCTTCCTCACAAACGCATCATGGCTGTGAAAAATATCAGCCTTGGGATTCCTGCTGGGGAGGTAAGTGAGGGGAAAAAGGCTCTGGGCACCTTCCAGCCTGGGCAGGAAAAGTATGAGATCCACAGTCCCATTGTCATCTTCTCTTCAAGTCCATGCTGCTGTCCCAGCATGACTGTAATGGTTTACTCTACTGTTACCTCCTCCCACATTCCTTAGCCTCATTCATTGATTCCTGGAGTTACTGTAGTGACAAAAAGGCTCCTGGTGGATTTGGGACACCAAGTGACAGTTTGAAAGCCCTAGGAAGAGTCATGGGACAGAGATGGAGCTGCATTCAGAGCAAAATGTCTGCATGTGGTGTTTGTATAGTGCTTAGCACAGCACAGCCTTGGAGGGCTCACCGTGGATTAGCACATGGTAAATGGAGACAGCAGAATTTGTCCAGTTGCAATTATTCACCTAAACTGTGTTGGAGACAGTGATTAAGGCTCATCTGCTTGTGTTTTCCCATCAGGGAAAGACAAATCACGTAAGCTGAGCACACCTTTTCATTAATCAGGACTTAAAACTAAAAGAAAAAAACATTCTTTGGTCATGTTAGTGCAGTGCAAAAGCACTGACCTGTGGAAGAGAATAGACAGGCACACACAGAGCACCTCTGGGACTCAGAGGAAATTTCATGAGGCCTCTGGAGACCAAATCTTACCTCAGGCTGTGCCACTGCCTTGTGGGGAAGCTTAGAAGTAATCTTTAGTACCTGATTATCTTTTTTATTTATTTATTGCCTGGGTCCCCCTGAGGTGCAGGGCATATGAAAGGATGTAGGGTGCAGCTGTAGAGGACAGCAGCCTCACATTAAAGGTTGTGGCACTCATCTTCCTGGCAGAGGATTTTTTCCAAGCCACAGCTGGCCCCACACCACAAACTGTGCACACACACTGTCCCTGCATGGACCTCAAGGTGGGAAGAGCCTTGGCTTGATGCTGTGCATCTGGAGGGGTCCAACATGTGAGGACTGTCACATCAGCTGGTCTGTGCTAAAGACAGTAATGATAATGGTAACCATCAGCACAATGGTGATTGCTCATGCAACACACAACTGCATATCTCCAACCATAGCAATAAAACCTCGATTTTAGCATGAGATACTGAAGTGCACTGCAGGGAGACAGTTCTTAATCTTATTAATGTAGTGCATTAGTGAGATTATTTGACAAAAATCTTGAGTCGCATTAAGGTTTTACCAGTGACAGCGCAGACCCCACTCACCTCATTCCTATGAATAGCTCTCTTCCTGTCAATGGGGGGCTTGGCACAAATTACATCATCAGGATTTGGCCTGTCATCCGAGCTCACTGCAGAAATGCACCTTGCAGTAAAAGGAATGACTCTATTAGAGGCACATCCTTGACTCTTCACAGTATTGAACAAACGCCCCTAATACATGCTGCAGTAGATTGCACCATAAACAACCTCCATTATCACATCCCTGTGCTCCAAGTACTTCTGCTGCTCCTGCAGTTCATCTTGCTCAAGGGTCCAGAGAAGAGACAAGATGCACTGAGCATTCATCTCACAGCAGTATTTCTGCATTGTAAATACAGCACCGTTACATTTCTACTTTTCTTCCCTGCAACCCAGTGCTTTGGCTTGCTTGGTGTGAATGGAGCTGGAAAGACAACCATCTTCAAGATGCTGACAGGTGATATTGGAGCATCCAGTGGAAGACTGCGGGTCCAGGATCATTCCGGGTATGAAAGATGTGATTTCTGGGAAAGACACATGAGCAAATCAATCCAGGAGCATTTTTTTAGGCTGGATGGCAAAGGAAATGTCTGAAAAGTCTGAAACAAAACACTCAAACCAGAATAAACATAAAATAAGGCAGGGGATTTCATTGTTTGAAGGTGGCACGGTTGCTTACCTAGGGGTCTGCATTTGCTGTCGTACCTCTGCAGTTCTCAGTGGTGTTTCCTCCACTTCATTGCATTGCAAATGGGATCAGACTCACATCCTCAGCTGACTGTGAGCCCACTTCTGAGCTAGTATCTGGATTCATCTTGATGGCTCTTTAACAGGAGGATGGCATCTGTGCTGTCTTAAGTGCTGGCAGTAATTGGAGAGATATGTACTGGACATCTTGACTAACAGACATCATGGTCCTGTGCAGAACGAAGGGCCAAAAAGCCCTCATGTTCATAGCATTTTCCTTCAAGGGCTGGGGAAGGGAGTATGAAGCAGAAGGAAGGAATTTTCTTTCATTTTTCTTCCTTACACAGGTCTCTGAATGACATTAGTGAGGCACACTGGTCACTCTTTGGCTACTGTCCTCAAGAAGATGCCTTGGATGACTTGCTGACAGTGGAGGAGCACATGTATTATTATGCCAGGCTCCATGGCATCCCAGAGAGAAGCATCAAAGGAGTAAGTAGAACTTGGGCTTGACTTTAATCTTTCAGTAAGTAGAAATGTGTGTGGTAATTTATGCCTGGACATTGTTGTTAAAGCAGCACTCTTGCTCCCATAGGTTGTACTCCAACTTCTCTACCGTCTGAATCTGATGGCCTACAAGGACAGAGTCACCTCAATGTGCAGTTATGGCACCAACAGAAAATTGTCCACTGCTCTGGCTCTCATTGGGAATCCATCAATTCTGCTGCTGGTGAGAAATGGGGACCCTGTTGGGGAAAGATGAACAGGTCTTTGGGATGGCAGGGGTACTGTGACAGTCTAGCACAACCTCCTCAGGCCCAGCATGCAGGACACAGATACCTGTACTTACCCTGACAACACGTGCATCAGAAGAAACTTTAGATTCCAGCAAGCACCTGAATATTTTTTTGAGGGCATAGGAGTGGCAAGTCTGCCAGTTAGTTAGCTTCTTCCAGAGGTCAAAAAAAAGATCCTAGAACTCTCCTAGTTCCCAGTGCTTTTTTGCAAGAGAAGCGGCATCCAAGCCTTCAAATCTCTAAGAAGCCTGAGGAGCAATTTCCCTTAAGATTAGAATATAAAACTATTTTTCTAGGTTTGGCTTCACTTTTTGTCTTTCACTTTGAAGTTTCCAGTTCTTCCATGAGAAGCTATTGTTAAAATGCAACATTTTGTGCCATTTTTCCACTTGCTGTGTTGTGAATGTGTGCAGTGCTCTGTGAGCAGCTTTCCCAATACTAAATTTGATATCTAGTGGACATAAGTCTCCCTTGTCCTAATCTGTCTCAAGCCCAGCACTACTGCCTTTACTTCTGACCACATACACCAGCCCTCTAGCTGCTTTTGTGACATAAAGAAAATCTCTATAAAAATAGAAGGTGGGGAAATTTCATCTATGCTGCCTGCTGCCTGAACTGAAGGTGAACTGAGGTGTTATCCTCAAAAATAACCATTTGTCAATTGGAAATTGGCTAACAATTTTATGAGCACATAAGACATGAGGGAGATAGAATACCACCTTTCATCTCTGGTTTACTGTCTCTCTAAATGAAGAAATGCAACACTTGCTTTGTCAGCATAAGCAGAAGGAAACAAAACTCAGGTGGGAACCAAGCACCAGTTGATAAGGATAAGCTTCTCATCTGAGGTTATGCCTGTGTTTCTTAAGGTTATGTAAAACACCATGGTATGAAATGCACAGTGGAGCTGATCTTAGCTGGTGGTGTCCCAGCCAACCAGTTCCTCTGCAGTCCAACAGAGACTGGAACTTCCTGTCAGTCACCAGCTCCAAAGGGCAGTGAGGATGAAGGTCTTAGTCAAGCTGGCTTGCTTCTGCTTGAAGGGAGTGTAAGTTTTCTCAGACAGATCCATAGAGCCAGAAGAGAATCTTCCAAGATCTTCACAAGATCTTCACAATCTCCTGTGGATCCTTACTGCCAAACACAATCCTAATAATGATCCTAAAAAGAGCACAAGTGTCAGGGAGACCAGGTGGTGAGTTCAAATTTTTATTCAGCCCTGTCTTCCTCAACAGGATGAACCAAGCTCTGGAATGGACCCAAATGCTAAACGCCACCTTTGGAAAATCATCAGTGAGGAAGTGCAGAACAAATGCTCAGTGATACTCACATCCCACAGGTAGGGCTGGTTTGGCTCTGTCTCCAGGTCTGCAGAAGGCTTGGAGAGGTCCGTTCTTCAAGAAATCCCCATCAATCTTTACAGAATTTCAGGGCACTAAGCTATGACCAGCTTGGAGGTTTCTTGTTGCTGAATATGGGTGTCCACATAGACTCACAACACTTTAGTACTCTGGAGAAGATCAGTAATGTTCACCAGCCACTGAAATAACTCTTTTTTTTTTATACCTTCTTAATGACTTATTGTAGTTTCTTGGTTGATTTTTCAGCATGGAGGAATGTGAAGCCCTCTGCACCAGACTGGCTATGATGGTGAATGGGAGTTTCCAGTGCATTGGCTCTCTGCAGCATATCAAGAGCAGGTCAGTAAATTGTACCCATTTCACTTTCACTGGAGGGCCAACAGAGTATCCAACCTACAGCTTTGAGGGCTGGGAACATGAGACCTTTGCTAACAGGGAATAAAAATGATGTCATTCTCTGGTTTAGGTTTCTTACTAACACCAATGAAATTTTGTGTTAACTAATGCACTTGCTACACCCTCACAACCTTTTTTCCCAGAGATGTGTTCCCAAAAGCAATCTGTTCACTACCAAAAATGTGAAATGCATGTCAGGGTAGAGCTTTGATTTTATTAGTTATCACAATAGTTTGGCTTCTTATTAAGATTCAGTCCAGGTTAACAACCCTGACCCCATTCAGGCTGCACTCTGTCTGAATTAGAGTTCCTCAACAAGGCTGTTCAGCATTCTCAAAGGATTTTATTTATCTGTTTTTCTTTCCTGCTGTGTCAATGGTGATTTTCTTTTTCACCTAGGTTTGGAAGAGGGTTCACTGTGAAGATGCACTTAAATAGCAACACAGTTAGCACTGAGATGCTGACAGAGTTCATGAAGTCACACTTTCCAAATACGTGCCTGAAGGTAAGCAGGACAAATGTTTTGAGGTGGGGCCCTCTCCAATCCCTTCAAATTAACCACGAGTGTTACACAGTGTCTTGTAACACACTGTGCACATAGAGCCATGTAAGGGATTCATACACAATTATCACTGCTATCAGCAGCAGCAGCCAAGAGTTGGAGCACCCAAGTTCCTTGGCAGCTTAAATAACCTCAGACAAACAGCTGCAGTGGTCCTATAAGGTAGCTGCTAGGTGACCCTCTGCCCCCAAGAATGGTACCCCCTGAAGCTTGGACTATATGGAGGCCCATTTTATATTCAGTGGGTAATGAGATGACTGAGTAATGCTGTGGCTACCCTCAAGCTTCTGGGGTTCAGTTACCATCTCCCAGTCACAAAACCCACAAAAACTCCTGATGGGGAAACACTGGTCAATACAAGACAATGCTATTCTTCACCTCTGGGAGCCAGAAGGACAGAATGCACCCTCTGCCCCTTCATTCTCTTGTATTCAGCTCCTCTTCTCTCTCTTTCTCAGCACAACATCCATCAGATGTGTTTGTTCTTTACAGGCAGCAACTTCTTAACTTTCCACCATCATTCTTGTTCCCACAGGACCGGCATTTCAACATGGTAGAGTATCATGTGCCAGTCTCTGCAGGAGGGGTGGCAAATATATTTGATCTCCTGGAAGCCAGCAAAGCAGCTTTCAATATCAGGCACTTCTCAGTGAGTCAAACAACATTAGAGGAGGTAAGGAATTAAAGCTGTGTGGCCATCCATTTAAAACTGTTAGCAGGGGAGCAGACTGATGGGTACACATAATGGACTGCTGCAGCCAATAGACTACATTTTGAAAGGGATTTCCATCTATATCCCTCCTGGGGGTACTTTATCAGTACTACTGCCTCCAGATACCTGTGCTGGAGCTCAGGAAATGTCCATAGAAAGCTTCCTGTAGCATGAAGAATTTGTTCTTCCCTCCACATCTACTGATTTCAGCAGCCCTCGTGGGTGTAGATGAAGGGCAGGATCACAAATCACCTCTGAGTCCAGTGCTAGGCTTCCTGGAGTCAGACTTTTCCCAACAATCCCGGAAATCTGCTTGATTTTGCTCTGTGTTGTAGTTGGTTGTAAGTTCATCTGGCACATTACTCCAAACCTAGCTTCGTGGTGAAGTTCCTTCCATTTTCCCTTGGAAGAACATCCCTACTGGCATTAAAATCCTGTAGGAGACGCAGCTGAAGGGGTGCTGAAAGGACTATCCAGAAGAAATAATTGTGTTGACCATCAGTATCCAATCTATTAGGTCTGTCCTGCTGAGAGAAACAAAAACTGCAGGCCTGTAGCCAGAGGAATTGTGGAGATCCAAGGGGAGGAGGTCCTCAATGTTGTTGTAATAAGGGGCAGTGGTAGAAGAAACAGTCAGGAAGACCCAAGTTATGTTTTGTGGGAGGACAGCTTGGGTTTGTGTATATGCAAATGTGACCACAGATAGTGTTTTAGTAAGAATATTTTATGTATTCATTAGATACTGTTCAAACAAAGATTGTTATGTGTGATTATATACGTCTATATGTATAATATGCAGTTCTGCATCCATGAATGTCAATTATATCCAGACAGATGGGCTTGTGAAGTAATAATACAGCTGCATTACACTGTGATCAAAATGAGCTACTACAGGGGTATTACCACACTAGTACTTTTGACACATGAGCTGCAGGACAATGAGGTTTTGTACAGAAATGTCTGCCTTTGCATCCCCAGTTTCATCCCCACAGGAGTGTGGGTCCATTTGTTTATATTAACACACAGAAACCTCACATTCACAAAGCTCAAACCTGGCTTGAATCCACTCCTGAGCACTCTCCAGGCTCACAATCAAATGAACAGCCATTCCTTTTTATTATATTTGCTCATATCATAAATGCTCTTATCTATAACATACTGACTGTGTTCCTTTACACTTCTAGGTTTTCATCAACTTTGCTAAAGATCAAGCAGATCCTGATTGCATGGATGCAGGTCCTGATGTGACACTGGACAGCTCTGACACAAGTAGCCAAGATAGCACCATAAGTTCCATCTATTGAAGAGACCTAACCACAGGGGATCATAGAAGCTGGGGAAAAGACCTGATGACCCCTTGGGGTTCTTCCAGCCTTTTTTCTATGATTCTGGAATGGCAAGGTTAAAAAGTCACATTTTCTTGTAGTACTTTTTTTTTTTTTTTGATATGCACTTATTTTGTTACTAGGATCATGGTAGGCATTTAAGACTGGCATTTGGTTACAAATCAGATTGGTCTTTTCACAGGTTCTCTTTTTTTTTTTTTTTCCCCCCACCCAGTTCTTGTTTTATGATCACTTTTAGTGCCTGTGATGACTTAACTTGCCACCACCTGCTGCTTGTGTCCATTTGCCTGCAGCAGACATGGCCATGATGAAGCAGAGGAGCTTTCAGCAGTGCAGGGGTGCTGGCAGAAAAGCAGCCCCACAGCTGCCCTCTCTGAAAGCCAACTGGGGGACCTTGAGAAAGTCACTCAGTTTTGACAGGTTCCCCACTGGTGAAATGAGGTTCCCACCCTCACCCTTCCTCAAGGGAAGTGTTGTGAGGTGTTACATACTGAGAGTTGCATATGCTGTTGGTGACATAAATCTTATCTGTATGTGTGGGTTCTATCAGTAAAAATATAATTATTTTAAAAGTCAGCACTTCCAATGGTTCTGTTTTTTTTTTTTTCCTGTAGTTTATTCCAGCTCTATGTAACTCCTTGAGTAAGTCCTCCATTCCCAGGCAGTTTCCTGGCTCTTGGTCTCCAATGAAACATCAATCTACCAACCAGCCCCTTGCTGCTTCTTCACTTCTCCATTACACAGGAGAGTGGTACAAGGCAGGTATATTGGTCAAATCCTCTAATGGGGCATTGTGTTTCCCTGAACAGAGTAAAAGCAATGAGCTTCTCCCTTGCTCAGAAATCCTTAACATCTGCCTCTGCCAACCTCCCTCTCCCAGGAGGTTCTGCTTCCTGTTCAGTGAATGTCCTCAACACCCAAGTGGTAGCTGCCCCTACAACTCTAGAGCTGTTTTTTTCTCACATAATCGTAGAACAGAATCATAGAATCATTAATGTTGGAAAACACCTCTAAGATCATCAAGTCCAACCATCAGTCCAACACCACCATGCCCACTAAACCATGTCCTAAAGTGCCACATCCAAATTTTTTTATGAACACCTCCAGGGATGGTAACTCCCTGGGCAACCTGTTTCAATACTTGACCACTCTCTCAGTAAAGAAATTTTTCCATATATCCAATCTAAGGCACAATTAGCTGCTCCTTTGAAGACTCTGATTTTAAACAAGACCTCTGCCCACATTTGAGCTGCTGCCCCCAGCTGCTGAGCTCAGCACTCCAGCACACACCTTCTGCTTGTCCCCCTTGGCATGATTACTAGGTAGAATAGTTTAATATTACTCTTTATTATATGTATCAGCACAAGACTTCAAAGGCTCAGTTTTGGGTCAGGGTATTGATGTATGTGGCACACTTCAAGCACATATTGAACTGAAAGTTTTTGAGCTCACTGATCTCACTGCTGCTCTCAGTACAGATTGCTGAGAGAGCCAGGTCCTATTTACCTTGCAAGACCTGGGGAAGGCCCATATGGCACTCAGATTTGGGTTGGCACACACAGTTCCAGACAGAGGGTTTGTTGTTTATATTTTTTCTTTTCCCAGAGCTGATTTGAGCCAAAGGGAACTTCAGATGAGAGCTGCAATGACACATCCTCCTCACCCTGATCACCACAGGCATTTTACTAGTTCAGTTCCCCTTTGATGCTAAGGCTTGCTGAGATAATCATGGAAGGAACAGGTACTTGAAATATCAAGGGCATTCCAGATTTTACAGCAGGATACTGGAGTTCAGAGTTTAGCTTCTGCAAGGAGGTCACATTTTCTCCTTGGTGTAAACTTCCTACTGACAGCAAGAGGAGCTCTGTTATGGATTGAAGGTATTATCAAGCCCTGAGTTATGCCTCAACCTGCTGACTAATTAAAACTGGAATTCAGCTTCTTTCCAGAATGCATTTGACACCTGCAGTTTGTAAATAACTGAAAAAGCAGCCCAGACATTCATTGTAGCATCTATTATGATGTCTCTAGCTCTGCAAAAGCTTTTTTTTCTCATTTTCATTGCATATCTTATACAGATCACAGTATAAAATTAAGCTTTTCTCTAATGGAGGGCTTGTGCTCCCTGCAAAGGACTCAGAGCATGAATGCCAATGATTTAAATACAGCCTTGTAATACCAATCAGAGCATTATTTTATTATGTCGATGGCTTTGCAACTGCCAGTGAAAGATGGATCTGCAGACTCTGTCCAGATGTACTTTACATTTAATTGAGGGAGGCTGATACAAAGCTATTCTTTTTTGTCCCTTTAGAGCCTAATAAAAAAAAATTAAAAAAAAAAAAAAAAAAGTGAATCATTGGAATACTTCAGCAAGTTGCAGTTTAATGGGTAAAATAGAGTTAAAAAAAAAAAAAATCAAAAAAGCATCCTTTGAATTTCCACTCTATTCTGGCATTAATAGAAACATCTGCTTCATGCAGGATGTGTCATGGTCATGATGTACGCTCACCATTTTCACTTGCAGGTAAAAATAAAACATCTGCTTCTGCAATCAAGTCTGCAGGTACTGGTCCAAACAAGCCAGGTTTACATACTTAAGGGAATTTAATGGAAACCTGTGGAGAAGCAGTTATGACTGTTTAGGGGGCTGGAACATCTGGCAAGGTGGTTGGATATAACATCACCAGGGGCTGAATTACCTTTTGTGCCAAGTTACAAATATCCTGCAGAGCTTCCCAGATCCAATCTGTCCCTTTCAGAGGTAGGACACACCCCAGCCTGGATCCCAGGATGAAAACTGTGATAGCTAATGCTGTCCTGCCTCTGAACACCAGCTCCAGGTTTCTCAGTGCCCTTTTGCTTCCCCAAGGAGAGCTGATTCTGATTCCAGGGGTGACCAGAAAAACAGAGCCCTGCCTGAGAAAACAACGGATAAAACCTTTCTTAAAGGTTACGAGCAGACTATACACATCAGGGGAAGGATGGGGACACTCCCCTTGTCAGTGCTTGCAGGAATCTTCACCCCACTGATGTGCAGGTGTAATAGCAACTCCCTCCCATTGTCAGCCTTCTCTGAATCCCCTCAGAAATTTTTTATTTACTCTGTGACTCTGCTTTCAGAAAAAGCCAGGCAGCCAACAAGCTCGGCCCTTTTTTTGGTCTGAGCGGGTAGGTAAAACCATGGAAAACACTGACCCTGGTGTCCCTGGAAGGGACAGGGGAGTGCTCCTTCTGGCACTGCACATCACCTCTGCTGGAGGGAGAGATGGATGCTGCAGTCCAGGGGGAGAACAGTCTTTTCATCTCACTTCTTTTTAATGCAATCTCTCTTCAATGACCCTAATAATCTTGTTTGAGGCAACAGGGAGCAACAGTGCAGGCCAAGCCCTGCTGGAGCAATTGCATGGGCCCTACGTGTTACCTGGAACTGCAGGGACCTCCTCTGAGCTTAATTTAAAAGTGCTCTGAAATACTACAGACACCAGGTATACCCAACCACGGAACAAGGCCAGGACCTGGGAGCCAGGGAGGAATTTTGTAATTGGTCAGGTGGATTGTGAGACTGATTCAAATCAGTTTTGTAATTGGAGCTGTGGATTTGGAGATGATTCAAATCTCTGTCCTGGCTTTCCTTCGTTTATCACTTTGTGCTGCCGATAAGAGCCCGGTGATTCCCCAGCCTGACGTGTGCTTACCTTCCATCTCCGTGGACATGGCCACCAAGGACTGACTTGGCAGGGTCAGACAAGGTCTGGCTAGGGCTGAGGAAAGCTGGACAGAAGAGCCAACATTACACAATGCTTCTCTCAACCCTGACCACTAGTGTGCATGTAAATTCAAGGTTTAATAGGATTTTTTTTTTTTTTCTGTCATTTCATGAGGACAGGAGGAGTGGTTTTCTTGCTTGATCAGGTCAGAAAACCTGTTTGTAGGTCAAATGAACAGATCCAGGGAAATACAACTCAGTGACTAGTAAAGCACAAACCTGCTGCCTGTCACTCCTGGGATCCAGAATTTGCAGGTTCAGAGCTCCAGACTATCGTAGTGTTTCCAGCTTCCTTACATTGCTGAAGCTTCAATGAAGCTATTGTAAGGGTTTGGGCTTTTTCTGGCTTTTTACAAGCCCAGAAAAATGTATGGCCTTAATAAGGGAAGGGTTTTTTTTGTGAGCTGGTGGAGGAAGAAAAATGGTTGTTGGATGGCAACAGCACATAGCATGATTTTTTACCCTTTTTCTTTTTTTTTTTTTATTTTTTTTCAGACAACAGCTGTGATCTTGCATAGCTATAACAAAATATCAACAGTGTATTAAGAGAAAAGAAGCAGTGGGGAATGACCAAAAAAAAAAAAAAAATTGAATCCACCAAATTACTATTCCACAACAGTATCTAAATAGAAACAAATCAGTCTAATTAATTTAGTTGTTCAGGGAGAGGGTGGAAATGGCACTGAAATAGTAAGAACAACATTAGTATGGGCTGCAGCCAGCACTAACTTGCTGTTGGCTCTGCTCCTCACACCACTCACATCCCAGCCCTGGTAATGAGGGGGGAGGATCGGCCCTGCAGGTCTGGGCTGCAGGGAGCAGGGAGCGTGGCCCTTCCAGGCCTGACCAATCCGCCCAAAATACCTGTAGCATGCCAAGGGATATCAATATTTTGGGACTGGGGCCTGCCCCTTGTCATGGTGCAATCCTGCAGCACCTGAAAGCCAGCACATGGTGAAACAGAGCCCTGCCCAGGGTGAAGGAAACGCACATGGTGAAACAGTCAGCCCAGGGTGAAGGAAAAGACATAACTTGTGCTTAACCCACAGCCTGAAATCACGTTTCTCTCTGCAGCTCTTGGTTCCTCGGGGGTGGGGAAGGGGGGGCACCCTCCACTAGAAGAGACTTTTAGAAACAGGAGAGTGGTTCTGGTGGACCCCAGCTGGGAGGTAAGAGAAAGAAGTGGCAGTGCTCCTACAAGCTTTAAAGCTCAAAGCAACAATCTGAGCACCTGCCCCAACCCCCTCTCATGGAGGCTCTGGAATTTTAAGCAGTAGGTCTTTCACTACAGAGCTCAGGCTCCAAAGAAAGAAACACAAGAAGGCATCTTCAAGGCATCACAGAATTTAGAGTAACACATAGGAGATAAAATCCAAGTGGAGACAGGGTTATAATAGAGGTTTTTCCCTCTATTAGTAGGTCAAGGTGAACTCTCAGCCCTCTAGTCATTATGTCCTAGTTGCTAGCTAAAGGGGTTTTGCACAGCCCTCTGCTTTAATGTGCAGCAGCTATTTCACAGCCAGAGCCTAACAAATTGAAGTGCATCCAGAGTGCGATGGGGAGGAGGAAGCAGGATGATGCCTCTCCATAACCATACCCAATCAGGTTATCCCTGTGCAAGGCAGCAATGAATTTAAGCTAAAATGATACCGAACAGATTGAAATGCAATTAAAGGAGTTCCCTTAGGGCTGAGCATCCAATTAGTAGAGTACCTTTAATTACATCAGTGCAGTTTCAAACAGACACGTGCTGAGAGGACCATCAGCACAGAGCTGAAGCCTGCCTGGTGACCCATATCCCCAAGGGCTCCAAAGGAGTTTTGCATGGGTTTTCATCACCCAGCAGTGGTCCACTCCTCCACTGGGGGCAGAGCTCCTGGAGTGGCCCAGGAGCAGGGACATGGCTTGCAGAGCACCCAGTGCTCCTTGAGGTGTCAGTCACACCTGTGAGCATCTGTGTGAGAGCTTTGTTCCCTTGCTCCTGCAGCCTCAGCAGAGAAGGGGTGGAGAGTTCTTGTAGCTAGATGGGCTTTGAGATGGATCACAAGGGGTGGAGGTTGATAGGCAGAGCCCTGAATCACCTTTTCAAGGATCCTCTCTTTGGTGGGTGGCTGCAGTGGGAGCCTGGAGAATCTCACAGGTGGAATCAGGGCCCTTACCTTATCTGGGTAACCTAATCCCAAAGGGATTCCTCCTATTTATTTGCAGCCAGCCCTAGAAGAAAGGCAGAGGAAAACCACAGAATCCATTTTCATCTTGTTAACAGCAATTTTCTCTAACAAATGATTGCTGGAAAACAATTAAGATTCATGTGCTTCTGAAAGGTAAGAGATTTTTTTTTTTTTACCCTTTTTGGTGCTCAAGGGCTTTCTGTCTTGCAGTGACTGAACATACCCTGCTCCCAGGAACTCTGGAAGCTAAAGCATTTGAGTTAACTTTGACAAGAAAACTCATTAAAAAGTTAACAATGCAAACATTAAGAAATGCTAGAAACACCAGAGTACTGCAGAAGTGTTCATCAGCCATCTCTGGGGAGCTGTGATGTCTGTGAACTCAAAATATTTTTCTACCTCTAAGGGCATAACTGTGCCCTCAAAGCAGCCAGATGCAGCACAGGGTGTAAGTCAGTCTAAGTTCTTGTCTAAGCCTGTAGTCAGGCTGCTTTGGACTGCAGCAGGCTGTGGGACCATATCTTGCTCCACAAAAATTCCTATATAAAATACTGCCAAAGAGAGAAATGAGCTAAAGGAGAAACCTCTTTGCCTGCTGTACCACTCGCCTGAAGGTGTGGTGTGTGTTCATAACCCAGGGACCCAATTTCAATGCAAAGTCACATCACCTTGCACTAGATCATGTCCTAAGATCAATAGTGATATAGGTGCACAGAAGCGCGTGCTTCTTACACCTTCTTATGCTCCTCCTCAAGTGTTTCTTTAAGCATTTTCAGTGTCAGTGAGACAAGCAAAATTTGAGGCCATAAGCTTAATCAGATTAACAATTATAATTATTCTCATCCATCACTGCAAAGCAGGCTGCAACATTGCTGAGTCCGTTCTGCTTCAGGAGCCCAGGAAATCAGGGCTGCACCTGATCAGCCAGACAAGGGCAGGGTGAGGTTTGCCATGAAAAAGGAAGAGAACAATTGCTCAGGCTGACTTCTTTATTCGTTTTTCTTATTAGCCTTCAGAGCCTCCATAGAAATTATTACTAAAGCTTCTCCAGGGAGACAAATGCCACACAGGGAGTGTTTACTTACTTGGCTGGCGTTTCACACTGTGAGCCCTCTGCATTAACACACTGGAGTAGCTGTAATAGTTTCTTCCCTCTTATGGGCAACAAGTCTTCTTTTCAACCTGCTTCCTCCATCTTCAGCATTGGACCATCCTCGTTACAGACTCTTCAAGCAGGGTTTTTTTACCCATAAGCAGCTTTTTGCATTAGTGGATGGCAGCAAAACTCATACATTTGTGTTACGGTCTGTAACTATTATTTTATATTTTGTTTGCGAGGAAATATCAGCCACTGTTCCCATACGTCGCACAAATCGGAAAAGGTAACCAGTTTTATGGTTTAAGTAAACCATAATGATTTATTTCAGGGAATAAAATGACCACACGCTGAAAAGAGAGGTTTCTAACGGGAGAAAAAATTTCAAGAGGCGAGGATTTTACACAAATGAGTCACTATGGGAAAGAGCTGTTAAGAGAAGAAAAGAAAAGCAATTAAGATTGTTCACCCTCCATCGCCTCGGGGCCATTCGTCCTTCAGAAGGCACAGGCGAGGCTCCTGGCCGGGTCTGCTCATAGAATCATAGAATCGTAGAATTGGCTGGGTTGGAAGGGACCTCTGAGATCATCAAGTCCAACCCTTGATCAACTCCCGCTACGGTTACCAGACCCTGGCACTGAGTGCCACATCCAGTCTCTTTTTAAATATCTCCAGGGACGGAGAATCCACTACTTCCTGGGGCAGCCCATTCCAATGCTTGATCACCCTCTCTGTAAAGAAATTCTTTCTAATGTCCAACCTAAACCTCCCCTGGCACAACTTGAGACCGTGCCCTCTTGTCTTGCTGAGAGTTGCCTGCGAAAAGAGACCAACCCCCCCCTGGCTCCAACCTCCTTTCAGGGAGTTGTAGAGAGCGATGAGGTCTCCCCTGAGCCTCCTCTTCTCCAGGCTGAACACCCCCAGCTCCCTCAGCCTCTCCTCATAGGATCTGTGCTCAAGTCCCTTCACCAGCCTGGTTGCCCTCCTTTGGACCTGCTCCAGGACCTCGATATCCTTCCTGAACTGAGGGGCCCAGAACTGGACACAGGACTCGAGGTGTGGCCTCACCAGCTTTGAGTACAGGGGCAGAATCACTTCCTTGGACCTGCTGGCCACGCTGTTCCTGATCCAGGCCAGGATGCCATTGGCCTTCTTGGCTACCTGGGCACACTGCTGGCTCATGTTCAGCTTCGGGTGATGCTGCACCCTGTGCCCTGATGCCTCTTTCGCCGCTGCTCCCCATGCCGCGGATGCTGCTCCTTGTTCCTCTGGCTTTTTACATAGTAAAAAAGTAGTAAAAAGTTCTTTCCATTAATTATTGTCAGAAGGTTGCAATTGGTGACTTGGGACCTTCCTTTTGATATTCAGGTCTTTCCCGGAATTCTATTGCATTTGCTGTCAATTTGCATTAGATGTCTGGCCAGGATCATTGGCGTTTAATCTTTTTTTAGTCCTGATGAGATTTACTGGTGAAGTCAGGGTTTGATACATTTTAAACAGTGTAAACAGAAACAGGAGACCTGGCTTTTGTTTTGTTTTTTTTTAACAGGGTAAACTAAGCCGGGAGCCATAGAGATACTGATGGAAATCAGTTTTGCTACAGTTTAGAAGGATGGTCGGGGTGGGGAGAAAATCTGTTGACTGAAAATAGCTTTGATATATTTTTAAGAGTAGAGAAATGCTGGATTGAGAAACAATTCCATATTTTTGATGTGCCCACATCAGTTTGTTATAAACCATTCTGGCTGTCTGGGGTTGCTGGGTTAAATGGAGCCTCTTGTTTCTGAGGGTTGGGTTCTAAACTGGGATTTGCAAAAATGGGCAGCATTAGGGAATATCACAAAGTTGCAGCAATGGGGATCTTCGCAGGGAAATTTGGGCTGAAAACTAAGCAGTATGTGTGCACCCAAGGTACCAGCCTGTGTGTGATGAAGCTGCTTGTGAACTGTTCCCCTGTCAAGCTTCAAAAGAATAAATCCACAAAAAAACCCCCATAAACAACCAAAAAAAAAACCCCCAGACCTTTGAAGGTGCTTAATGTGCCAGAGCTGGGCCCTCTAAGTGCCTGCAGGGATGGAGATACTGGAAATGGCTCAGCCATGGCCATCTGGAGGAGGGATGGGACAATTTGCTCCACAAATTACCATAGGTAATTCCATTGCTCAAGATCACCTTGTGCATGACACGTTAATATAGTGCCCCTTTGCCTGATATACCTCCACTTCGCACCCTAATTTAAATGGGATAGGAACAATCCCAGGACTGCTACATTCCTGTGTTACTCATCAGCCTCATCCTGGTAACTCAAAGCTGCTGCATTGTGTTTCCCACCCACCCTCCTCTTGGCATTTTCGAGCTCTGGCTCAAGCAGAAATTATTGGCTGAGGTTGCTTGGCCGGTGTAACAGAGAACATTGGCCCGGGTGGTTATGCAAGTCCTTATAAAATCATCTTAAAACTGGGAAGCTGTTTCTCCAACCAGCCACGCTGTGATGCTGAGGTGCTCATCACTAATCTGATGAAAACAGGAGGGTCCGTTCCCAAGGGGCTGTTTGAGAGATGGAACAGGAGAAAGGAACCTTTAGGGCTTGGATGGCTCTGGGCAGGGGAAAGGAGCCGGGTGGGCAAAGGGCTGGGGATGTGCCCAACTCTGCATGGGGGAGTTTTCTGCTGAGGAGCTCACAAAACCATCTCACTCGCCTCAGATGCGAACCGAGGGAAGGGACTGCAGGAAAATCAGAGCACAAAAACCAGGGGTTGGTGCTTGGCAGGTTTGAATGACAGACCCTGACGGCTTGAAGGGGTGGGTGCCTGGGTGTCAGCTCCTCTTCCCCGCAGAGGCTGGCGGAGCCGGCACTGCCCCCAGGCCAGCAGGTAAGGGCTCCTGCGGCTCTGGGGTCATCCTGGTGTTTCTTCTGGCAGTTCATAGCAGTGCTATTTCTGAATTGAAATGCAGCTGTCAAGGCTGCTCATACAGGATTTACGATGCGGCCTCAAAACACAGGAGAAAAGAAAAGCTGAACTCTCCTTCGATGTCTGCAAGTGCAAATTGCAGACCTGAGCTGAGCACACTGTAAATAAGGATCATTAATCATCCGCTAAGTGGCACACGGTGGTTGTTGTTTATTATAACAACATAATTCATCAGGAACTGCTATCCTTAATTTGGATTTAGTATAGATTAGTATAGAAACAAAAATAATACCCTTACCAATTTCAAAAATACCAACCCTTACTTGTGAACACAGATGGATGTGCCAGGGCTTTTGTTCCTTAGTTTCCTCCTGCTAGGAGGAAGTCAGAAAAATGCTCCATGAGGTCTGCATGTGAGGGTGTGGAGTGGTTCAGGCCAAGCTGCAGATGAGCAAAATCTGTCTTGTTGAGAATAGAAAAGGAAAAAGCAAACCTGGAAGGTCTCTGACACATTTCAGGACAGCCCTAACTCAGGCCCTGTGCAAGGCATGGAGCTGGTGCTTCCCAGGTACCTCACTGCACCCATGTATTGCTGTAGCAACACCATGGTTTTCTTTTCCTTTTCCTTTTCCTTTTCCTTTTCCTTTTCCTTTTCCTTTTCCTTTTCCTTTTCCTTTTCCTTTTCCTTTTCCTTTTCCTTTTCCTTTTCCTTTTCCTTTTCCTTTTCCTTTTTTCCTTTTCCTCTTCCTTTTTCCTTTCCCTGCTTAGCACTCACATGATTCTCATGGCATACTGGAGCCCTCTGCTCCTGTCTTTGGCTTAGCAGTGAAGGAGCATTTTAATTTCAATGAAGTGAGTATTACCCACTCATTTTGTGTCTTCTAGAAATGCCAGCTATATTCCTTCCTGCTGTATTTTTTTCTTTCCTTGTTTTGACTTTATTCAAGCTACATGGAGGGGCTGAGCTGCTCATGCATCAGAGGAAGCTTAGCAGAGGCACCACTATGACCATCCCCAGTGGTTTGGGTGTGGAGCTTGCACCTGGGCCTTAGAGGTGGCTCCATCCCTCCCCTCAGAGCACTTCTGAATTCAGTGGGAACAGAGCTTCCCCCCCACAGGGATCCTCATCTTGGTGCACACAGCATCCTCTCCTTGCCCTTGAGCACTTGGCTGTGGCCTGGGGTGGTCTACTCAACATCCCCCCCCCCAAAATAGCCCTAATTCTTCAAATCAAGGCAGGTTTTTGTTAAGTGATGGCAAATTTCTGTGCAAAACAAGCCCAGTGCTTACAGTACATGTAATGTTTTTTATCATGATGAAACTAGAGGTGTGGAGATCCCTGACCAACCTCATGGAGCACATGGCAACCAAAAAGTAAATTTAAAATTAAGAACTTCAAAGGGACACTTGGCAGCGCATCTTCAAAAGGAGACTTTGTGGGGAAAAAGGGAGTTAGATCCTGACAAAGGCACCTTGATAGGAAAGAAAGGTTCTTGCTTTGTCCACTGAAAAAAAACCAAACAAAACCACAACCAAAACAACACGTAACACCCAAAAAAAAGCAATGCTTACAGTACAGCATGCACTGCCTTCAGCATTTTCCCTTGGGGTCAGATGGAATGAAGACTCCAAACAGGAGGAGGGACCCATCACAGGTTGTGTCCCAGCCCCATCTGGGCTCTGGAGCTGTGCCCACTGTGTCCAGTGCCTCCCTCACCCCCTTGGCACAGCCAGGAAACCTTACCAAAATTTTGAATGTCACCAGCACTGTCTTAGCCCAATGACAAAATGTGCCTTGATATTTGGCAAGTGGAAATTAGAACAACTAAGGTGTAGGTTTTTAAACTTAAACCAAAAGAGAAATCAAAAGGATTTCATATTTTGGGATGGCCCAAAGGTTTCCCATGGGCTTGATGCTGCACTGATACATTCAACAACAGGCTTGTAAGTCACAGATAAAAAGAATGAAAGCAATGCTGCACCCACACCTGGACCCTGTGGTGTCCAAATAAGAAAACAATTGTCTTCCATTGCCTCTGTTGTCCTTAACCTGTGTTTTCTGTGTGCCAGGTGAATAGACATCAATCCAAGGAGGATTTCTCTAAGCACTTAGCCAGAGCTGAGGTTCTCATTAATTAAAAGGGGCTTAATTATAATAACTCTAGTATAATAGGAATAGTATATTAGGATTAATTAGAAGGGGGTTGATAATAAGAGAGTTCAGGCTATAGCAGCCACTATACAAAACCTGTGCCCAAGTTCTTTAAAGATGCACTTGTATCCCCCTCAACTCCCAGGAAATCCAACATCTAAAAGCTGCTGCAAAGCTTTGGCAGAATTTTCCTGAGCATCCAAGCTTGTGTTGCACCAACCATATGTCTGCCTCTTCCTGCTAGCAGACTGCACCAAATATTTTCCTTTTTGTCATGGCTGAGCAAACAAACACCATCTGCAGGGCTCGTCAAGGGGAATCCTGGCCCCCTCCACACCAAGAGGAAGGCAGCCACATGTGTTCATGGGGCCTGATGTGTCTGCCATGCAGACCCTGAAATAAGAGCTTTCATGTGTTCCTCATCTCTGCCCATACACAAAGCCAAGTTAGGACCTAGCTTTTTGCAAACTGATTTAAAATTCAGATTATATCATAGAAATGCTGGATCCTTGCAAAGGAGGCTGCCTACTATTAATCCAGCTTTGTGGGACTGCCTTGGGGTGGTAGTAGGTGGAAGAGTTCAAGACAGGCTTTATGTTTCTGGGTTCTATCCACAATCCACACGGGTATTTCTTGGGTGTATACTCGCTGCTGGGAGCTTTGAGCACTTCCCAGCCATGCTTGAATCCCTGGCCCAGATCTGATGGTGATTTTTGGTCCTGCTTAGAGCTAGAGGTCTGGGTGGGCAGCTGATGGGGAGAGAAAACCATTCCTTGTTCAAATGTTTATTTCTTTGGAAGGTAAAACACTTGGGGGACACCATTTGATAGGGAGGGTCTGTTCTATCCATTTGTGCACCCCAGAACTGGTTGGAGGTAAGGGGAGCATCAGCAGTCACTGAAGCAAAGGTTCCCCAGCTGCACTGCTGGGCTCAGGGCTCTCTCCTGCTGTTTTTCTGTGTTACTTTCCTTTCTGTGGGAAACCCCTTTTCTCCTTCTTTTGGAAAACAGAACAATAATCTCAATTTTGTAAACACCTCCCCCCCCCAGTTTTGGCCCAGCTGGGAATACACACAGAGCTCTCACCAAGCAAAGGGCTCAGTGGACACAGGTGTAAATTATCTGTCACCTTGGCTGCTTTCTGCTCATGCTTCTGCAGTACCAGGTCCATAGCATGTGCTCTCATCAAATCTTTTGTACAAAGTGCCCTTTGGATTTAGCAATTCACACAGTGAAAGCAGAACCAATGAACCACAGGCTTCTCTGCTTCTGCCTTTAATTAAAAATGCCATGTCTAACACCAACTGATGTTCCTGCTATCAAGACCTGACTAATAATTTAATGCCATGACATGCAGTGCTGCCTGTGCTGCTGAGCCTGAAAGCATGAATAGACTTTTAAAAATAATAATAAATATTATTGTTATTATTCCCTTTTGGGGATCGCATCCATCAATATTTGAAGTCCCCAAACTTATTAGTCGAGTGGCCTTGGCCAATTACTGTGCTGATCTTAGCAGCCCTCTGTCTTTTGAGTCGGTGCCACAGCCCACGGTGAACTCACAGGGCTTTGGGCATGCAGCAAAATTGGCCCCAGAGGGGCAGCCTGAGGAGCAAACTAAGCCTGCTAAAGGCTTTGATTCAGGTGTCTGGGGAAAGAGGGAATTAAAAGCATGAGGCTGCTCCTCCTCCCTCATTTTTTTTTCAGTCTTCTGTTGAAGTGGATGGGTTCTGTTGCTTGCTATGGGTGCTCAGCTCCAGTGTGTTGAGCACCCTTTCATGGCAGGATGTGGTGGTTTTGGGATGTGCTTGGTATTCAGGCAGACAAGGGCCCCTCTCTTTGCAGATGCTTTGTCTCTTCTAACCCCCCACAAAAACAAATGACTCGAGAGACTTGAGGGAACTGCTTCCCTCTACACGCTCCTTCCCATTACATGATGAATCATGTAATAATTGTATATTTATTGAAAAACAGTTAGGGAACTTCTCTAAGGAATAAAATATCAGGTTGCTGTGTATTTACATAAAAGGGTCTTTACCAGATGGGCAATGTTTTGAAATGAAACATGAGGTAAAAAATGTGTTTTTTTTTTTTACCTTCCTCATCAGTCTGGTGTCATCTTTCAGCCGGGGTTTTGCTCTGGAGCCCTTCATTGTTTGAAAATCCCATAATCAGTTTAGGGCTGCAAAGATGATTGTTGCCTTGGTGGGGTACAGAGCAGCTGATTCATGCACGTACCAAAGGTGACTGTCACACTGTATCACACCACTGCTGAAACCATTTTACTGGCTTTCTGTCATGCAACAAATTTATTTTAGAGTGTGTGGGCCTTATACTGTTTGGAATGGCTTTACTTGTACTTTAAAAATACAGCATAAACCAAATTTAGAGACGTATTTCTTGCTTCTTCCAGTTCTCTGCATCTGTTTTTTTTTTGCTTTTTGCTTCTGATTGTCCAATTGGTTGCAGTAATTCAATGCAGAGGAAGACATTTCTTTGATTTTCAAGAGCACCAACTCCTTAACCTTTATGAAATTAAGTAGAATGAATCACTCGTGACTTTTATATCTTTTCTGAACACAAGCATTTGTTAGACGCTGGCTGCCCAGGGCAGTGCTTCACCTCAGTTTAACTTAGTTGTAAATGTTTGTAAATTCACACATAATGTCTCTGCACAATGGAGGCTCTGTGCACACACGGATTTATTGGGAGGGACACTAAACATATTTCAGCTTGGGGAAAGGAAGATGAGGTACTTACCTGTTTTATTGTTCTATACAGTAGATATTGGCATCTCATATTTTGTGAACATAAATGCCAGCTTGACTCAAGAGATCTATGGATCAAGTGTTGTTTGTAATCTGTTCTTGATGCTTCAAACTGTGTTAAAGTTTCATCTTGGCAGCAAGGCCTTTTACCATCTTCCTGTAACTGCTGCACCAAGAGATGCCAATTTTTTTTTTTTTATTTTTTTTTTATTTATTTTTTTGAGCACAGGATGAGCACACAACAGCCAAGTAAAGGAGAGTAGGATGTCAAGGTTGCATCTGGCAACTGCTCATTTTTAAAGGACACATGTCTGTTCTAGATTATTTTGTGAGTTTGTCCTGGTTTCAGTAGTGTTAGGGAGCAAGTCCCTGTCCTAACCCCATCCCCTGAAGACCAGGAAAGGTGAGAGGGTACCTTTTCCTGCTCTGTCCATCACTGCCATCCCTCCCCTGCATCCAGATTAGGATCCGTCCTATGGATTTGGCTATGAGCTTCCCTTTGAGCAGGACAGGTCCCAGAGCACTTTGCCGTGCCCTTTTCCTCCCCCAGGACAGGCAAAGAGCTCTGAAGCAGCTCACTGCATCCAGCTGTGGCAAGAAACATGCCTGAGCATGACAGCTGCCTGGGGGCATCCAACACCTGTGTGTGTGTCTTAACAAGTTGAGGTTTGCATCTGGTTTTGGTTTACTTCCTCATTCTCTTCCATGGCTCTTGTTTCTTTGCCCAGAGCAGCTTCCCTCTGTGGCAGGGGGCTGCTGATGCCCACCACCGAGGGTGACAGGACATCAGCAAACTCAGTGTTATTAACACAGTGGGGGGGTTCCTGAGCACCAGAAAACAACAGGCTGTCACAGAGATACAACAGCACTTTTCACAGCTGGATCCAAACTCACAGATACAGCTGCTGCTGAAGACAACAAACAGCCCTCCTCTCTGAGCCAGCAGAAACACAGACGTGTGTGGATGGCAATACCTCCATCCATCCATCCATCCATCCATCCATCCATCCATCCATCCATCCCTGTCCATCAAGGCTCAGGTGCTGATTCTGCAAGGACAGAGCCAACAGCTAAGGACAGGCCATTGTTTGACTCTTTGGACCTTTCACAGTTCCGATTCACATAGATAAGGATCAGGAGTTATCATGAATGCAGAGAAAGCCACAAGACAGTGTTTACTGGGACATTAGGAGCTTCAATGTCATTGATTTAATAAAGGCTGAGGGCGTCACCATTCAAATCAGTGTTTCACTCCGTGACATGTCGACTTGCCTCGGATGACAGTAGCAAATTTTCTGTGATCATTGCTGCTGAGAGAGTTCATGATTCCCCATTCTGTTCAGGAGCTACAGAAGAAACAAACTACTGAAGCAGAGGAGTGTGAAACCTGAAAATTGAACAACCTCCTTCTTGGAAGACAAGGATAACTTATTAAGAAGGTTTTCAGCCTTGATCTCACACACATCTGTGTAGAATTCACTCTCTCTAGATGAGTTAAGCTGTGGAAACGCCCCTGTAACCACCAGAGGTCAACTTAGTCCCTCTTGCCATCAGGGCTGCCTGATTTGGTACCCAAATCTTGCCTCTTTTACTTGGCTCAGTGAGTGGGGATGGTGGGAAACCATTCCCCTGCAGGAAGCAAACAGAGAGAGATGTGGGATGGGAAATGCCACCGAAATTTCAGACAGGGGTGCTGGGAGCTCATACTGATGGCTGCTTTCTATGACTGTTGCCAAACAAATTTTGGCAGGCTCCATCCTGCCATGTCCTCATATGATGAAGTTCCCTCAAAGAATAACTAGCTCACTTTAATCATGTCTGCTTGGAGATTTATGGCTTGATGCTTATTCACCAGTGGAGCTTCTCAATGTGAAATGTCAGTAAGCCTGTTATAAATCGCTCCTGGCATTCCTACTCTATCTTTTATTTGGCCAGGAGTATTTCTACCTGAAAGTGATAAATTCCTGCTGTAACTGCTTTATGTGCTTCAGTAATTACACTGTACGGGAAAGGCAGGGGCTGTGTTTAGGTAGATAACACCTCAAAAACAGCAACCTGTAAAAAGTGGGAGATTGGGCTGAGGGAAAGAAACCCAAAACCCACTACCCCTGAAGCCCAAAGTAACAGCAACCAGTGAAGTACCTCCCTTATAATGAAGCTACTGAACGGGTGGAAGAGAGGGAAGACAATTACATTTTTTTAAGTCGGAACAAAAAGACACAATCACAGGAGGGTGAGAGTGAGGTGGGGAAGCCCTGAGCACCAGGGCGCGGTGCCCGCCAGCCTGTTTCAGGCGCCGTTTGGCTGGGGGACGCTTGTGCTGTGTTGGGCATGTCTGATGCAGACAAATGGATACAAATACCTCGGGTCTGGCTGTTCGGCCGCCCTGGATGTTACTGAATCGTCTCTAGCCCCGAGGGTTCCGCGCTGCCCTGCACAACCCCCCCAACACTCCCCTCACGGTTACCCCGCGGCCCTTCCCGTTCGGACCCTCCCCCGGCCCCGCCCCTCAGCCGAGAGCGCTGAGCGCGAGTCCCGTGTCCGCGCATGCGCACTGCCTGGCGCGAACCCTCAGCGCCTGCGCAGCGGCGTCGGGCGGGCGATTTGTAGCGGTGGCCATGGCTGTGCGGGGAGTGCTGCGCGGACGCTCGGGTAACCGGCCGGTCCCGGGCAGCGAGCCTTTCACTGCCGCCTTCATGGCACCGCCCGGTTCTCCTTGGGCCCGCACCCGCGCCGCGCTGGAGCGGCTGGAGAAGGCCCTGAGCTGCTCCCGCTGGTAATGGGTGCCCCCCCTTTCCTTCCCTGCGGCCGTTCCAGTCGAGCGCAGCCGCCGCCGTCTCTCTGCATTTAAGACCTCGTGTGTTAAAACTACCGCGTTTTCTTCTCTCGCCCGCAGCGCCGGCGTCCTGCGGCAGCCCGTGTCCCTGGGGCAGTGCGAGCACGTCTTCTGCCTGTAAGTAGCCCGGTGTCCCGCAGCTTGGCTGCTCCTGCTCTCCCCAGGCCCCTGGCTCTTCCGAGGGCGCCCCGGGGCTCCCCCTTCCCCCCTCTCGCCCTCACACACGGCTTTGCTGCCGTGCTTAGGAGAAAGGGCTGCTGCCTTGGGGAGGTGGGTGGTTTCTGGCCGGGGAGAGGAAAGGGAGCTGCCGTCCCACAGTGGGGTGCAGCTGATTGCTCTGGGGTGGGTGTTCGGCTTGCTAGAGCGAAGGCCTGGCTGTGTGAAGGCTGCTTTAGGCGTCAGAGGGTTGCCAAGGTGTAAAGGGAAGCCTCAGTCTGATGGGAGAGGTGCCCACTTCTAGTGGGGTGGGACAACAAAACAGGTTCCGGTTCTGACTGCCCTTTCTAACTCCCTCTTCCTCTCTTCAAAACAAACAAAAAGCAGCCTAGAAGGATCCTTCCAGTTTTCAAGGGGGCTTTTTTTGCTCTGCTTGAGAGGATTGGATACTGCTTCTCATACTTTTGACTTTTGCTATGTTTGTGGCTTTGGTCCTTCACATCTGCTCATCTGCTGCTGTAACTGTGCCTGTATTCATGTCCATCCAAGCACGTTGGGATAGCATGACTACCTCTACTTTGTCAAATAAGCCGAGTGGTTTTAAAAAAAAAAAAAAAAAAAAAAAAAAAAAAAAATCCCGCTAATGAGGCAGGTCTCCAGAAGTGGTAGTTACTTGTCTATCTTAGGGACAACTCATTGCATTGTCGATAGAGGCAGAGTCTGAAAAGGTCCTGTCCCAGAGCCTCACCTGGTGAAGGCAGTGTAACCTTCTGGCTGTCCTGTAAGCCACTGCTCTTCATGGCATGCAAATGGCAACACAAGGAATTAAAAGGACAGTTATGTTTTAAACAGTTTCTCTGCATAGTACAGATATGAGCAGTCTGTTAAAATCCTATACTTGTTACTGTGGAGAGCATAGGCACTTTCTAGCCTCTGCTTGTAAACTAGTCTAGATACTCAACTTCTTTTATTACTGTAGTTACTATGTCAACAAAAGCAGAGGAAAACCCTCCCATGCTTGTGGCTGTGCATTTACTGTCTGCAGTTTTACCTTTCTAATGAGACCTTGAAGTGCTGAAGGCCTGAAAATTAAAATACTAGCAAAGGGTTTTACTTCTTTTTAAAGTGTAACTGCTTATGGCACGGTTGCGCTCATCATCTCTTCCCACCATTATGGATGTATTAAAAGATGTACAAATGATTTCTTCCTATTCAGACATATTGTTTCTTTCCCCACTTTGGACATTAATTGCTCTAGAAGATTCTGCCACGTGAAGCAATTTTTTTGTTACTTGTTTTATTTGTCCTACCTGTCCACAGAGTACTTGGTAAAATAACCCCCAGGAGCCTGTACAAGTGATTTATCAATATGGTTGTATCTACAGTATGATTTTTTTTTTAATCATGTGTACTGTAGATTCTTGAAGGTACCATAAGTGTGGCTTAATAAACATAATTGTTTAGTTGCCAGGCATCTAAAGCCTTGTGGTTTTCTTTTGGTTAACCCCAGTGTATTCTAGGTGATAAGCTTAAAACACACAGTTTGGTGAACTATTTTTTTAAGAAAAGCTTTCAAGAGATCAGAAGCTAATGTGGTTTGCATTGATCAGGCTGGAAAGAATAGCCAGTACGATCCTTAAGCATTCATTAGCACTTACTTCAGAAAGAGTTTAGCTATGAGCTATTGTTATACCTGGTCTTCTCTCCCTTCTGTGCCTTAGCTTTTAGTCATCAGTTTAATGTCTTCTTTGGTGACTTGGATAATGGCAAGGGTATGGGGTTTTTTATTTTGATTTGTGGTTTTTGTTGGGTTTGTTTTTTTGTTTTTTGTTTGGTTTTAATCTAAGGAAATTTAGATTAAATTGTATTGCAAGCTAATTTGGTAGATCATGGATTGAATTTTCAGTATTCTGAAATTAACTGCTTCTGATTCATTTATAAAGACTGACATTTATTAATATGACTGGAAAGGAATGGGATGAATATTGGAGCTGGCTTCTGGTATATAAAGTGAAATGTGAAACTAGTGAAATGCAAAAATCAGGTCACACATAATGTGACTGGTTTGCCCTCAGCATGGGTTTTATAATGGGCAGGGATATTTATTAAGATCAATTTCTGCAGTTTTGTCTGAGTAACTCTACTAAGCTAGTTATAGTTAATAGACAATGATTGTAAAGACCCAACAGCTAGAAGTAATTAGGAAATGTCATGGTATAAAAGTCATACTGCATTTCCTTTGCATTTCCTTTAATAGACATGGGAGACCTGAGGCCAACTTGCATTGAGACCAAGACTTGGTCGGTTTTTATCTTTGCTTCAAGTGATTTGTCAATGTCAATGAGTGTGTTGGAGCCAAGAATTCAATCTCCCAATCCTAGCAGTGTCTCAAGCATGAAGTCCTTTACCTGCTCAGAGCTGCCTGTTTAAGGCACAAGACACACCTAGGAGCAATATTTACATACCAGATTTCCTGTCTTGGAATTAACTGAGGGCATGATACTTGTGTGGTGTTTGAAGGAGGGGTGCCAGAGCAGGGAATATATCTGAAAACAACTCTCCTTTTAAGGAAAATTGTGGTAGTTCTATTTCTGGTTTTGTTAGGTGGTATGCTAGTAGTTTTAGGATATGACTGTCAGCTTTCAAGCTGACTATAGAGTTTATAGTCTAGAAATGTAGATTTTTAATCTTCCTTTCCAGGTAGCAGTGCCTCAATATTACTTGTGTTCTTTTTCTCTGGATGTTTAATGTGAGCTGCTCACATTTTAATTTTATACTTTTGGCTAAAATTACCCATGCTCTGTGGTTGCAAGGTATCAGACTTTTGAAATTCTTGTATGTGAAAATGTATATTTAATCAATTTTTTTCAAATTCAGAAGTAACAACAGATCTTTAATGTTGCAGTTCAGATGACAAATCATAAGGTTCTCTCACTGGCCTAATCAAATGCATTAGATTTTAGGCTTATATGGGAGAGTAGAATTACTAAGAAGCTGCAAGTATTAAATGACTGTTACTATGTAAATGTGTTCCCTCACCTTGATCATTTATTGGCATAAATGCTCTGAAAGAGGAAGGTGATGGATACTCTTAACACCTGCAGATGGTCGTGGGAATTTTTATAGAAAAGTGTTCAGGCAGGTGAAACTTCACAGTCTCAAGATTTTAAATGGGAAAAATCAGAAGTGATAGTTTACTATGGACTGGCTTTCTGTCACTTTTTTAAAATAGAAGGCTGCAGAAGAATAGCTGAATAGAAAAATGTGGAGTTTTAATGGCTCGAGCCCAATTGTTTTCTAGAGACAAGCAGCACCGTGATTTTAGCATACCTTGAAACTGGGTTAGCTTGTGAGTCTGGGAGTCACAAGATGCCACTTCTTGTGTGATAGTGTCCTGACGGGGCTCTGGACTTGGCTTTGTTAATTATGGATTTTCACTTGTCATATATCCTCTCCCGCATTTGCAACTTGACTTGTGGGCTTTACCACAGGGGTTTGACGGTGTTAAAATAACATGTTCTTGCTGAGCATTTGGCTGGGAAGAGCTTGATAGCGAGTACACTAGATAACTTAGGTTTTTTACATTTAACTTTCAGATCTTGTGTGGGTGACTGTGTTGGTGCAGAATGCCCAGTGTGCCACATGCCAGCTTGGGTGCAAGATGCCCAGGTGAACCGGCAACTGGAGAACATGATTCAGCTCTGCAGCAAACTGCGGCATCTGCTGGGTGTGGACACCTCAGGTAAGAGCAAACCTGGCTGTCTGGCAGCCCTTGAATCCAGAGTGCTCCATTTCCATCAGCAGTGCTGCCCTGTTTGGGATTCTGAAAGGCTGTTCCAAATCATGTTTAGAAAATTTGATTTGAAGCGAACTGTGTGTATAGATTGCTTGTTCTTTGCATCTGTTTTACTAAGAAATCTGCATGACTGGGTTAGTCCATAACTCATTAGAATCTGTCATCCAAAATTAGACAAAAGTGGGATAGATTCCCAAGTCACATGGCAGTTAGTTGCACCAACCAGGGGCTCAAGTTGTCATATCTTGTACTCTTTGGGGAGATCAAATGTGTAGTGTTGTTCAGTGTAGGCATTTCATTAGGGACTCCCTAGTAAATGATTACTGCATATATCCTCAAGGCTTGCAGTCCCATTTTTTCAGTTTAGGAGATTTTTTTGTCCCAGGAATTTTCACTTTAGGTTTTTTTCATATGGAAAAGATTGTCCTTGCCTAAAAGGGGAGGAAGGCAAGTCTTAACTCATTTATTTTGTGGTCCCTACTAATTGGCTTGTCTGCTACAGTGAAATTTTGTCATTACTGACTGCTAGAAAATTGCAGAGATCATACTCTGGGAATTCATCTCTTTATCAAATTTTAGGCTGATTGTCAAAGTAGGAAAAAATGAAATAAATGTAAGTATGTCTCTCCTGTGAACTCAGAGAGAGGAGCTCTTTATGTAACAGTAAGTTTTAGGAAACAATAATTTAGCTGTCAGATACTGAAAAGGTATTTTTTCCTTCATTGTTGCTCCCAAATATATTTATCTAAATTAAAGATTGTTCTTCTGAAATCTAATCCCATCAGCACCTTCAAGTTCACTTATGAGGCAGCTCTTATTTTCATCAAAATGCATTTAAGTGAGGAGGCTGGAAGCATATGTCCAACTGTAAAGTAATACATTTTATACAGAGACAAAATCCTGTGGTGATTGAATTTTCTGGAGCATAGAAAATATAAATGGTGGCTTAAATAGGATTTCAGGGAAACATTTTAAGTGGTGGAGCCTTCTAAAACCAGTCAGAATGGAATCTGTGGCAGGAGCTATTTGCAATGGTATAAATAAAGCATTTTAAATACAATATGATAGTAATATTGATACTGGTTAGACATCTTGGAGTACTCTTACAGATTAATTAACTCTTATAAATTGGTCTCATGTTTAATTGTGCTGGAAGCTGAATAATACATTTAATTCCATGGTTCTTTCAAAACAAAGTTCGTGTGGTGTGCAGCCTCACTGAAGAACTAAATGAGGTTCTTTTTGTCATTCTTTGTCCTAACTTGCAAACAGATACAAAATTGAAGCTTAGAAGAGGTTTATTTGAAGCTCAAGTTCTGAACTCCTGTGGGAGATTACTTCCCATCACTTGCAGCCTTTGCAGTGTATTAACAGCCTTGAATATTTTATACTGAGGTTAAGGGAAAAACCTCCTGAGTTGGTGCTATTTCACTGTCTGAAATGGTTTGCATACATAAGTAAATGAGCAGACCTTTAACAAGAGCCAGTTATGCATAGTACTCAGGCAGATCACAAGATTCCATAGCTTCTGGGATTCTATGAGCAAATCCTTTAGGATGTTTTGTTACTCATCGCTGGAAAATCTGTCACCTCCCATAGGTATATGTCTTGAACTTTAATGTATGCAAAGTGAGGTATGTTTGGGTTTGGAAAATCAGAGCCTCTCTTGTTAAGGAGTTTTCTCATGTTCTTACAGCACTGTGCCATGTTCCTGGCACCAGTATTTTCTTTTCTTTTTTGTTAGAGGTCAGAAATTGTATTTTCTGTTCCAGTAAAGGAAATAGACCAAAAAAATCAATCTTTCTGTGGAGGAAAGAAAGAGAAGCAATTGAAAAAGGATCATTCCATATATTTACTTTGTCTTTTATGTATTTATTTTGTATGCCTTGCTTTGAGACAAATGTGGCTTGTCTCAAGGCTTCTGTTTGAGATCCTATTGACAGGTTACTGGTGCAAATGCATTATATTACACGTTTAGATCTATGACAGACCTAGTGAATGCAGAAGTTTTGTGTGTTAAAACCACACAGAACTGCTGTGACTGAAAAGGATATGGTTAAGCTCACATTTTTAATAGCTCGAGTAGAAAAATTCCACTACTCCCAGATTCCCCTGTGGAATTAAGTCAGGAAAGACTGCACAAAACAGCTAATGCTTCCCTTTTAAATTAAAGGGAACCACAGCAGATTACTCTGCAGAGTAGTACTGGGGTACCTGAAGGAAAATTGGGAAACAAAGCTCAAACTGGCTAGAAGAGGGAAGCTATGGGTGGTAAATGTTGAGTCACAAAATTAATTCACTTGTTACATGTGTTATATCCCTGGGCTGTGGCAAGGTGAGGATACCTGTCTGACATTTTCATTCTTTGCTCTTGTACCTTTAGAGGATAATGGGAAGCTTTCTGCCTTGGCAGGCTTCACAGGTGGGCTGCCTGCACCTTGTTCTTTAGCTCTGATATTGCAGAGTCCAAGGCATCCTTAGAACTGAGTCGGTGGGGTGGAAGGCTTCCTAGGTGGGTAATTGGTAAGAACTTGGTGAATCATGGGCATAGTGTATATGTAGGATATTGAGGATGAACAAGGTTGATTTCCAGTAATAATTTTGAAAGTGAGTTTCTAAATACTTCAGATTTTTCTGTGTGATGTTGTTTAAAAAGCAGATTTTTCATAACTGTTTATAGATGTTATCTTTATTCTTTGTAACGTAATCTGCTTCTCTCTGACACAATCAAGCACTGTCTTCTTCCACTCTTATATGAAGTTAGACCTTGCAGGTGTTGCTCAAAACTTGCTCAGATGTTCATGGACAGTAGGAAAGTTTAAGTTTTGATTAGTCTTTATAGTATCCTAATTGAGTTTCACATTTACTGATGTGAAGAGAAAGATGTTGAACTACTGTTGTAACATTACATTGCATTCCATGTATGCTGTGATACTTCATAATAGCTAAAGATGAGCTTTTGAATAGCTGGAATTTCTCCCTTTGTCCCCTCTGTGTTGAATACTTAGCTTGCAAAATAATCATTCTTCAGTGAAGGCACTAATGTTGCACAGATGGTACCAAAGCACTTCCCTTTGATTTTTAATAAGGGACTAGTTTGTCAAGGAGATTTCTCAACTTCTGTTCTGAAACCCATAATAGAGAATAATTTGAAAAGGCACACAATGTGCATCATTATATTCCTTTGATGCAGATTAATGACAGCTAAACCACATTTTCTAATTGCTTCTTTTTCTCCTGCCCTAGCCTGTTATTGCAGTACAGCAGAACTGGAGATATAACTTTCTAGGTTGCAAGGCACTGCTCATCTTCAATTTGTCTGCCTGCTCAGCCCTTTTAAGACTTAAAGAATTTAATTCTATTAAATATCAACTTTAAGAAACTTGTGCTTATTATGTGCAAACAAGTATAATTCAGAAGGAATTTGGTTAATATATTGTGTATATGAATTATATTTAATGATGTAATGGAGAGTAAATTTACTGCATTTATTTTATAACTTATGGATAGGCTTTATGCTATTGCAGATGCTTAAAATCTGGAATTAGTAGGGCATGCTTTACATGCAGTGAAAAGTGCATCTAAAATTTTTGTGAGTCCTTATGGGTTAAATAGACAATTAAATCTTAGTTATATACATATATAGTAATTTTTTCATTCCTGGTGAGACACAAGCACTGGCTTCCAAGTTGGAGACAGCAAACAATTCCTTTGTATTGATTTTTTTGTGAGCAATTTTTTTCTGAAAGTATTTTAACTGAGTGCAGTTAGCTACCCTATAGTACCCTCTTTATATAAATTTAATGTTTGCATGTTAAACCATAAGTTTCTTAACACAGCATCTTATCTCTTCTCACAGCTCAGGGTCCATCAAAGGGCTAGATTTTTTCAGGGAGGGTAGATTGGCCATTTGTCCTTACTACTTCTGCTCCCAATCTTGTGCATTTTGGAAATGGAAGGGGGCAACAGAGTTCAAGAATAATGTTCCTTTGCAGATGCTAAGTAGAACTGTTCAGGTAAAGTTGATGTCAGCTACAGAATTTTCTGCAAGCTGAAAGATGGGAGTTATTGCAGAGTAACTGAGACACAGCAAACACCCTGGCAGAAATTGCAACTTCCCCAGTGGTCATTGGTGGTTCCTTGAGTCTGTGCAAGGTCATGAATCTCAATACTGTGCATTGCCTTTTTCAACATGTTCTGCAAGCACTTCCCTGTTCTAGAACATGCAATATGTTCTTTTACACCTAAAGAAGTTGCTTATGGGGAAAAATAATCCTGGGAAATTATTTATTTGGTTTGTTTTCAGCAGCTTTTTAATGATCTGGCTAGTAAGTCCCTGCTGAGCAACCAGCAATGAACAGATCAGTTTACGAATCCTTGTGGTTGATTTTTTTTCACAAGCTCCCTTGCTGCCAGAAGTTGTGTATATATAGCTTTCAGTGTAAACACTTAATTGTGTTATGGTGCCTCACATCCTACTTCTGAAGACGATGCCTTTGATTGAATTTTTCACTTAGACTTTAGTCTTTCTGTGCTATACACATCAAAAAGAATTCTGGTTATCACAAAATTGTTGCACAAAATTACTTTTGCAAGCTGAATTTATTCCTGCTCTTTGCTTGGAGATGACTGATAGTTCTAGCAGGTAAATATTTTGGAAGGAAATATGATAGTTGTGTAAACACTGAAGGCAAGACAAGTAAATAGTAACTGTGTTGCTTGTTTTGCATCTGTTTGCAATCAAGCTATTCCTTTTTTTAGATGTTATTGTCAGAATGAAATTAAACATGCTATTTTACTGAAGGCTAGCTAGTTGAGATTTCAGTCTTTATTTCAGTGCTTTTTTCCTTTTTTGCACCAAGCCCAGCCCTGCTGGAAAACCAAATGCAGTTAATGGCTATCTTCATCTACCTCTATGATTGATTAGTAAGCCTCAATCTGTATTCTTTTAGAATCAAACAATTTTGTTCTGATGCCTTATCTTACTCTAGCTAAATCTCCTGATACCTAGTGCATTTTAAGGGGTATGCAAGGTAATTTGAATCAAGACTGAGGGAACATTTAACCTTGCTCCACCATATATTTTTAAAGAAATGTTTGAGATCACCAGATCTTTGACATAATCAATGTAGCTTCTTTGGAATTATTTAATACCAAAGGGTACAGGATCAAGTGACAGGGCACAATTACTTAGAGATTTTCTATATATTCCTCTGATTCATGTGCTGTATCTGTAGAATCATTCAATTTGTCAAGGATGTTCAAGATCAGCAGGGATGTACTTATAAGGCAATTATTTTTGCTTGCTTGCATTTATTGTTTGTGTTCATCTTCAGATACTGAAATATCTTTTCTAAAAATTATCGGTGCTCTTTTGTCTGTGCACAGACTACTTTGTTAAATGTATTTCCAAGGAAAACTCTGAGATAACCAGCCTCTTTCCTCTTATAATCTCATCAGAAATCTGTGCATGTGCTGTGTTGTGAACCCAGACTGTTGAAAAGCTTCTCTGTCAGGTGCTCACTTGCCTAAGGGGTAGCTTTGGCTGCACTGGGTTCCCTTAACCCCCCAGTGCCAGATATTTTAAGCCATTACATATCATAAGAACTTTATTTCATAAGAAATCAAGGCAGTCATAAGTTGTATTTTGTAACACTTCATCAGTTGTTACAGTTGTTATTCTGTTTTGTTTGGGTTTTTTCTTTGTGACCTTCTACTGAAAAGAACTGGTTTTCATCTTCCTTGTTGCACTTAGGTTCAACAGATGTTGCAAACCCAACAGAGTCAGACCTTGAAAAAAACAATAAGAAAGAACAGATAAAAATGTGGTTCAGCCCAAGAAGCAGGAAGATTCGATGTATCCTGAACAAGACTCAGCCTAAGACTAAAAGTTATTCCCTTTGTCAAGACACATCTTCAGTTTATGAATTCTTTCCTTCCCCTCCTCATGAAAAGCCCTCCAAGCCACCAAAAAAGCTGACACAGAAACAAAGTAAGACGAGGAAGAAGAAACGTTTAGCAGACATTAACAAAGTGTGGAGCTTAGAGAAGTCTGAGCAGGAAGGAGCTGAGGAGAACACTCCTAAGGAAAAGTGTGTGACCATTTGCAGCCAGCCAGAAGTCCTGTGTACTCTGGAACCAGATAGCCCTGAAGAGACACTTGAGCAGGATGCTGTAAAGGAAGTTGACTCCAGCAAAAATAGGAAAAATATAGAGATAATGCCACAGGTAAAATCCTTGGAGAAGAAAGGTAACAGTGACATTGCATGCTCTGCACAAGTCAGGAGAGAAAAAGAATGTGCTACAGAGACATCACTGTCATTAGGAAATGAAACTATGCCTTTGAAACGTGAAAGGGAGCAATCTAGGCTTTCAGTTACTTCTCAATCTAAAAGACCAAGAACTGAGAGGAGCATTACTGGGAAGTCAGTCATTCAGGTGGACTGCTTAGAAGAATTATCTCAGGGTTGCCCTGTCTCCCCAGTGACTGAACACAAGACACCAGTTCAGGTTTCTTCCTCTGTATCAAAACTTGCTGACACTGAAATAAAGACAAGAAGCTCAGAAGTATTTCAAGCAATAAATAGTCCTTCACTTTCAACATCTCCTTCTACCCCATCTACATCTAAGAGTTGTAATCAAGTAGGAATACCACACAGTCCTTCTGTGTTGAAGTCCCCTGGTGGTAACTCAGTTGCCAGAAGAAATTACAAAGGAGAGACTTTGCTTCATGTTGCTTCCATCAAGGTAGGACTGTCATCTTCCAGTTCTACTTTTTCTATTTCAAAAATATCCTCGGAAACAGTTGGTTTATTATATATTATTTTGGAGGGAAATATCTTATCCTGTGGTCTATTTCTTCTAGGTTTATTGCAGAGCTTCTGATTTGATAAAGAAATTGTTATTGAAACTATCAAAGATGGCTATACTTGAGAAACTTAATGTACTGCAGTGTTAGTTATGAGTTCCAGGAAGTGATAAGCATTCAAATATTTTGACAGAAAGCTGTCTCTGATTTGTCATAAGGAGTTTAGCTAAGTATTTCAGACCTTACCAGGTGATCTTTGTCAGTTTAGCTTGACCTGGTAACATGGCCAGGACAAGATCCGAGTTGTCTCCCTAAAGCTAATTCTATGTAACCTTAACTGAGGTGAACTATTTCATAATCTTTTGAGTGTGATGCAAGTGTTGGCTCAAAAGGAATGAAATGATGCACTCTGGGATTCCCATGCTGGGCCCTATGCTCTGGGCATGCTGTCCTCACAGGTGGTGGAGAATGAAGAATTAGGACAAAGTTGAAATATTTTTCTGTACACTTCAGTTTATGTAGGATTAATGTTATCCTTGGAATGACAGCTGTCATCCATTTTGCTGTTACTATTTTAGCCAGTTGGTGCTGTGGTAGAACTTCGTGGTTTTGCTCTTTTCAAGGGCTGTCCTTTCCTATTACTATTTAAAAGGTTCCTGCAGGTAGGGTAAGTTGAATGCTTCCAGTCAGACATATCAGGTGGCAGCCCTATTCTGAGAGGTCTTTTTAAAGAGTTTGTGATGTTACAATTTAAATGTATTTTGTGCTAAATCATAATATAGAAATACTGTGTGGTTAATAAACTGCCTGTACTGGTAGAACTGATTGGCCTGTAAGTATCCTGACATACAGCACTTCTATTTGTTGAGAAAAAGACTGTTCTTGATAAATAACTGTGTCCTCCTTCAAAGGCATTCTAATAAGCCATTTCAGCTGCACAAGACCTTTTTAAGTGAAAGTGGCAGCTGAGCTGAGTTCAAATAACCTTACTTGATGCCATTAATATGGAATTAGGGAGGAGAAAATGAAATGTCCTCACAGAACTCAGGAGCTTTAAAGGACAGATCTCATATTACTTGTCATAAGTCCTGTATATTCCTCTTTATTAAAGTACTGTTTACAAATAACAGAAATCAGTATTAGTGGTTGGAAAGGACCTTGAGAGATCATAAGGTCCAACCCCCCCTGCCAGAGCAGGACCACCTAGTGTAGGTCACACAGGAGCATGTCCAGGTGGCTTTCAAATGTCTCTGGAGAAGAAGACTCCACAACATCACTGGGCAGCCTGTGCCAGTGTTCTGTCACCTTTTAAGGTTTATCATGGTTTATCTGCAATGGGAAGTTGCTTCTCTTCCTCACCATTTCTTCCATAGTTTTAATATATCATAGAATCATAGAATTGGCTGGGTTGGAAGGGACCTCAGAGATCATCAAGTCCAACCCTTGATCCACTCCCGCTGCAGTTACCAGACCATGGTACTGAGTGCCACATCCAGTCTCTTTTTAAATATCTCCAGGGATGGAGAATCCACTACTTCCATGGGGAGCCCATTCCAATGCTTGATCAGTTCCTTTTGTGTTGAGATGCTTGTTAGGAAAGGCTTGTTTAGCTAGTCAGGGCTTTCAGAGTGATCACAAGTTACCACTCTTTTTTTAAAGGTAACTAAAAGAAGGCAAGGAGTGTGGTCTTTCAGGTATGGTCTTTGTGTGCCTATGTGTTTCCAGCTGCTGAACTTCCAATGGAACTTTTGAGAGGTTTTTTTTTACTGTCTGTGAATCTCAGCTCCTTCTCTGTGGAAGGAAGTTACACAGTATCTCCTTTCATGTGTGGTGTGCTTTTTGTTATATATACTCTGTCTAAGAAGATGCCGCATCCCATGGTAGCCAGTAAAATGTAGGCACAGTTACTAATCCATGTCAAAGTGAATTAAGTTGCTCTGGCCAGCATGTATGTGAAGACTTGGTTTTTCTACAGAACTATTGGTTGTGGGTTTTAGTAACATTTTACTTTTGTTGAGCAGTGGACAAGAAAGAGCAGTCATTAATTGCCATGAATCTGCTGGCAATGTGGCAGTTGCCAAACATTTTTTGCATGCAAATGTCTTTTGTGTACCTGTATGTTTCTGGATCACTCTTCTGACTTGTAGGACCCTACCACAGAACTGATAAATGTGTTCTCAAATAAGATGGTCTTGAAAATGTGAACCTTTATAGTGAACATATATTCTTACTCTGGGCTTTTTTTGTTGGTGGTGTTTTTAGTTTGTTTTTTTTGGTTTGGGTGTTTTTTTGTTTGCTTTTTCAAAATAGTCCTGTCCTCTTTTTCTGTTTCTGGAAGAAGTATTTATTTTATTATTTTGTTTTAGAGATTTTTTTTTCTTTTTCCTTCCACAACCAGTAATGTTTTTCCATATGTGTCATCAGAAACAAACTTGTAACTTCCACCCTCCCCCCCAAGTGAAATAAAGTCTAATTCTCTGAGACTTCATCAATTATAAAAATAAAGCTGTATTATTTTTATTAGCTGTTAGGGTCTAATACCCTGGATTTAATTAAACCTAATTGATTTCTCCCTTTTTTTCTTCCTTAATTTGTCTTATAACCATATTCCTTTTAAGTTTATTTGACTCTTTTAAATGATTCTGAGGAACTGCCCTTGTTTACTACAAATAGCTATAAGCTTACCAAAATAAAAATTGTTTTCAAGAAAGGTTCTTGTGTGGGTGAATGTAATGCTGAGTTACACTAGTAAATGAAAATAAATGCAGCTCTGCCCATAGCAAACAACAGTCATGTTTATCTTTGTAATCATTAAAAGTAAAGCTTTTAATTAGTTCAAATGCAAAATGCAACTTGCAACCTATTTACTCCAAATAGTCTAAACTGATGGGAAATTGCCCAGTCAACAGCCCTTCCACATATGATTGATTTTTAAGTCACAAGTTGTTCTCATGACTATGTGACAACTGAAAATGCAGCTCAGTATTACTTAACTAGTTAGTACAGAGCCCTAAATCTACTCCAGAGAAAAATGTTTTTAGTGTTTTGTGTCTATATTTCTTCTGCATTGACAAGGGAGATGATGGGGCAGTTCACAGTGTGGAATCAGTGCCACTGTGGATTCCAGGAAGAGCAGTATTGAAAGGTCCTGCAGCTGGGTTGGGGCAATCCCAAACACACTTACAGGCTGGGCAGGCAGTGGATTGAGGTCAGTCCTGAGGAGAAGGACTTGGTGGTGTTGGTTGATGAGAAGCTCAACATGAGCTGGCAGTGTACACTTGTAGCCCAGAAAGCCAGCTGTGTCCTGGGCTACATCAAAGGAAATGTGACCAGCAGGTCAAGAAGAGAGGACATTCTTCCCCTCTATTCTACTCTGGTGAGAGTGCACCTAGAGTACTCTGTCCAGTTCTGGAGTCCCCAGTATAAGGAGGACAAGGACCTGCTACAGCAAATCCAGAGGAGGGGCCCCAAAGATGCTCAGAGGGCTGGAGCACCTCTGCTATAAAGACAGGCTGAGAGAGTTGGGGTTGTTCAGCCTGGAGAAGAGAAGGCCTTGGGGAGGCCTTAGAGCACCTTCCAGTACCTGACGGGTCTACAGTAAAGCTGGGAAGAGACTTTTTTTCAAGGGCATAGAGTCATAGCTTAAGGGGGAATGGCTTTTAACTGAAAGAGGGGAGATTTAGGTTAGACATTAGTATGAAATTCTTTGCTATGAGCATGGTTAAGCTGTGACAGCCCCATCCCTGGAAGTGTTGAAGGATGAGGCTTGGAGCCACTTCGTAGAGCGGTGAGTGTCCCTGCCCATCCAACCCAAACCATTCTATAAACTGCAGTTTACCAGGATAACAGAGGACAGTGTCAACAGTGGCACTGTTCTGAAGGACTGGATGGAAGGTAGCTGAGAGAAGGCTTTGATTTTTATGGTTCGAGTTAGAAGCAATTAGAGTTGTCTCGATTCTGAGTAAAGAGGAAATTGCCTCCATGCAGAGCACCTGCTTAGCCTAAAGAAAGAGAAGAGGAGCACTGGGACCAGTTTTGGTTATATCCTATTCCAGAGACCCTTCAGTTTTGACAACTGACCATGAAGTCCTTAATTAAGGCATCACCCAAGGCTAGCCTGCTCTGCTGGGCTCTTCATATTCGTTAACTGTAGTAACTATGAGATAATTCCTTCTGAGTCTGTAAAACTCTTCTTCATTTTTATTGCTTTTTTTAGCAGTTAATGACCCCTTAGAGTGAAAGTTGAATTTGTGTGAGCATGTGATGGTCAAAACCAGAATACCTTTTAAATACTTTTCCAGGTGTCTCTTACCTAGTTAGCTGCACAGTTCCTCACTTGTGGTATCAGATGGGTATGTATCATATTTGAGTGTTGGGTCATGCATGTACATGGGAGAAATGTCTTCCAGCCTCTCCTGAGCAAAATGCAATGCATGGACAGAATCATTCCTGGCAGCTGTAAAGGTGTAAGGTATTTTTGTCCAGAACTCTTGAATATGTATGGCAGGTGACTCAGCTGTGTATATAATACCTGTATCATTGGAGAAATGAGGTCTGCTGGTAGAAGCTAGCAGCATGTCTTGGATGCAAGTGTAGTATCATTTTCTTGTACTGCCCTAATTCTTTGTGACTGTCTTTTGACTTGGAAGAATAGACTTTCATTAACATAATGATTTAAATGGGACTTTTGGGTGGAAAATACCTATTTCTACTGAAAATATTAAAGGGTTAAAATGGAAAAAATCCATGTATAAAATCAAGCTTAAAGGATACTTGGAATTCTTAACCCTCTCTCTGCATTAACATGTGACACAATTGACTTGGGGGGAAAAAAAAACAACCCAAAAACAAAACAACAAAAGGAAAGAACTGGGTAAGCCAAATGAGGATGGATTTCTGGGTTTATGCCATCTGCATCTGTAAGAACAAAATTCTCCCTGGGAGGGAAGTGTTTATAAAGCCGTGTAAATACCCTTCTCTTCTGTTAGCTGATGCTGTCTGCTAGATCTACCGACAGATGGACCCAGTGCCTTTCCTGCTTCTATGATTTTCAGAGCTCCCACATACTGTAGCAGAGAAGGAGCCAAACACATTGCATTATTGTGTTGTCACTAGACATAAGCTTTGTTAGGAGCTTAAGATGTCCTTTGCTTCCAAACAGATAACTTTACATTCTGCAGTAGTTTCTCCCTCTTCAGGAGCTGCTTGTAATCCTTCATTGGTTATGAGATTTAAAAGTAAACACTTCCTTGTGCAATGTTGATGTTTGCATTTTTCAACCTGGTGTTTGTCCTGTTCTCTACTTCTGAACAAGTAGTATCTCCAGTTATATTTCCAGCCTGCTGTTGCTACAGACTTAATAAAAACTGTGAGGACCCTCCTCAAATCATCTGGTATGGTTAGGACTCTGTATTTGGGGCTGGTGATTTTATACTGGCGTTGATAGATTGAATAACTTCAAAGGTCTAAACATCCAAAGTCTATTTCAATACTAGTTGAAGAAGAACTTCAGGAAGCATGTTTGAAAAAACTAACCTCAAAGCAATAGGTGATTGTAAGTATAGTCTCTTTTGCTTTCTTGTGGAGGAAAGATGTAGTGTGTAGATGTTTGTGGATAGGACCTGCCCCTGCCAAATGCTTAGCTTTTCTTCTTTAGAGTACAGCAAATTATTTATTACCTTTTTAATGTGTGAGTAGTTCCATCAGCTCTCACAGAACAGATCAGTGTGTTAATTGCACTTTTTTTTTACTTTTGGATCACTATCAGATGTTTGTCTTCTTTGCAGGGGGTACCCTAACACACGCTTGCTAAAGATCTACATCTTGAAGTTTTTGTGTTCCTCTTTTTAACTAAGTATTCATAGTATAGTAAATTACTGAAGAGCTGCTGTGGGGACAAAAGGCTTGTTGTCTTAGTTATGAACATTTTTGTTAATGTATCTTTTGTAATCCTGCCTGACAGCACCCATCCAGTCATTGTGCAGTACAGCTGGGATGATGGCTTCCCTTCCCTCCCTGTCACTCACATTGGGAGCTGGCTGCAGGGAACAGGTTCCATTTCCAGCTGAGGTGATGAGAATATTTTTCTTCTGCGAACAGCACAATGCCAATTTTCTAATTTTAACTTAAATCTGGATTTCATTCTGTGGATGTTGTCAGTGCTGGTGTTCACACCAGTAGCATTTCCTTTCATAAAACTGCAGTAATGTTTTACAAATCAATACTCACAAACTGATATGAAAAGCTGCGGTACTACCTAATGCCCACACAAATTGTTAGCTACACTTACTGCTCTGAAGGAGTACTCTTGAAATGTCAAGCCTTTGCTGTAAGTGTTTGCAATTTTAACTTTAAATTATAAGCTCAGATCTCACTCATTATAGGTAATTGGCTTCTGTCTGTAGAAAAAGATGTAATGCTGAGCACTGTCTTAGCTGCCTCTGAATAACTCTTCAGATTTGATGCATGTCTATTACCTTGCAACCATGAAGTATTCTAACAGCAGTATATTTTTTAATTGCTTTGAAAAGTAACATTTTGCTGGGACATCTAGGTTGTGAATATAACACCTGAAATTCCTCTGTGCTAATTCGACTGTTGTAAAGCCAATGATTCTCAGCATTTTTTTTGTGAATTTTGGGTTGCCTGTTGTTTCTTGCTTGATTTATTTCTGCTGAACAAAGTCTGTCTTAAGATTTACTCTAAAGAGTAAAGATTAAAGCTATTTTGTTTTTCTGAAGTGTTTCTTCTTAAAACAAAAATGGGATTAAAATACATTGAAATGCATTTCAATGTCTTGAAAGCTTAATTTAATATTATCTCAGTATTTCTAAGGTGTGGTGTGACATAATAGTTAGGAACTTTTTTACTTGCCACCACCTAAAGGCATGGAATTTTCTGTATATAATGGATTAATCTTCTCTGCCCTCTTCCAAGTCCTAGTATTCTGTATATTACAGATTTGACAAAGGGCAAGAGGGAGATACCAGTTAGTTTTGTAGTTTTAGTTCTATTGGGGATTGCTATACCCTGGTCTAGGGAAAATGTTAGAGGGCATCTTGAAATGCTTGGTTGGGATGGATCCTAAAATGAAAAAGAAAAACAAAAAACAAAACCAAACACAAAGCAACAAAAAAAACCAACCAACCAAAACAATGAAGAAGAAGAAAAAAAAAACCTAAAGTAAAATGAAAAGTTTGCAATATTTAAGTAGTTTTGATCATTAGATGATACTTTGCAGTGTTCTCCCTCTGTATTTCTCTGTCAGCATAACTGTGCCTGATCTGTTACAGTGCAGCTGAATTGTTGCTTTGGTCTGAGAGGTGGTACCTGATGCTGAGAGATGTGGGGCAGCCTGGCCCCATTAGTTGTATGTATCTGTAGCTGTGATGGGTTCCCTGACATTGTAGCAAAAATCTGGGAAAAGGCTTTGTGGCATCTCTTCTAGTAGGGCAAACTTTTGCAATTGCTGTTCTGTAGGAACAAATGCCAGAAGCAAGAACTGGCTGACATGGCACAAAGTGAGTTTTAATTACCAGCATGCTGGGGTGTGGATGGTGAAAGTAGAAAGGGGCTCAGAGTCCATTTGGTTTTACTCTCCTTGGGTTACTTTTCCCACCTGCTTTTAAGACCTGCACTGCAGATACTTTCTGGCCTCAGCTTCTGCAGGAGGCTTCTCCTTGCCTATTAATAGCTGCATCTGTATATGCTCCAATCTCATTACTGACTTTCTTTCACTTACCTTTTGGGGGTGTCAAAACCTCTGATTCACTAAATCTGTCCAGTTGCTTCCTTTGCCTTGTTTTTACTCAGTCTCTTTGCTCATCTCATAATCTCTGCATCAGTTTCCACCCTTTTCTATATAAATTTCCTTGTTTGTAGTATAACCAGAATATAGTGTTCTTCCAAAAAACAATGAAAACTATTTTGATAGAACAAATATGAGAAAAAGTACCAGTGATATTCAGCTAGAGCAGTAATTGCAGTGTTAAATTTAAGTCTTTCACTTGTCCTTTTGGCTCATAGGGAAACAACTTGTAGAAGCTTGTCAGGCTTATTAATTTATTTCACCTGTGCATGTTTCTAGCGAGTTATTTAGATTACTTTGAAAAAAAATCCAATCTGAAGGACAAGGAAATTGTGAATAAGTGTTCCTTATTTTACTCCTTGCAGTTGACTTCAGTGGACAAATTGCAGTAAGCACAAACTTGCTCATTTATTCCAAGTTAAGTCTGTTGTTTGTGCCTTACTTAAAAATATGTATCTCTGTAAAAAGTGTAGGTGTTTCTAAATGAGCAATAAAGATAAACCGTGGTCTCCAAAATCAGTTGAATTTTTGTTATCCTGACAATATCTAAGTGGAAGACTCGTATCATTACATTTTTATTGGAGATAAATTTATATTTCTACATCTCAGATTTTGTTGTCTTTGTGTATCTTCATTACTTTTCAATAAACATTGTGGGGGGTTTTTTTCCTATGTAGGGTGACTTGGCAGTTGTTGAACAGCTGCTGAAAAATGGGGCAGATCCTAATGTCAAAGATAATGCTGGCTGGACACCGTTGGTGAGTACTGGAAATTTTTTTTCTGCCACCTGACTTTTAATCAGATTTAATGTCATGCTTCCTTTCCTCTCCCATATATTGGTTCCCTTTACACACATTTAGATGGCAAAGAATTCTGCAAAGTAAAGAAATGATGATAAAGAAGTTTAAAAGAATTTATTAGCAACAATTGACCTGCCCATATCCAACTCTCCTTTGCTGGGATAGGGCACGACAAGATATCTAACAGCCTGCAATTCTGCAAATGCAGAAAATATAACTATGATGACTAGAAGACTGTTAATTGCAGATAGTGTATGTATGTTATGTGTTCTTAATGTCCCTGGTGCTTTTTACAATTTTGGAAATGTATCAAGTAGCTGAATGAAAAAAAAAATTGCTTATTTCAAGTACAGGAAACCAAAAGGTTCTCTTCAACCATGACTTCTTCCTCTCCTGAAGAATTTTTTTGGCAGTCTGTATAATCTGTGAGGCTTTGTTCCCCGTAGTCTAATTTGCACTCCATTGGCTTTTGTTCAGTTCTTTGTTTTTTCTAAACGCTGAGTTCCAAGGTTAATTCACATCAGGAATGTAATTCAGTATTCTTGCATTGTCTTGCCTGACCCTCACTGAGAGGTGTTTGAAATGTGTTAACTGCTGTGACAAAAGTCCTTCCTACCTATTCTGCTTCACTTGTGTTTTCCTCTCTTATGGATTTGCCCAACCAGCACGAGGCATGTAACCACGGGCACAGAGAAGTGGTGGAGCTGTTGCTACAATCCAAGGCACTGGTGAACAGCACGGGGTATCGGAACGACTCACCACTTCATGATGCTGTCAAGAATGGGCACGAGAGCATTGCTGAGCTTCTGCTTTTGCATGGTGCCTCCCGGGATGCAGTGTAAGTATACATGGGATGTTGGCTTAACTATGGCATGAGCTACAGCTACAATTCCAGAGTGTCTGTTAAGTGAATATGAACCAAAGCTGGTAATAAATGAAATTTATTTGAAGTGAAGGGGTGGGCGTTAATTGTATGCTCTGCTATACTTATTTCCTCCTTTTCCAGGGAGGTGTTTCCTTTCTATTTTGCTTTGTTGTAAGCTTTTCTGAGTTACAGATACCTGGAATATGAGAGACTCTACTAGGAAAGTAAAAAGAATGATTTTACTGCATTCTTAAACTTCTCTGTTGTCATCTTTTAGCAAATGTCAGATCTAAGGTGCTGAGCTAGATGAGTTTTGAAATGCTACAGCTGTTTTTTGTCTCTACTTTTACTATACTACTTGCTAGCAGAAGGTGTTTTGATCCAGTCTATTATTCTACCTTCACAGCACAGGCTTGAGATTTGGCAAGTGTGTTTTATTTTTTCCATCCTGAATCAAAGACCTATCCTTGATACGTTTTTAAATTAAGAAAAATAATTGTATCTTCTATACATTTACACCTGCTGAAGATTTTGGCATTGTGTAAAGAATCTGTTAGTCTGTGCATAACCTGTAAGCTTTTAGTATTTCAGAAAGTAAATGTGGTTTTAGGTGTTGTAGTTGTGCCAGGACCTAAAATTTGAGTCCAAGGCCAGGTTGTCCATAGGTGTTTAATGGGATAAGATGAAGTCTTGTCTGTCATGAATTTCCTTGCCAGGCACATGGAGGAGAATTAAGTTCAGCTTAATCACTACATTCTTGGTATTTGCTTTTGTAGCTTAGAAAATTAAGGTACTCAGTGGAAAGTCACAGGGTTTTAAAAAACAGTCCTAATATTGAATATATGGAGTTAAAACAAAATAACAAACCCATAAAACTTCAGCATGAAAATGTAAAACAAAGATAAATTGTTCATCTTTGCTTGGTTCTTGAACAGTAAAGACCAGTACATTACACCTTGGAAAGCAGTCTGCTTCAGAAACTTAATTTTTCAAGCCTTAATATCAGGAACTGTTTTTTTGACACCACTTGTCTATCTGGAGTAAACAACACTGTAGCATAGACAACAGGTAGCAAAGCCAAGAGATGTGATGCAAGGTTTTGACAGCTCTTAAAGCACTGTAGATTTGCACAGCCAAGACTCCACAGGCCAACACAATCCAACTCTCCCTAGCTTTAGTCTCTACATGTGTTCTTGCAAAGTGAGATGAACCTGAACCTCTTTCAGCTCATTCAGCATAAGCAAACATGACTTTTTATTGAAACAAAAGATATTTTGTTTCATAGGGAGAAATTTATGTAAACCTTAAACTCTGTTTTTAGCTTTTCATTGAACACTGACATTGAGCACATTGAAACAGGATATGTCACAACTGTGCAACTACCTCCCTCTTGTAGTGCCATGAAGTATCAAAAATGACTTCTAAGTATGCTTAACCTCCAGTGTACTTGGAATCTCTTGTGTGTGTGTGTGTGGTGGTAAGAATCATAGGATATGCTGGGTTGCAAGGGACCCATCAGGATCATCAACTCCAACTCCTGTTCCTGTGTAGGGCACCCTCAGGATCACCCCATGTGTCTGAGAGTGTCATCCAAACACTTCTTGAACGCAGGCAGGCTTGGTGCTGTGACCCCTTCCCTGGGGAGTCTGTTCCACTGCTCAGCTGTCCTCTGGCTGAGAAACCACATCCTAGCATGTAACCTAAACCTCCCCTGGTTCAACTTCCACCCACTTCCACGAGTCCTGTCATCAATCACAGGAGTGAAGAAATTGGTGGCAGTCCCATCTCTTCCCTCATGAGGAAGCCATAGACTGCAATGAGGTTTCCCCCCAGCCTCTTTTTCTCCAGACCGAACAATCTAAGAAATATGTATTCCTATTTTCATTTAACTTAATTTTTTTTTTTGGAAACAAATTTAGCTGCCTTGAAACTTTGTTTCAATTGTCTGGCTAAAGGAACCAGAGGTGCTTTGGCAACAGTCCAGTCCTTCCTGTCTCCCCTGGAAAAACTGAGGCTTCCAAATCAAATTTTGAAATGTAGGTGCTTTATCTCTGCCTGAAAGTACTGTGAATGTTACTTTTGCATTGCTGATGTAAAGGGGTTGGTTCTTCTCTCCCTTTTTTACAGGGAGCATCAGAGACACAGAGAAAAGGATGTACAAGAAAACTGTTAAGTCTTGAAGAGTATGATTTTACTGACCTCTTCAAAACATTACTGAAAAACAAGAACATTGTGTCTGAGAATTCTGAGAACATCTTGTGCCTCCCTTCCTTTCTGTTTTCTGCTAGCTCCAGCAATGAATTTTGCATGATCTTTTCCTGGATCATGACTTTGCAAATCTCAGAGGGTTTCTTTTTGCTGCTGCCCCTGGTAGTTGTAGTCCTAATTAAACAGTTGTTGGCTTTGTCTAAGTAAGTGGATTTGAACCTTCCTTAATGTAAAAAGGTTTAAATATTTTTTTCTGGTAAATGTAGGTACCCTTATAATGAAGTCACATCTGACAAGAAACTTGCTTTTCAGTGGCTTTTTTCTTAGATCCCTAAGACCTGCAGACCATAATTTTAAAACCTGGAGGTGAGAACGGGGTGGTCACTTAAGATGAGGCAATTATTCTTTTCATTATGACTATTATAATTGGGCTTTTTTGTACTTATCACAGGACCTATTCACCTTCACATTATTTCTCTAGGATCTTTAAAGTAAAAATTGAGCAGGGATGAGAACTTGCAACTCTTCTCAAAGCTTTATTTTCTTTAGGATTGTACCTGAGATGTACCTTAACTGAAGAGGCATTCAGTGTATGAGTTAAGACTACATCAAACCAATTTTGCTAAACTGATAAATTTTACTCAATCTTGGCTTTTGTAATGTGTTAAATTATTCTAGTCCTTTCTTGGGCTCTTCAGGCTCCCAATGAACTAACTTTCAGCCCAGAAGAATGCCTTCCTTATCTTAACATATTAGTGGTTCTTCATTACCTCATAGAGTTAGAGAGGAAAGTTTGATTAGTTCATTGTGGCTATTTAAAGTCTTCTTTTTCTTTAGCTAAGCTAAATAAAATGTGAACATAAGTGTGCTCAAATGTTACTTGGGATACTAAGAAATAATTCAACATGAAACCTCACAGAAGAGATTAATATCTTGCTCCTGTTTTCACTGTAGCATTAACTCAGGTTTGTGTCTTAGTATCATGTTGAAGAGTTAATATACTGGAACAAAAGCAAAGCTTGTATTAAATAAACTGCTTAGAGAAGTAGTTCTGAAATTTAGTATGATACTCAATTGTGCAAGGTGAAATATTTTTTAGAGATGTACAGTCTTTAATGATTGCAGTCCAGAGGCAGGTAAGATCCCCTGCTTTGTAGAGGGTTGTAAGATGGATCTGGAAGGAAATACAGTTGCTTTCTAAGGGACCTCAATTCAAATAGTAGCATAACCTTAACCATCAGAGAGCTGAGACTTCACAATTTCAGAATTAGATCTTATGTTCACAGACCCATTAAGAACAGCTCATTTCAAGTGTCTTTCTCATGTCATATTAATATATGGTGCATTAAGAAGTAACTGTATGTAATATGAAGCAGCTTTTTGGACCAAGTGAGTATACATGAGAACTACCTCTTGCCAGAAAGCAATCCTGGGATTTTAGTATTCCTTGGCAAAATTTTTTTGGGAATCAGATTTCATAATTGAGGCACTTCATTTGCCATTTGAAGGTGTTTTTGACTGGGAAAAATATAAACTACAAATGAAAAATATTATATGGACCAGTGGACCTTTTAATTGTCCTGCTGGTCTGGTTAGGTTTTTTAAGTTAATCTCCTACATATACCTAATTCATATTTTTATAGCTTTTTTCATGTGCTCACTCTCTTGCATTCTTTTTTTCCTTGCTTCACAGCAAGCCAAGTGATTTGAAAAATTAGATCTATGCATCTGCAATTTCACACTAGTTCCTAAATGCTTTTACTCAAATGGGCTCTCTTGCCAGATTTTCATGGAAAATAAGCTTAGCATTAGTAAAAATTGTGTTTTCCTATTTTTTTTTAGGTGGTAGCTATCTTTGAGTAGATGTGAGTCTGATTCTGGGAATGGGGAATGCCCAGGGATAGACTGGGGTCCTCAATTATGAATGGCAGAGCAGCAAAAAATATTATAACCTGAAGTTAATGCCAGGAGGCATGAGACCCTGATGCTGACATAACTTTGCTTTTTCTAAGTCAAGATAGCATAAGACTTTGCTGTCTGAATGTAAGACAGTATGCTTAACATCCCTCTGACAGCAGGTTAATTAAAACCCTGACCCTGGATATCAAAGACAGTCTTTCTGGCTACACGGATTACTTTTTCTTCCTTCTGGCAGGTTAAGAAAAGACTCCTTCTTACTGTACTGAAAATATGGGTGCTGCCTTGAGAGTCCCAAACTGGCCAGATATCTACATGGGAATAAGTGGTTGCAGGACTACACTGGGAACTGATTCTAGGCTCCTATTTCTAAAGGTTTTTGTAAGAAGTTTTATATGTGCAGACACTCAAACTCTTAAGCCCATCCCTTGGGCAGGCATTCCCCTTTTTTTCAGACACAAGCTGCCAAGTTTGTCACATTTTACTTTAACTGTACCTTACCATCCTATGAATAACCATTAAATCATCAATGCTGCATAATGGCAACACACTGGGAAGAAGCCCCCAGAGGTGATAGCTGGAGCTCTTATTTGTGCAGTTTAATTGCCAAAAAATGTTGTATGTTGAACTGTGATGGCCTGTATAATTACCTATGGTAAATATTCAAATATTTTTTCCCACCAGTCAAGGATCTTACTGTCATTTATGGGAGAGATACTCCCAAACCTCTGCTACTGACATGCAGTGATTTCCTCCCACTGCTTAGTTCACAGTAAAAGGTCAGTCTAAAGGTGATCTTGGTGCATGTGCTGATTCCCCCAGCCCCCTCCAGGTGCATTGTTCAGAGGAACTGTCTTGCAGTAGTCAGAGTTGATTATGGCCCTTTTTTAAAGAAAGGGCAAGAGCTACCCTGATGATGCATGACAAAGCAGGAACAGCATGACAGTATTTAATGGGCTGCAACTCCCAGGACTGGGCCTAGATATAGCCAATTATCTTTTAGTCTGTAGAATTTGTGTTATGCCAGCTCTTTGCTCTTTAGGAACACAAAAGAGCTTAAGGCTGGTAATACTGTGAAGCTAGCAGTTGTGAAATACCATCCCACAATGTTATAGATGGGACTTTTGTGGACTTGTTTTGCTGGTGAGCAGTGCTCAGTCCAGGGGCACAGAAAGGTGCTGAGGTCTGTTGCATCTTTCAGCTTTGCACTGGCCAAAGCTCCCCAGTTAAGTCAGGATGAAGGTCTGATGATTTGAGCCACTTTTTGGACTGGATTGGGTCATGGCCTTATGTAAAATTCCCTATAAAGCTTGCTAGATTCCTGCTCTGCACAGGAGTGTGTGGCTAAAGGACAGTGCTTCAAAAAAACCCTGCATCTTCAACCTCTTTAAATGTTTTATTGTTTGATGACTAAGCTTGCTGGATTTCAAATGCTGAGTCAAGGCTTTGCTCTTGGTCACAAGCCTCCCCTTCATAATGAGCTCTTATTATGCCTTTTGAGAGCTGGAGCTACATGAGGTGGGGAGGACAGGATCATTTGGAATAGCCATTATTTTCTCACAGGGGAAGACATGCAGAATATTTCCCAACCATAGGGCAGAGGATCGTGTTTGTTGATGGTAATTATACCTGGTCTTTGGTTTCCAGCTTTCCTCCACTCACTACCCTCCTGCAGATGCAAAGAGAGAGAAGTGAAGAAGGGAGAAGCCATAGCTGTGCTTAATGTGTTTATAGAAAATCTTATCTGGCTGAGTAATGCTAAAAGAATGGGGGAGAAAACGGGTGTTGAAGCGTATCAAGTAACTATGGGGTGCCACACAGGATGAATAGTGTTCAACAAAATTGGCAAACCAACAAAAACCTGAATGAATTGGCTATAATGTGTTCTATAGAACAGCACACTGAGGGAAAATGAGATGTGTACTCACATTTTGGAAGTGCAAGATAGCCACACTTCCCCAGTAGGAAGCAGGTAACTTTTCTCATAGAAGCATAACCACATCAAGCTCCAGTGTTTAGCACAGCATTTACAGTCTTCTGACATGTCTTCTATGGCAAATGGGTAAGTCAAAAGTGCATTTCCTGATTATATGACTGGCAATGAAAGAGTAAAGCTGAAATTGCTAGGTCTTGTGAATTACATCAAAATGTATCTTGAAAAACTATACCAGGGACTGTAGTTTATTTAACTGAATAATCTGCTCTGGAGATCCTTCTCAGCTGAATGCAGCAGCTTATAATTCAGTATCCATCTGTCTTGGTTGCAGTTCTTACTTGAAGCTTTGAGGGTTTTAGCTGAAATTGCATATAAATGAAAGAGGAAGGGAAAGCTACCCACCTCATGTGTCCAGTTAGTTAAGAATCAAGTCACATTTTATTCATTTAAACCTATCTGTGATTGTTTTGCCAGTAATATATTTGGTCTGCGGCCTGTGGACTACGCGGAAAGTGAAAAGATGAAATCTGTGCTAATGTTACCAGTGAAGAATGAATCATTGTCACTCAACCAGTCCTCTGAGGTAAGTGTGTGGGTTGGTTTTCTTCTCTGTTTTTCCTATTAAAAAACATAAGTTTATCCTGTAAATATTGAAGGCTTGGTCCTAGGTACAATACATCACCTGTCTTTACCGGGAGATTTAAAATAGGCAGGGAAGCTAAGTTGGACAATATTTCTAGAATGTATGTGGGACCCACAAAGCTGTTATAGCTTTATCTGAGAAAGCAAATGATACTTGTAATGTGACTTCATTATAGGAGAATGAATGCTGTGTTACTCTTGAAATATCGTTGATTGAAATTTGATATTGTTGTTAGTTTTCGATGCATTTAAATTTGTTCTACTTGCCAGACTGGCTAAAAGCACCACCAGTCTGTTCCAGGTGCTTTCTGTGTGTCTTTAAAAAGGCTATTCCAGTATCATCTTTTGTCCAACAATGAAGCTATCAACTCAGGAGCTGAAAACAGCTTTTGAAGGATTGTTTGGGGTTTTTTGGTTTTCCCCTCTTTCTGCCAAAGACTTCTTGGGACTTGTGACCAAAATCAAATTACATAAACTTAACAACTTAATGCATTATGAAATGCTTTATGCTTCCTAATGAATGAATAAACTGATGTGGCTGATACAAGTAGTCCTGGGCTACTCCAGGGTATGGAGCCTATTATGATCTTTTCCTTACTGAGGTACTAGGATACCTGTTGGCCAAAAGTAAACTGTGTCAGCCAAATTGACAGGGATATGACTGTTCCTCCAACATGTAGCAAATTTAAGATGCAGCTTCTGTCACAAACAGAACTCTCAGTATTTGCTTTGGGATGAGTGAGTGCCAGTGAGTGGTTACCAGCTCATATGGATGACTTGATCCAAAGCCCAAGGCTTTAGGGTGATTAGGTTTCAAATGTATGCCAGTGCTATGGAATCTGGGAGTACTGGAAGATCCAGGATCTCAAGTATCACTTCCACATAAGTGTAAATCTTGAGCAAGAAGTTCCTCTTATTTTGCATTGAAAGTATCCACACACAAAATTTCAGCATTCATTACTTAACATGGCAATGTATTGGTAGATGAAAAAGCAGGTGTTAATTATACAGGTTACTCAACATACTGGTGATGTATCAGGTGGTAACATCTCACTAAGTAGGAAGCTTTACTATTTATTAGGAGACTTTTTTCACGTTCAACAATGCAATCCACAGGGCTGTTTATACAGTATTAAAGCAGCTCTGTGCGTGCACAGCAGGAAGGAATAAAAAACCTGATGCACAAGCCACTATGGTACCTTGCATAAGCTAAATGAAGTACCTGTAATGTCAAGCTTTTTCCCTCCAAAACTGGTTTGCTACACAGATTTATTTATAGACCCTGTCCACTAAACTTGCTGTGAATCTTGGTAAAAATGCTTATTAAATAGAATTGTCAAACAAGTTAGTTGTTTTCTTTGGGCTCCCAAACATTCAGCTTATTGTAGGATTTTGTTTATGCAGGCGCTGAGTCCCAGCCAGCCAAGAGAGGGACCTCTTTGTATCCTGGGGAGCAATCTTACTTCGGAGCAACAGAAATTGCTGAACAAACTAGCAACAGTTCTGAAGGCTCAAAAGTGTACCAAATTTAACAGCAGAGGTATGTCATCTTGTTGAAATATCTCTGGTCCAATTCTGCATTTTATCCTTTGACAGCAGCGACAGGTTTTTTTTTTTTGTTATCCCTAGTAAATGCAGTTTCTGAAATCCCTGAATTACAGCCCTGATAGAATCATAGTGTGTTGTTGCATGTAAATACATACAAAGCCTGCTTACTGAGGCAGGGGACTTCTGAGACACAGTTTTGACAGTGTATTGTCTTACTTGAAATCCGCAAATCCTCCTCAAATACCTCTTTTCTTTACAGTTCTTTAACCAACTTCAAGGTTGCTGGTTGTATGAAATGCCCTGTAAGGTTTTTATTTTCCAGAAGTGACCCTTTGGCAGATGATGCCTTTACAAAGAACATGTAATCTGCTAAAAGTTTACAAATTTCTTCTTATGGGCTTCCTTCCTTCAAATGTTGTTCTTAAGACACTGGGGCAAAATCATGAGGGTCTTTTTAGTTCCTTTTGCAGGGTGGGGGAATGTTTTCAAAATCCTGCCTATTGGGTTATTGGTTTGGGTTTTTTGGAGTGTTGCTGCTTCTTGTGAAAGAAAGACTAAGGTAATTTTTCCCCCACTGTCTTTCACACCCTGGTAACTACTCCAGAACCGAGTTTAGTTGTTAGCTTTTATGTTAAAGCAATGACTTAAAGCAATGACTTGTCAGACTTCAATATGAATTTAGAAGGACTTAACAAAATACAATCCTACAAACCAGAGCTTCTCTTCCATTGGAAATTTAAGTGTTAGCATAGAACTATAAAAACATGACTTCCCTTTTTCACAGCAAGTACGTGTTTTTCTACTTATTTATATCTTGGTCTCAAAAATCACATACTTGCACTGGAAGGAGTGGTTGATAAATTATTATAGGCTATTTATTCCTTAAATGATGATTGATTGCTTTTCAGCCAGGCATGGTTCTGATTTTTATGTGCTTTTAGTTCTACTGATGTAATCTTTCTCCTAGTAACTCATCTTGTTATCCCTGGTGTTCCAATGCCAAGTACTGTCAAGTGTATGATGGCTGTTCTGACTGGATGTTGGGTCCTCAAGTTTGAATGTAAGTATTTAAAAATATATGGGATTCTTCAGGCTTTTTAACCAGAAATTATAGGTGGGATTACAGAGAAAATTTTCATTTTCAGCAGCTGTCCTAATACCAGTATTAGCTTAACAGAAAATGTGCAGGGTTTGTTTGTTAATATCCTGAATGATGGAAGATTTAATCAAATACAATTACTACTTTCTTGGCAAATGTATGCATTTCATTATTAGGTGTATTGGGTAGACCATGCTCTTCAGTATCAGCAAGGAGCAAATTTGTTTGTTGCTTCATTGAGAGTGTTTTGGAAGCCTATGGAAAATATTCTGGGAGAGGAGGAATGAATGTGTTAAATGGTTAGATTTCTTAAAAGCAGCTTCCATTGAAATTGATAAGAAACCTTTGCCTGCTTGGGGATTAAGGCCAAGGAAGGTAAGGAGTTGCCTGTTTATGTACAAGGTGAGATCTGGTGAGAGGTATGCTTTTAACCAAAGTTATGCTGTTACATGGTCATAAACCCTGTTCTTTTTTTGTTGAAAAAGTAGCTATGCTCAGGCAGATCAAATGTATATGTAACTTAGAATACCCATTTTCTGTCCACATGCGTCCTGCAGATTGCAGTGCTCTTCAACTAGAATAGCAACTTCCAGGATGTTTTGCATCCCTTAGCATGCAAGTAGTTGTTTCAATGTCATCTTTCATGCAGTCTGTAAATTCTTTTTATACACTGTATGCTTTGCCAAATAGCTGTTCTGAGGACTTACACCCCAAATTCTGTATTTTACTTATTCTAATATATTCTTAGTATCAGCTTTCACAGTAGTTGTAAAAGCTATCATCTTCCTCTTGACCTTTGTGGATCAGTCCTTTTAGCTAATAAGCACATTACAAATGAGTTAATTTTCCATGGAAAACTCGCAGACAAATCTCATTCCAGTTTTCTATTGTGTGACTGAGTTTCAGAATATAAAGATCCTTTAACTGCCCTTTTGTAAATGCTTATTTCTTTGTACTGTGATTCTTACAAGCAGAAGTAGGTTCTTCTTGAATATGTAACACAGGAATATTGTTAATGCTTAAGCAAGCAGATGGATTTATTAACCTTCAGACTCTTTGTTGATAAACAGAAGGGAGATGGTTTCCTGTCTATAAGTGGGGATGCAGCAGGAAACTTGGAAGGTCCAGAAGCAATATTTGCGTTGTGTGATTGGAAAATGTGTGTTTGTGTTCTGGAACTGTTTAACTAAAACTGGATAATCCTTCCTGTGCTGGATCACACTGCAGGTTCTTGGCTTCACTCATTCAGGAGGTCTGTGCACCATCGTGTATGCTAGGGTGGATTTCCTTTATTTCAAATTAACTTCCTACTCAGATCCTTAGAAACCTTCATCTGAGTTCAAGGAAGATTTAATTAGAGAGACCTGAGTTAAAATCATTGTGAAAAACTTTTATATTTGGAAAATGAAAAAGAAAAATAGAATTAGTGTGGAGGTTATTCAGGGGATATTTTAATATTTCTTGTTTGCAGCTGAGTTTTATGTTGTTAGTACTGATTAGTACAATCCTGGCTGCTAATGCTCCCAGCTTAGCAAGCAACATACTACTTAAAAGCAAGTGATTCTCCTCCCTAGTGGGAAATGTTAGTAATAACTCATGGAGTCTGATGCAGCTAAGTGCCCATAATTAACAGCACCACTCCATCTGTTCCCACCAGTCTGTTATTAGTCTTCTTCAGAGTCATTACAAGTTAAAGGTTGTTATAACAAATAATGAGACTCCTGCTGATGGAACATTTGTCTAGGAAAAAGAGGTCTTTGCTTTTCTCTTCCATATTTTCTCTATTTATCTTGGCTTTTTTTACTTTTATTTGGATAAGTTTCTTTAAATGTGATACAAATAAACTTCCAGAAGTGTGTATGTGTATTCTGGCTTACTTCTGTCAAAGCCACTGCAAATAAATCAAAGGAGTTGATTATAGTTCTGTGCTTCACTTAAAGTAAATTCATGTTCAAAAACTTTTATGAAATATATGAAAAAAACAAAGCTTAATGTAGCACTTGTTGAATTGCTGACTGTGCATAACTATTTTGAACTGTTTTACTACAAGGTAAGCATTTGACTGTTACTGCTAAAGTTATGTTTATAGCCTACACATAATTATACTGCTTTTTCAAAAAAAGCATCATAGGCTTGCAAAAAGTGGTATTTAACTTAAGAGCCTATTTCTTATGTTAACTCTTCCACTATAGCAGGCTTTCAAGCTGTGTTTCTCTAATAAAAAGCAATTTCCTTCTTGTGTATAATTCTGTGGTCCTTCTGTTTGTGTGTATATACAAACAGATATGGCGTCCCTTAGCATCAGAAGAGAGGTAATACAGGATTTTCCAGCAGAATTTGAGCCTCTAATTATTAGACAGAGAAGTTTTAAATATTTATCTTTGTTTTTTGGGGTTCCCATTTGTATTCAGGTAGAAGATGAGAACGAGAGGTATCACCACTGACCACTATTAGAACTTCACAGAAGAAAAATTTCACCTTGCCTGTCATAGTTCCATACTTTCCATATATAATATACTGTCAGCAATATATCCACTTTCAAAGCAGCATAGAATTTAATCGAGACGCTGTCACTGTGTTCCTTGCCCTTGGAACTAATTTTCATTGGTTTCATTATTTTATTGCCTTCATTATTTCTGGGACGCTAATAGGGCACAACGTAGCATCTCATTATTCTGCAAGTAGGCTGAGACAAAGATTCAAGTATCACTGTATTTCCTCTATGGTTTTTGTCGAGCATAGAGTAGTGTAATTAAAACCAGTAGAAGCCTTAAATAGCTTTTAAGCTTGTTTTTGCTTTAACTGATTGTCATTCCTTAAAGCAGGGAATGAAAAATGAGTTCTGTAACGATACACATAGAAACAAGCTTGTGTCAGTCTCTGCAGCAAAATATCTGGCAGAATTCTAAGCATACAGTTGCTTATTCCTTCATTTGTTTTGCTTACCTGGAGCAGCAGCAGTGATTCAGCTCTGATTGTATAAAAGAATGCAAAAAATGATACAAAACCCTGCTTTTCTTGTAAGGACTCAGAACAACAGAGTTGACTGGAAGTGCTAGGGGAGTGCATGACAGACATTTCAAGGCAAAAGCATCTTTGTGAATTATTTGGAGCAATAGACCTGTAACCTTGTTTAGCCTATTAGACAAAGGAAGTGCAAAGCTATTGGAGCCAGCTGCTTCTCAGGCTGGACTCTCACTGCTGTGCATGAACATCTTTTTGATCACAGGCTGATGCTCAATAAAGCCTTTCCTTAAAAGAGCTCAGAACTTTTGATCACTGGGGTTTCATGCTTGTTAGAGTTGGAGACTTGATTCAACTGGATATTTCTACAAGAGGACTCAGAGCTCTGGGAGGTGGTAGAAGTATCTAATGTATATATGCATGTTCTGGTTCTGCTGGCCTACAGCTCAGGGGGGTTTTTCACATCAGCAGGATCTGAACTTCTGCACTCCCACTCTGTCTGCACCTTCTGGAAATGGGAAACAGAAACAGTTTTCCTTCAACATTGGCACAAATTTAAACTTTGAAGCTGCTGAGCTTGGCGGAAGCAAAAAAGGGGGCAAGAATGTCTTAAATGGGGTGTTCTAATTCACTTTTGGTTGAAGAAAACAGTGGATTAAGAAGCCCATTGTAAGGAAAAGGATGGGAAATATTACCTCATTCATGGAAAAGCATGTGATGGTATCCAGGGGATGAGCACTGCCAGTGGAGTTTAACCTGACCTCTGCACCTTAGGGATGGGCACCTCCAGTCACTTTGGTCAGTCTAGAAAACAGCTGTGGCAAATAGTGGTTTCTTAAACCTTCAGGTGTCCTATCTTTAAGTGAAATAATACTTTTCATATTCTGTGCTCCTGCCTTCTTGGGATTGATTTTTAAGGACTTCCTAAGCATCTGCTCCATGATGTTTAGTAGATATCACCTGCATTAACTTGATAACTACCATTATTCAACAGATTCATCTTGTGACATTTCCATGTGTTGGAAAAATGGACTGCCCTTGTTTCACCAAATAAGAGTTCTACCTCTATGGTAATTGCTGACTCTAAAATTACTTTATAAGCATAAAAGAGACAGCACAGAAAGGTGTTTTTATACTGTAACAGAGACCTGTAATACATTCAGGAAAGAAAATTGAAGTTAGCCATGCCAGATTCCTGTAAAGCTTTCTTGCAGTGCAGATTTCTTCCTTTGGTAGGAAAGTAATCTCATAAGGTTTTACTCCATCTGCATGTAAGTTTTAAAACCAAGTGCAGGCTGAGCTGAGGAAATTTCAGTTACAATCTCTACTAGATCTTGGGTGTGTAGAATTTTATCTTTGTTGCTATCGTGTATTTCTAAATTACTTCTAGCTGTTCAGAGAGATTTCTGGGACTAACTCCTGCTCTTTGCTTTATTAATGCAAATCCAACAAAACCCCACTAAGGCTAATTGAGTTACTGAGAGCTATTCCTGGGTATCTGTGGGTGATTACAACTTGTTCTTGGCAATCAGCTATTTTTGTACTTCATCCTTTTTAAACTGTTTTTGCTGATGCAGTTAGCTTCATTATATACCAATAATACTTACATGAGTAAGGATCATAGGGCTTAAATTTTGCTTATTTCTTTATTTCCACTATTTTCAGTAGTAGTAGCTACAGTTCTGTTAAAGGTCAATTAATGTTACTGATAGAATGAGCACCCTTTTTAACCTTCTTTCTCTTTATATATTGGAAGGTGAGAAGGCAGGGGCAGCTGTTCATTGAAGTAATAAGGATCAGTGTAAGTGCTGCTTTACTGATCTTACTAATAAGGGGAAAAAGGAGCAGTATTTTCTTTGCCAAATGTGGTGTCATCAAGCTCAAATGCTGATATATTAAACCATTTTCTTTAATATTTTCTAAGGACAGGCTTGTTTTTGCTAGAATTTGGTGCAAATGATCTTGTTTAGCTGCAAATTGCAGGAGTGAAATTGGCCATGTAAGAGGCTTTTAAACTTGTAATATTCTGTATTCCTACAAAGGAACCCTGCATGACCCCTCTGCACATGCCATCTTGCTCCAGTATGGTCTTTTGTCAGGCAAGCTATTAATGAGTGCTTGCACATTTGTCTTGGACTTTGCAGAACACTCTGATCCATGTTGAATGGAAAACCCACACTTGCCTTGGTACTCTTGTGAGTAGTTGATCCCACTACTGTGATTAAACCAGAGGGCCATTAAAGCATAGTTGCATTAATTACCCACTTTTCTCTAGGGAAGAGAACATGTTAAATGAATGAGCTGGATCAACCTCAAACCTAGAAGATACACAGCTCTTATTGGCAATAGTATCAAGGAATAAAACAAGATTGGCTGAGATCCCAAGTTCAGTAGTCCTAGAACAGAACAGATTTTTAGTCTGGCTTGCCTGGAAAGAAAGCACAGACTGCAAATATGAGAAGGAAGACATGAAACTCTTTTCTCTAGCCCTTCCTAAAATTGCAGATGTCCTCTCAAAAGGTAAATTCACTTTCCCCTCCATTTTCAGAGAGCTTCTTTAACGATGTCCTTGTGAGATTTTGGTCCTGTTATGAAATTTTTTTTGCACAAGTACATAAGATCTCCATCTCACTTTCAGAAGGGAGGTCATGTAGTCATGGTGTCCTGATAATTTTTTAATTAAGATAATTGCAGTTCTTTTTTTTCAGTCCATTCTTTTCACCAGTGTCTGCATCAGTTTTTCATTGGTGGCTTTTCAGTACAGTGCTGAACAAATGAGTGTCATCCCAGGAGCTATGGGAATCAGTTTAACATGGATCCTGTTTGAAGTCAAAGACCTCTGATTTAAGTAGGAGTGCTGGAAAGTCAACAGAGCTTCTGGAAATGTCCCTGTAAAATTAGTGGAGTGATATACCTTTTGAGTACACTATGGAATTTTATTTCCTTTTATGTGTCCTCCTAACCAGGGTGACACTCAGTTGTATGGAGAGACTATTAAAAAGGAGCTGTCATGTTACCCAGTCACTTAATGCATGATAGCTGCTTTAAAATTAATAACACCTACTCAAGAAAAAGACCTGGGCTTTACTGAGTGAACTCAGTTTGCAACTCAGTTGTCAAAATCCCTAGCTGTAAAAAATAAAACAAGTTGGAAGGGCCTACAATATCTTCTAATCTGTCTGTATCCCTACTATTAAGTGTGAAGTTAAGGATTTTTAGCATGAGGCTATCTTGTAGTGGTTTTACCATCTACTAGAAGAATGGTAAAGCTTGTATGTGCCTTATACTTTCAGAGGACACAATAATGGAACCAGAGCTGATTATTCTGTCTTTGGGAACATTACTTGGACTATTGCATCGAGTTGGAGTCTCTGCATCTGAAAATGATACTGATAAATGATCTAGAAGCAAGTAACCAGACACTGGTTTGTGTAAACAGGGGGGAAAGGAATGGATAAATAAGAATCTTTTGTATAGACAAATGCATAATGAATGACTTCAGAACACAGCTTGAGCCCTCTGTCATTTTATCTCAAATATGAGAATAGGGAGATAGTTTCTTTCTTTCTTTCAGTGATTTCTTTTATTATCATATGTGAATCCTTTAATACAAAATCAGTATGTAGGAGTCACTGAAGAGAAATCTGCAACTTGGAAAGAAATCTGTCTGAACATAGTCTGTAGATGAAGGACACATTTGTTTCTATCTCGTATTATTTTACCTTCCCTTTTTTGGTTAGGAAACCTTCCTCCATGGATAGATATTTCTTGACTGTTCATGTTAAGGTTTTAAGTACCTTCTTCAAATATCAGTTGCTAACTGCATTAGTTTTTTGAATGCATAGCTAGATGATGATTATTCTGATGACACATGACATGCCATTTTCCTCATTTCCTTGTGCTGAAGACTTTCCTTTTGCTGTTAACACTATGTTGTCTTGTCTCTTTCCAAGTAATACTCTTACTACAGATTAGTTGTGCTGTTGATGAAGCCTAAAGCACTGCATCTTCTGAGCTTAAGGATTTTGATGACCTTTTCTCTTTTGCTGTCTGCATGTAAGCAAAGTCTTAGATGAGACAGCTTGAAATTTCTCTGAGCGCAATGGATCTGAAAAGCATTGGTTCTTATCTATCATATGACAGGAGCCATGAGTCAGAGCAAGTTCTCCTACATCTTGCATGAAAAAATATATTCAGGAATCAAAAATTTACTGCTTTTCAATCACCAAAACCAGAGCCTGTTGCTCCAGGAAGCTGTGTTGCATGTATTCTTAATAGTGTTGCTTCAACATATTCATGGTAGATAGAAACACCTGGGCACAGATATGTTCAGGGCTTTGTATCCTACCTGGAAAACATAGCTTTTATGCCATAAATCCATTAAGACACAGATCTGATCTGATTCTTGATGGGTAAGTTTAAATTAATGAGAACATGAGTTTCCTGGATAGACAAATGGTCTGTTTGCATATTTCCAGTTTTTTAAGGCAATGTGTTTATCTTGTGGTGGTTCTAGATACAAGGAAAAGAGGACATGTGCAGATCAGTCTCTCTTCTTGCTGTCATGGAGTGATGTCATTACATACGAAAATTAATTTTGATCCATACAGATTGCTTGGAGGATTTGGCAGTGTGAAATGGACAGACAAATGTATGCAAACCAGACATAACCTATTTTGTGTTTTCTGCTGAAATAGACATGCCACTAACAGTCATTTTCATTACTTTTTTTTTTTTTTTTTTTTCAGAAAAGTAACAAAAAAGACATTATAGTCCTTTTTTTTACCTATTCAGTCCTTTACTTTTTATCAAATTTGCTTCATTTACTGATGCTGGCACTGGATGCTCGATTTGTGATGTACTCATTTTATAAAAACCTCATCCCTGTAGTGAAGGTCCTTGAAATTGAGTTTTAGATGATAGGTTGAAATAAAATATGCTCTTAATGAATGGACAGTTCTGTTCTTCAGATGAGACAGTTTTTCCTTTATTGTAAGAGGCATCCATTAACATCTATATTTTCTTGGAAGGGAAGAATAGCACTGTAAGTTAGAGACAAATTGACACAGGAAGTCTTGTGATTTTACAAATTATCGAAATAACTTTAAGATTTATTTCTGAGTACTTTAAAAATAAATTATCAGTATTCATTACTGCTATTAATAATGAATAAGTTGGTTGCTTTTCTGGAAAATACATGGCTAAGTTGTCCTTCTAGTTTATGTAGAAGTTCCTGTTCATTTTCCTTGAAAGCATGAACAAGTGCAAATAATCAATCTGATACTTTATCCTCATAGTACTCAGCCAGTTGTGGTTGATCTTTTCTTATGTAAATACATTGGAGGACTTCTAATAACTACAATATGAATTTAAATTGCATTTTGAGAGTTTGTATGAACTGGTGGTAAATTGCTAAGAGTTGGCTTTCAAGAACTCTCTAGATTAGACTTTCCTATCTTTTGGTTGCCATGGTACCCTTGTACCTTTGTTAGTGGTACTTCTCCTAGTCTTGGGCTTTCTTCCTTTGTAGAATCCACTCCCCCAAACTTTTGCTTCTGGTTTTGTTTAGCTTGTATATTTTTTTCATACCATGGGTTACATGTTTGCACTGTAGAAATGAGTTACCTGCTTAAGAAATTCTGTGCAAGGAGTGAGGAGTTCTTAACTTTTGGAACCTTGACAATGTAGTAAGTCCTCATGGAACAGTTTACAAAATAAGCTCTGCAAACTTTCTTCCTTTCTTGAGTAATTTTTGTTAAGGAATGCAGTATATGTGCAGGCAAAATGTTCCATCCTTGAATGGATGGCCACAGCAATCTCTCTTTCCAAAGTGAGTTCAGGCAGTACATTTAACTGGTGCTACAGAGCCATTAGCATAGGCACATTCTGTATTGGAAAAAATAACCAGCCCTAAAACCAGGTAAGAACACATTGACTCTGAAAGACAATCTCATTATGCAGCAGTGGTAACAAAAATGAATTTCACTGTTAAACCCAGGCATGAATCTCCAGTTTGTGCTGATCTTGGAGACCTTGAAATCCCATCTGATTTGTTATTTGAGGCCACAACAGTTCAGAAACAGCTTTGAGCTTGCTTTGTAATTGCTCTTTATCAGCCAGTTGCTTCCATTTCGTAACTGCAGAGTTGGTCTCTCTTTGAGCTTCCAAATGATCAGCAATTTGACATTTGACATTAAGTGGTTGACCTTTAGTGAGTAAGAGGAA